>NW_012267223.1:6514734-6514981 GCF_000151885.1 Dipodomys ordii | reverse complement strand
CGGAGGCAAGAGGTGGTTGGGGGGGACCATGGCTGACGTTTTCCCGGCCAACGACTCCACGGCGTCTCAGGACGTGGCCAACCGCTTCGCCCGCAAAGGGGCGCTGAGGCAGAAGAACGTGCACGAGGTGAAGGACCACAAATTCATCGCGCGCTTCTTCAAGCAGCCCACCTTCTGCAGCCACTGCACCGACTTCATCTGGTAGGTGCGCGCGGGTCGGGCGCGCCCCGCGGGGACCCCCGGCCTC
>NW_012267223.1:6480082-6514684 GCF_000151885.1 Dipodomys ordii | reverse complement strand
CCCCCCCCCCCCGCGTCCCTCCAGCCTTTCCAGGCTCACCACTCCCCTCACCCCTCCTTCCCATGGAGACAGTGTGGAGGATCCTTTAGCTCCGGTGTAGGGCAAAGAAAAAGAGTCCCGAGGAACCGAGAGTTTCCTGGAGGAACACGCCCCGGAGTAACGGGGGAGCGGCGGGCACCGGCCGTCCCGGCGGCTTGGCGAGCCGGGCTGGGCGCGTTCTGGGCTGTGTGTTTGTGTTTCTCATCGGGGTGGGACTCCACGGGAACCTTGGGGCGCTGCCTACTGTAGGCTGTATCTGCTGGGCAAGCAGACTTTCTCTTCTCCGGGCGAGCCTCGGGAGAGAGTGGGGGGGGGGGTGCGGGGAGAAAGAGAGGTGAGAGGCAGCAAACTGTTGAAAGCTTGTCGTGGGGGGAGGGGGGTCAACACGGAGCAGGCAAATGGCGAAGGGCAGAGGGAGTCATTTAAAATAGACCCTGTCAACACGAGATTAGACCTGTAACCCTGTTGATGAGGACAGAGGGCTTATTTAAGAAAAATACTGTAATGGCAAATGGTGCCAGAGTTCAGGTGATTCCCAGCGAATGGTAGCATTGTGAACTCGAGGAGCTGGTTGGGGGACTGGTAACTGGGAAGACTTCAGGGGCCTGCGAACCCTGCCACACTAGGTGAAATTGTGTGCACAATTCTCTCACTCCTCCCTTCCCCCCGCCCCGGTGAAAGAATCATAGCTTTCATCTAACTGTGTGAAGGTCGCTGCCCCTGCCCCTTCCTCCATCCCAAAGGAAAAAAAAAAGTTTAGAAATCTGAAAGTAATGGAACTCTGGGTCTTCAGTTTGCATAGCAGAATTCCTCCCTCCCCCCTTTAGGCACCTTGTCTCTTCTTCTTCTTTTTTTTTTTTGTGGGACTAGGAAGCTCCTTAAAGGGTGAGCTATGGCTTCTTTCCTTCCTTCCTTCCTTCCTTCCTTCCTTCCTTCCTTCCTTCCTTCCTTCCTTCCTTCCCTCCCTCCCTCCCTCCCTCCTCCCTCCCCTGGCTGTGGAGTCGCAGGTGGTGACAGCGCTGCAGTGTACCCTGCCACCAGCGGTGGTGTGGCACATGTATGTTGGTGGAGTAAAGAATGGAGAGTTCTGTCTGATGCATCCCATCTGGAGGAAGGCATCTCCAACACAGAGTCCCGTGAACACAGTACTAATAAAGTTCTTAGTTCTCCCCTTTCCCACTCAAAAGTACACGTTTATGAAAAGCCCAACTCCCTCTAGGAGTGATTTCCACTGTGCAGGCAGCGTTTGAAGCCATTGTGCTCAAGGAACGGGTAATTGTAGATAAGGCTATTTAAGTTGAGTTTTTTTTTGGGGGGGGGGAGCATCAGTGCAGAGGATATTGCATTTTGGATAAGGAGAGCTCTTCAGCCTCTCCTGCCAGCCCAGAGACTGACTGCTGATTGCTTTTTCGGGCATTAGGAAAGTTAGAAACAGGGCATGTAGTGTTGCCCAGGCTAACTAATGCCTGGCCACTACCATCACCCTGACAGACTGAGTAGGCACTCAGGTCAGCAGGTGGAAAAATAAAGGTTTCATCTCTTCCTCCTCACTGAGCAGCCCTCATGCCTCTGTTCCTCTTAATATGAAAGCCAGTGCGTGGAAGTTTCCAGGGTATCTCCACCAATAATATAGGCTTGCAGTTTCATTTTTCGATTTTCTTTCAGTATTGCTTCTATACGTTCTTGATTTATAGTTTTGTTAAAGCTAAATATTTGGATTTAAGTCTAGATTTTATTTGGGGTGGGAGAATGAAACAACTCTTAAGTTATACCTTTTGAAGCACTTTGCAAATTTAAAATGGTATGTAAAGCAAGAGTTATGACAACCTGAACATTTTAATGCAGTTCATTCTGGTGGAAAACGTTTGCAATTGAATTTCCTCATCAAGGTTCTCTGCTTATGGAGTAAGCTCTCTAAAGCCATTTACAAGAACAAAATAGCCTCTATACGTGCTTCTGATGTTATTGGGTCAGTAAAAATTAGATCCTGATAATTTCAAATGCAAACAGTAGAAATGATATTTCATATATCTGGTCCCTTTTAAGCCAAAATTAAATGTTAACAATATTGCTATTTAACAGGTTTTAGATGTATAATGTTTTTTAGATATATAATTTTTAGACATTTAATTGTGTGTGTGTATGTGCACGCATGTGTGCGAGTACACATGCATGCATGTGTACCGCTTTTGATTTAGTGCTCTACCACTTGAGCCACATCTCTACTTTCAGCTTTTTGGTGGTTCATTGGAGATAAGAGTCTCACAGATTTTCCTGCCTGGGCTGGCTTCAAACCTCAATCCTAAGATCTTAGCCTCCTGAGTAACTGTCACTACAGGTGTGAGCCACCAGCACTGGACACACATGCAGTATTTAAACAAACTCATAGCAAGTCATGTTTTAGTTATTCTTAGAGACACAAAAAAATTCACTTTTTTGGAACAAAATTACACCGTTTCCTTAGTTAAAAAAAGTAAAAAGCCATAAGCTCCTTTTTGTTACTTTAGTACTATAGCCAACAACTTCAAATATGTAGTCATATTCTAGTTTCAGGCTTAAGTATGGGCAATAGCAGAAGCTTGATATGTTGAAATAATTAAGTGGTCCATGATGGTCAAAATACTTTTTCAAAGTTGAATTAGCACTGTAATCTAACAAAATGCTTAGGAACGGCTTTCCTGTGAAGCCATTAGATTTTATGTTTAAAGTCTTTAACACTGTTGAAATACTTGGTCATATGACTTGCTTACAATATCTTATCAACACAAAATATGCTAAGATGTGTGTTCTTGTTTCTGTTTTCCAGGGGGTTTGGGAAACAAGGCTTCCAGTGCCAAGGTAAGCTGCCTCTGTGGTCTTCATTTTCATGTACACAAGTGTTCCAAACAGAAGCTGTATTTCTAGTCATCGTTTCTTTGTGATCCACAAGATACGCTGTTTAGATAACATTTTCTAAATATGAGGTGTATAAATTTAGGCCTTTAAAAAAGATCATACGCATTGCCTAGTAATCTGTACACAGAACTGCCTTTTTCTCATTGAAGAAACAAAGAAAGGAAAAAAAAAAAACCCATCCTGTAATTTTACTTTTGCTGAGAACATTCTTGTCAGAAACTGCCGTCTTTGTGTGGGTGTTAAGAAAAAAATGGAGTCACTCTATATTCATGTGGCATTTCTTTCTTGTTCTTTCTTTTCATTTTTATTCTTCATCTCTTTTAGGTTGTACATCATGCTAATAAGGTTTTGCTTAGGTTACCAGTTGTTGGCCAGAACAAGTTTGCACATTTTAGGGTTTGCATGTTTTAGGGTGATGCCAGTGGTGTGAGAATGACTGACAGCTCCAGTATTGGTGGTGTGACGCACTTTTCCTTCAGCTTAAGCATCCAACACCACATATCCATAGCACCCAGAAGGAAATCAATTCTTTTTCCTCTGATCTGAGGTTGCGTTTTATTGACATTGAGTGTGTAACTTTTCATACTCTCCAGTTTATTTGTATAATTACAGAAACATTTTATAGTTTGCAAAGGCATTGCAGGTTCATTAGGTTACTTCTTTGTTCCTCTGCTCATTGTCTATAGTATGTTTATTTCGTTCTGGTTACATTCCCGGTCTGGGCATAGGTTTATTATTAGGGCAAGTGGAAAGTACATTCTAGCCTGGAGAATATTATCTTAACACTGTTTAAAATTAAGTGCATTAGAGAGAAGGAGAGGTGATCCAGTGTGTACTTTTATAACTGAAGTTGTTCTAGTTAGTTGGTTACTTTTAAAACATTCCTGAAATTTGTGAGGCTTTTTTTTCATATACATATTAGATGGGGCAGATGGGGTGGGAGCATTTTATGGTGATGATCATTAACCTGCTATATTTCTTGCTTCCAAGGTATACCTCAAATCTCCCCCCCCCTTTTTTTTTTTCTCACCTGTCCTGGGGCTTCAACTCAAGGCCTGGGCACTGTACCTGATCTTCTTTTGCTCAAGTCTAGCACTCTACCACTTGAGCTACAGCGTCACTTCCAGCTTTTTCTGTTTATGTGGTACTGAGGAATCGAACCCAGGGTTTCATGCATGCTAGGCAAGCATTCTACCACTAAGCCACACTCCTAACCCCCTAAAATCACTATTGAATGAATCATTTTGAGAGTTACATTTGGAAACAAGGAACATTCCATTTACTTATTTTTATGCCAGTACTAGGGCTTGAGCTCAGCCTTTACTCTTGCTTGGCTTTTTCTACTCAAATCTGGCACTCTACCACTTGAGTCACTCCTCCACTTCCTGCTTTTTGCTGGTTAATTGGAAATAAGAGTTTCTCAGATTTGTCTACCTGGGTTGGTTTCCAACTATGATCCTCAGCTCTTAACCTCCTAAGTAGCTAGGATTATAGGCGTCTGCCTAAAACGTTTCCTTTAAAAAAGAGGAGAGAAATGCATGTCTCACCAGTCTCTATAAGAGATGATAGTCAGATATTTCCCCTTTTTAGGCCTGTGGGCCTGGAGGGAAAAACTGGCAGAGAGTGAGGGAAGGGATGGCATTATCCCCCTGCCCTAAAAAAATGCACTTATTACCTGACTTATGTAACTGTGATCCTCTGTATATCGCCTCTATAATAACAAAAAAGTTTAAAAAATAGTTATGGGCCTGAAGTTTGTAAGTGAGATTTGGGTGTAGGGTTGAAGATGATTTTAGGAGGTTGAAAGATGTGAGATTCTGTGCCAATGGATTAAAGTCAGGCATTTGTGGAAACGTGTAAGAAAGATATTTACTTCGTTTTCTTAAATATTACTTGATGAGGAAAATTTGGGAATGTTATTTTTATTGTATCATTTATTTTATAAAAAACATGCTTTCGAGCAGGGTGGGTTTCTCTTACAGCCACTGACTTGAGAAGGTTTTATTGATAAAATCAGAGTAATAGATTATGGGGGTAAGCTATGGCTTCCTCCAGAGCACAGATTAATAGTCTCATATCAACACAATTCTCTTTTATGCATATTTAAGAAATGACTCTCAAAAGTACTTTAAACTGTGTAAAATAAAAAGTGAAACTGTATTCCCTTTTCTCTTCCTACTCCCAGGGATAACTTCTGTTCAAGACATTCATTCAGCTGGGTGTGGTGGCGTATGTTTGTAATCCCAGCACTCAGGATGCTGAGGCAAGAGGATCTCAAGTTCAAGGCCAGCCTGGGGCTACCATAGAAAGTTTGAGCCTGGCCTGAGCAACTTAGCAAGACCATGTATTAAAGAAAAAAAAGTTGGAGGCATAGCTCAAGTGGTAGAGTATTTGTCTAGCAAATGAGAGCTCCTGAGTTCAAATCCCAGTTATCCTAAAAAAAAAAAAGGCATTCAATCAGTTATTCACACATACTTCATTTTTCAAAAGAGAGCAGATTTTCCCATCATATTGGAATTTGCTTTTTCTTCACTTACTATACTTGTATGTCAGAATATCCGTTGTTTCTTATTCTATTTAGTGGTTCCTGGGGCAGTTAATTCACCCATACTTCCACTGATGGGCATTTCAATTGTTAAGAAGTTCTTTCTAGTACAGAGAGAGCATCCTCAGACACTAGTTATTTCTACCATAGATCTTGAGAAGTATATATGTCTACATTTAAATTTTTAATGAGCACTGTGAAGTTGCTCTTCTAAAGAGTTCCAGTTTACATCTTCAGTGTTAATGTGAGAGTGTTTGTTCCTTTCCCTACACTTTTGCTAGTGAAAATATTGGGTAACGTAAGTCTTACATTTTTGCCAACCTAAAGCTAGAAAGGACCTCTTGTTTCAGTTTCCATCTCCTGGTATTGGTGAGGTTGAACATTAAAAATACTGTACTTCTAGTCATTTGTATTTATTCTATGAACTGCTTTCCTTTCCTAATATTTGAAATTCAAGGTTTACAAAATGGAAAAATAAGAGAAGGGAGTATATGTTTTTATACTGTGCTTTGGTGAAGGATTTAACCTCAGATTTCTTTAAATAATAAAAATCAGTTTATTTGTAACATGCTGTCTGCTTGTTACATTTTGTTTGGCATGTATCATCTGTATTTAACTCCTAATGGGCATATGTTAATCCATTATATCTGATTATTTGTTGTAACTTCATTAAGGATACTTTAACTGAGGATAATGGTTAAATTCCACAAATACAGTTACCCAGTATTTCCTGTTTTGACTGCTTTCTCCAAACCAATCTTTTTCTTAACATCTGATCATTTTAGAATATTTATGTTTCTCTGTTTTTCTTTTTGCCAGTCCTAAGGCTTCAACTCAGGGCACTGCTTCATTTGCTCAAGGTTAGCACTCTACCACTTGAGCCACAGCGCCACTTTCAGCTTTTTCTGTTTATGTGGTATTGGGGAATCGAACCCAGGGCTTCATGCATGTTAGGCAAGCACTCTACCATTAGGTAACATTCCTAGCCCCTATATTTTTCTCTTAATGTTGACTTTATTTTTCTCTCTGATTTGGTTTATAGAGTGTTATTCAGGACAAAACTCATTCCTATCCATATCACCCCTACCCCATGGAGCTGAAGTCTGAAACTTTTATGTTTATCCTGTATCAGAGTTCTCTTAACCAGACAAGGCAGAATTTTATAGCTACTGAGATAGGATGTTGCTTTGGTTAGTAAATAATCCTGTAGCAAGTCTACTTTTTATCTTTTCTTTCCCTTCCCCTAGTATTCCCTTCTCTCCTATTCCTTTTCCTTCTTTTCTTCCTCCCTTCCTCCCTCCTTTTTTTAATTTCTATATTGTCCAAACATGACCCACATGTTCATGTAGTTAGTGATGAAGCTGTATAGCTCTGACATATTTGTTATCATTTTAATCAGAGAATAATAAGTTGATAAAAGCAATTGTCTTAACCATTAGAAACAAATTTGTAATTTATGCCATTAAGAAAGCATTATATTTTATAGGCATGTGAAATGCTAAGATTATTTCTTGCTTCTTTCCTTCCCCTTGATTTAACACAAATGAATGTAGGAAATTTTTCTAGAGAAGTGCTTATTGAGTTATTTCCACTTTCCCTTAGTAGGTGCTATGCCATTCTTATTTATATTGCAGTGTAGGCATATAGCCCTGAAAACTGATATTACTAAGACAAATAATTCAGAAGGATCTTGAATGTATTTTTTAAGGTTCTTAGAGATAAACAAGTTTTCCCTTTGTAGCTCTGAAATGTCTAGTTACATGGCTCAGATTTGCCTTTTGATTTTTGCTTACTGTTAGTTTTGCATGAGATACTGTGTTTCATCTCTTTAAGACTAGCAGAGAGCTGGAGTCCTTGCTCCATTTATTTATTTATTTATCTATTTATTACTTTCTACAGAAAAGGAAGTGTTCTAGGCATTGGTATAGTTGAGTTTCAAGTCTGGAAGGCTGCTTCTCAAGCTGTAGTGTCTGTCTTGCACAGGCTGCTTCCAAAAGCAGTCATTATGGGTCAGCATGGCCTCATGTACTGCTCACATGTTCCTGTCCTCTGGGGCAGTGGAGCTGAAACAGTTATCTGCTACTTTTACTACTGGCAAAGGGAATGAGCCAACTCGGTTGTTTTCCCTCCTCAGAGTCAGCAACACCCATGTGCTTCTCTAATTACAGTGGTGGAATCAGCCTCTGAAAATGTGACCTGCTTATTTGAAGCGCCAAGCAGTTACTTGCATACTTTGTTACATCTGGCTCTCCTCCTGTGTTTTCCTTACTTTTTTCTGGCTCTGCTCTTTGGTTTAATATCACCAATTGAAATGAGCTGCTAGCCCAGGCTCTTTGATTAACATACCCCCCTAAAGAAAGCAGCTTAAGCTAGTCCTACCAATAAGGAGGGTCACCAGGAGCCTGTGGCTCTGACTGGTCTGGGCTGGACTCTGCAGAGGGTTTCTGGGAATGAGTTCCTATCTGCTGCTTCTGTGATCACACTGCAGGGCAGTTATGAATCTTGTCATTATTTTCTTTATTATTGTGAAAATACCATGCAGAGGGATTACAATTACATGGACAAGATAGTGAATACATTTCTTATCAAGCATTGTTGCCTCCTCCTTTGTTTCCGCATTCCATCCCTTTCCCTTTCCACCCAGAATCTAGTCATTATTATGCTAAGAACACACCACGTGTTGTATTTTACCTGAGATTCCAGCCTGATGGTCTGAATTTTTTAGTAGTTAAGGGCAAAATAAAACCCCCAAACCAAACTTCTTTGCTCCTGACACTTCATTAAATATAATTTTATTGTTACTATTAAGGCATTATTCAGTGGGGTTACTATTTCATGGGCCAGGTAATGAGTACAGTTCTTGGATGATGTCACCCCCTTCCTTCACTTTCCCCCAGCTCCCCTTTCCCTGCTGACAAGTTGCATAGTTCATTTTTCAAATAGTGTATACTGAATACTATGATTGCATTTGTTCACCCTTCTTCCCTCCATTTCTTCTTTTTTTTTTAAAAATTATTTTCTTGTAAAGATGCTGTACAGAGGTTACAGTTACATTAGTAAGGTAATGAGTACATTTCTTGTTGAGCATTATTACCCCTCCTTTGTTTTTCTCCCACAATCCTTTGCCTCCCCCACTGTCCTCCCCCCAAAGTTGTAAGGTTCATTTCCAATATAGTGTCTTGTGAGTATCATTGTTGCAATGTCCTCCCTCCATTTCTGTACTCTACCTCTTCTGCCCCCTAAAAAGACAAGAAAAAACTTAAAAAAATAAACCCAGACCACCACCACCACCACCAACAAAAAATCCCCCATGTTTCCATTTCTTGTTTTAGGGTAGGTGCTACCATCAGCTCATGTGGACAGGGTGAGTTTTGCTTTCTTAGAGGAAAATGAAAATCGGCATTTGAGGGAAGAGGCAGAAGAGAAGAATGAGGTAGCTCCTGCGTGTGAGTGAAGGAAATGAGACTGGCTTAAGGGAAGGCAACTTTTAAGCAGAAATAGGGCAGTGGAAGTTGGATTTGCAACCTTTTAGGAAACGGGATGTCCAAATGTTCTTATCTGCCAACTGGTGTGAGCATCAAGTGAAGTACTAGTTGGGCAGAATTGTGAGGTTGTCCAGAGTATTTATTCTTCCTGCATCTTTTCTTTGTCCATCTGTCTATCCATCCATCCATTTGTCTAAACATTGGATGGGTAACTTTCCAGGTTGTAGAAATGTCTGAAGGAGGAGGCACTGTTCACCTAATGCCAGTCATCACACTTTTGAACCCCAGAGTATCTGATCAGCTTTAAAGTCTCAGTGATCACTGACTCCGAGCTGCCCAATGGGTTTGAAATTGGTGCCTGGATTTCTCATCATCTATCTCCAAAGCAGGGATTTATAACTTGGTACTTTGTTTATCCATGGCCAAATTAGAAGTTATTTTAACTATAGATAATCCCTTTGGAGCTATAGTTCCCAAAAGACAAAATCCATGCAAGAACGGGTAAAACTTGAAATCCTGAAGGCTTTGCACCAATGTCAGGCCCAAATATAGTCTCAAAATTGCTAAGGATGCCTGAAGCTCAGAGAAAAGTGCAGTGGAGGTGAGCAGGTGCAACTTGTTTTCTTCTCAATGTCCCCTTTGCTATATACTGCTGCATGTTAAAAGTAAAGCTACTTAAACGGGGTGTTGGCGGCTCAGTCCTATAATCTTAACTACTCAGGAGGCTGAGATTCACAGATTGTGAAGCCAGCTCTGGTAGGCGATTCTGTGAGACTTATCTTCAATGAACCACCAATGAAAAGCCAGAAGTAGAGCTATGGCTTCACTATGGCTCTATTTTTGCTAGCTTGAGCAAAATGCTCTGGAACAGTGCCTAGGCCCTGAGTTCAAGCTCCAGAACCTACACACACACACACACACACACACACACATGCACACGCACACGCACACGCACCTGCTTGCCTAGAACTGTTGTCAGATATTCCCATTCAGTGCTCTGAACTCATTCTAAAATAATTACTGATCACAGGCTATGCAGTGATTATTCATCCTAATAGGCAGTGGAACCTACTAAAGATTAATTTTGGCAGATAAATCTCACATATATAAGTACTTTTTTATTGTTCCAGGACTGGGTCTTGAACTCAGGTATCATGCGCTCACTTGGCTTTTTTGCTCAGTGCTGGTGTTCTATTTGAGGCACACCTGTACTTTTGGCTTTTAGTCCCCTTAGTTAGTTGGAGATAAGAGTCCCATGGACTTTTCTGCCTAGGGTGCCTTTGAACTGTGATCCTTGGAGCTCAGCCCCCTGAGTATCTAAGATTACAGACAGAGCCACCACTGTTAGCGTTTCCGTTTCTCAAAGTTCATGGTGATGTGATTTCCTGTCCTCTAATAAGCATGTCACCCTTCTAGATATTGTCATTCAAGTTTACATTTTTGGACACCACAATCCTTAGTTTGTGGGTGTGCTTTCCTTCACACAGAATCAGAGTGATTTGTTCTTAAAATATCATTAATTTCAAGCTGTCCCATCAGGATGAATTTCAGCTCCTTAGTGGGACATCGGAAAGCTTTTGGCTCTTGCTCTGTTTCTTCAGGCTTACCTAAGGCGGTTTCCCTTCTTATGGTTCTTTGGTTATTTTGTTTTGGTTCACTGGGAATGTTTCCTTCATTGTGACACCTGTTTCATGTGCAAGTCTTATTCCCTAGTTTAGCTCAGGCCTTTGCTGAGCTTCATGCCATTCGGGTCATGCTTTCTATCTTAGAACCTTCTCAGCTATGACCTCTTTACTTTTGTGTTTCCCATGCCAGTCCATGTGCAAAGGACCGATTTTTATTTTTTTTAATTTTTTATATTTTTTTTGTCAGTCGTGGTGCCTGAACTCTGGGCCTGGGCATTGTCCCTCAGCTCTTTAGTTCAAGGCTAGTGTTTCTATCGCTTGAGCCACTTCTGGCTTTTTCTGCTTATGTGGTGCTGAGGAGTTGAACCCAGGGCCTCATACATGGAAGGCAAGCACTCTACTACTGAGCCACCTTCCCAGCCCCCAGTATTGTCTCTTTACATTGTGTCCCCAGAGTTCAGTACAATTCTTGGACTCGGTAGCCACTATGTAAATATTTGTTGGGTATGTGATTGTATAAATATTGCAACAAATATGATACAGATGCCATAACGAGAAAGACTGTGACTTCTGCTCAAGCACTTTTCCTCCTAGTCTTCCTCTTCCTCCTTCTTCTCAATTAGTTTCTAATTTAGAATAGATCTTTAGATGATTTTTAACATGGTATTCCCTAAAGCTAAAAGAGAAACCCGAAAGTTCCAAATTGTATTCTTTAAGTCCTGTGTAATGATGAACCTATAAATGAATACAGTGGGGAAAAGTCACTTAGGTTCCTTGTTTCTATCTTTAGAAAAGTCTCCAGGCATCAGGAATGAATCTTACTGCCACAAATAAAACAGGAACACACTGTGGGCTGTTGCAAGAGGGAGATGTCATGAGTACTGGGTGAAATATCCAAACCACTTGTTAGTATACGTGTTTCTAGTTGTTTAAATGGTTTATTTTACTTTACGATTGTTAATGGTTGTAAACCAAATTGTCATGCTCCAGAAGGAGGAGCAATTCAACTTCACTGATTCTACTGTTGCTGTTGTTATTACTATTGTATTGTTGTTTTTCAGAGGTACTAAGGTTTGAAGTCAGGGCCTTCCCCTTGCTAGGCACTCTACCAGTTGAGCTATGTGCATTGATTCTTTTTCAGGAAAGGTTTCACTTTATGCTCCCAGCTAGCCTGGATGATCATCATCCTATTTGTACTTTCCTTGTAGCTGAGGTGCCACTGCACCTATCCACTAGTTGAGATGGAATTTCGTGGAGTCTCCCCAACTCCCCCAGCCAAACTGGCCTTGAACTGTGATCCTCCAGAGCTCCATCTCTCAAGTAGTTAAGATTACAGGCTTGAGCCACTGTACCCAGCAATTCTGTTATATTAAAACTTCTACCTGACAGGTTTTATCTCTTGATATGATAAGTGGAGGATGAAAATGGTGGCCAGTACTAGAGTAGAATTGTTTTAATCAAATTGCAATTCCTTTAAAAGTTTTTATTCCATTGGAAGGAAAGAAAAACTTCACGTATTCCATTCCAAAAGCACCTCTTAAAGTATGGGAGTCATCTTTGTTTTAGAAAGGAGACAGTTGAGAGCTGCACCAGGTTGGTGGGGATGGAACTTGGGCTCAGGCTTTGACAGTTGTTTTTTTTGTGTTTTGTTTTTGTTTTTTTTTTTGGTTTCTTTGTTTGTTTTAACAGTTTTGTAGCAAATATTCTTCAGAGCCAAGTGGAAACCTCTCTTCTCCTCCCATACACACGCTTCAGAAGTCTGGGTTTCTTCTAGGAGAGGAAAAAATGAAGCCATTAGGGGAAACATTGAACATTTCTTGGTAACCAGAATTACTAAGCCTTTGCTGTCCTCATCTGTGTCTCAGAATTTCCATGACAGACCTTGTATTTCAGATCTTGTTTTCCATTGAACTATAAAGACTTGTGCTAGATTTTAACCTAAGGCATGAACAGGATGACATAGTATTAGTAGTCAAATCTAGTAAAAATTGCTAAAAGTCAATTAAAAAAACAGATGTACAAGACACTGTGTTGAAATTTGCAATTTAGGCAGGGAGGAGGAGGGAGAGTGTAGTTGTGGAGGTGGGAGGGAAAGGAGGGTAGGGGAAAAACAAAGGAGGAGGTAACAATGGTTTATAGGAAATGTACTCATTACCTTGCTTGTGTAACTGTAACCTCTCTGTACAGTATTTTTACAATAAAAAAAGTATTAAAAAAAACCAGAGTATTAAATTATACAAAGCAGGGAAATGATTTCTGGAAATAAGTTTTTATCAAGAATGAAATAAAGGCAGATGATTTGATTAATTATCAGCAGAAGGTCAGAATTATTTAAGAGAATGTCCACAAAGTAAGATTAGCAGAAGGGCAGTTCATCTTTCCTGCCTTCACTTGCCATGCCCGTATCTACCCCCCCCCCAAACAAAAAGATCTATACATTTTTCTTTGTGATATTGATCCAGCTCATTTGCCTGGGGAACTCTAATGAGAGCTTAGGAAGTAACTAATATGGGGTGGAACTATGGGACCCTGAGATATGTTAAAGCCAGTTTAGATGTGACTTAGGCAAAGTTGAATGAGGAACTAACTAGGAGGGGAATCCAGCTTACAGCTGAAATCTGAGAATAAAATTTTGTTAGAAATTGCATTATTTATCCTCTTGGTGAAACTACGACTTTTTAGTTTTCCAGTGCTAGGGATCAAACTCAGGGCCTCACGTATACTATGCATGTAGTCTACTGCTAAACTGTATCCCAACACACACTATGGTGTGTGATATGCACAATAACTCACATTTGGTAGTACTCAAGTCCTACAGAGTAGGAATTAGCTTGTACTTGAAACTCAATAGCCTATACCCATGCATAGGTTCAAAGTGTCTTTAATGAACCCATTTGATCATCAATTAGGTTTAGCAGTTCTGAAGAGGTAAGCAGAGTTCCTATGTTACAGATGAGGAAATAGGCACTGAGAGGGTAGTGGCTGGTCTATGGCTACCAAGTTAGAAAATGATAGACTGGGATACAAACCCAGGTCCAGTTTGCATAATATTAAGCCATGATAGCTCTACAATTTCCTGTTTGTTGATACTTTTGCCACATGTAAATTACACCATTAACTTGATTGTGGAGGTCTTGAAGAGTGGAGAGTGTTTGGTTCAATTTGGTGACATTTAGGGGTTACCTATAGTAGGAGATGATGCTGGATAGGGGATCTCCTTTCCAAATATATCATTCCAGACCCTGCAGACAGCGTTGCTCAGCGTAGTTAATACTCCATCTAGAATTTTGTAGTAGTCTAGTCTGAGTGAAATACTTGTTGAAGCAGGTGGGAAGGAAGGACAATATTTGGGCTCATTGTGATGTTGCTTTTGATTTGGGCTTTAGAGAATGCATAGAATTTTCTTTGGTTGGGAAGACAGGAGAAGACACCCTAAGATGAGGAAATAGCATACTGAGCATAGAGGGATGAGAGAAACTCGCCTGTCCTGGGAGCAGTGTAGACCAGACAGAGGTCCTACTATTTAAGGTGTTGTTGACTAGAATCCCCAAAAGGAAGAGCAGACTGGAGAAATGTGTGAGCTATTCTGCACTGTATACATTGTTTCCTCTTGTATCTTTTTGGTTTTTATTATGTCATATTCATGTTTCAGAAAAATGCCCAATACAGGAGATAAAGCAGAGCATCTCCATGTGAAGGATATATTGTATCGAATCTTGAAAAGATCTCACTTTTATAAAGTGTGCTTCACGTATCTATGTTCTCTGTGGAAACTGGCAATACAGGTGATAATGTCTCCTTGGGAGTCCAGGTCTCAATTTGTGGGAATGATGATGGGACATGAGGTACACATTCATAAGCGGAAAAATAATGAAAATATTTACATGTTTAAAATTAGCAATATTGTTTTAGAAATTACCTATTTTGGGTCAGAATTTTTGGTTCATTATCAGTTGTTATTTTTTCTTTCCCTGTGGGTTAAACTCAAATACATACACCCCCACATGCCCATACACATATTGTGCTGGTACTGGGGCTTGAATGCAATAGCCTTGAGCTCTTTCTCAGCTTGCTTGCTCATGGTTGGGGCTCTACTAGAACCATGCCTATATCCTGCCACATTGCTTGTTACTTGGAGATCTCAGCTAGGATTACAGGAGTGAGCCACTGGCACCTGGCTTAGAATACTCTTTTTAACAACTTTGAGGCCTTGAATTCAATGCACCACTGCCACCACCACCACCACTAATAATAATAATAACAACAAAAGCAATAATAGTCCTTTGCAAGGAAAGCAAAGGATACTGGTTTAATGCCAGAACTCTGGGTTGGAATGTAAAATGGTCTTATATCTGGTCATATCAGTGGAGTAATAAAAGCTCATGGTGGTACTGTAACCTATGGAGAGCTAGCACTGCTGTCCCCAGTTGCCCTACAGAGATGTTGGAGCGCAGAGAAGTGGCTTGTCCTTTGGTTGCTCTGGAAGTGAGTGGTAGGGCTGTGATTAGAAACTAGGCAGGTTTGGTGAATGTATATATCATTGTAGGAGTTTTAGTATCTGAAGCTGCATAGATACATACAAATGCTTCGTTTCTTCTCTCCACTTCTTGCCTTCAAGATTTGTGGTATTCTGTGTAGTAATCAGAGTAGTCAGGAACTCAAGGAAGCTTGGTTCACCCTGGTAAAGGGCTGCCTTAGTACCTGTTCAGAATTATCTTAGGGCTAGAGGTCTAGAGGTGTGACCTAGTGGCAGGGTACTTACCTAGCAGACATCTCTCCCTGCCAAAAAAAAAAAAAGATGTCTTGAAGTTAAATGGACATACAGTAGCTACTTAAATTATTTTTCATTCATTCACACAACTGCATATCATCTGTGGATGACATATCCTAAAATGTGAAAATGGAAGATTACTTATTTTATAATTTAAATACTTCAACTACAGCATCTACAATATAGAATATTGTTCAAAACATGCTTAGTTTCTTGTGTTCTGAATGAGAGCTTTTATTTCTTATAACAGTTGTTATAATCACAAAATGGAAGTTCTTGTGCACAGAACATTTAAAATCTGATGGGTAGATTTAAAATAAACTGATCATATTGAGTCATTTATCTAACAATTTTGAAGTCTTCTTTTGAGTAAGTCTGGTTTCTTTTTTCATGGAGCTAAATTTGATCAGGGAAGTGATTTTTATTGCTTAATTTTACAATGATTTTTTCCATCTGGATGACTCCTTAATGCATGAATTTAGCTTTGCTTTAAAAATGAGGCTTTAGTTTTAGTTTATATAATGCCTATATATAACTTTGAAAATCAAATAATAATTATACACAGCTTGGAAACATGCTTAATCTGTTTTGGGCTTTACGGTGAAGTTTAGGGATAAGAGCTGTCTTTATTTTCATCTTTGGCTTCATTATGCAGCTAGGCACCCCAGCACCTGTTGCTGCATATGATGTAAATGAACTTGTAAAATCATAAGTCATGAACTTCAGTTATTAGACTTGGTATAGTTGGTATGGGCAAGACACTGTGGTAGTCCTAAACAAATCTACTGAAATCCTGTGGAAAAGTAATATAGAGGCGCTGGATTCTGTGGTTAAAGATTCCAGTTAACATAATAAGTTGAGGTGTATTATGAGTGCTTTTCTGGGTGTTTTATTTTTCATTTGAACTCTGGAAAAATAAAGCATCCACAATACTAATTTTGATAGTAATACCTACACAAAGATGCTTTTGGTTGACTGGCCCATTGATAAAAGCTTGAAAGTTCAAATTTTATCTCATGGTAGTACATCATTCATTAACTTTGTCTTTTGATGCATTTCCCGTGTATCCTTTTAAGTTAATTTATGTATCCTTTTAAGTTAATTTATGTTTGATATTCTTTAAATGTTGTTCTACTACTCTGAAACAGTATAAAGACATTGTCTTACTATTTTGAAGAGGTAGAATACATTTATGTTGAGTAGACAAGCCTTTGGTCACTGGAAAGAACTAGGTGGTTCTCTTGGGAAGCTCTGTGTTTAATATTGATGAAATTATCATATAGTCAAACATGATAAAATAATGCTGATGTGTTTATCTACTTCTAAGTACTGACTTTTTTTTTGACTCTTGGTTGAATCTCATGGTCATAAGGTCAAGAGGAGTCGTTTTCTTAGGATCTGAATTTAAGAAAGGACTGTAGAGACAGTCTAGCCTAGGTCTTTGAATTACAATTATAAGATTGGTAATGAGAATTAAGAGACTTACTGTAATCCCACCCATATTGACTAGGATCCCAATGACTAGTTTCATCTCCAGCCGGCACCTCCATCAGTGCCTTTGTATCCATTGTCACATTGTCCTATGTCCTGAAAGCTGGGGAGCCATTGTACTTTGGAGTCCTGAGTTATGGATGTTATTGGTGGTCAGTACAGTTGTCAACCGATAGCCTTTGTATTACAAAACCAACAAGCAGGCATGAGGAATATCTATAAACAAAGCAGGCACCTTATTCCTGCCATTTTCTTTGAAAAATGCAGTCCTTTCTGGGGACAAATGTTATACATGTTACTTAACTCTAGGACTTTTGTGAGTAAATCAGGAAAATATTTTGCTCTTTTCATTTATAAAATATGTAGAATATGTAAAGACTATTTAAAGTTACGTTAAAATATCTGAGACTTACTTTTGTATTGATTAAAATTCATGAACTCCTTTTGAAATTATGTATTTTTTCTTTGACCATTGTCTAATTTTAACTCATCATGATTTTTTTTTTGATATAGGCAACAGCTCTTGTGCTTCTTTTTTTTGGGGGGGGTCCAGTCGTGGACCTGAACTCTGGGCCTGGGTGCTGTTCCTCAGCTCTTCAGGTCAAGGCTAGCGCTCTACCACTTGAGCCACAGTGTCACCTCTGGCTTTTTTTTTTTTTTCCTGCTTATGTGGTGCTGAGTAATCAAACCCAGGGCCTTATGAATGCAAGGCAAGCGCTCTACCACTGAGCCACCTTCCCAGCCCTCTTCTTAGTCTGTTTTTCTTACCTTGATTTTATGCCAGAACTGATTTTGTATTTTATTTATCACCTAAAATACATATAGACAAATGAATTATTGTTTGGTTGATCTGAACATGTGCATGGTTTTAGTAGTTTCCTAAGTAAAACTCAAAGAATGGATTCATTCAGTCAGAGTTTGTATTTAGTAGGTTTACCTTTGGTAGTACAAATAACTCCACCTTTAGGACTGTTTTCTTTGGACAATGGTATAAGCCAAATACAGACCTAAACCTTTGTTTCCTCTAATTTCAGTGTTGACTCAAAGTTCTGATCTTGGAAATATGGATACAGATAATAGATACATATAATGACCCATCTGATTATCATAAACTAAGCATGGACATTTATGCAAGCTTTTTTTTTTTTTTTTACAATATTTACTTCTCTAGGTATAAAAATCTTGACAATGTTCTTCAGAAAATTTCCCCCTACAGGCTAAATTTTTAAGTTGCTTTAAAAAACTATCCCTAAACCAGGCGCCAGTGGCTCATGCCTGTAATCCTAGCTACTCAGGAGGCTGAGATCTGAGGATCATGGTTCAAAGCCAGCCAGGGCAGGAAAATCTGTGAGACTCTTATCTCTAATTAACCACCAGAAACCCGAAGTGGCGCTGTGGCTCAAGTGGTAGAGTGCTAGCCTTGAGCTGAAGAGCTCAGAGATAGTACCCAGGCCAACAGTTCAAGCCCCATGACCAACAAAACAAAGAACAAACAAAAAAACAAATAAAAAAACCCAACTATCCCCAAATGATAGTTCCTCCATTTTTCTTGGTAATTTTCCTTGGTATACTCTTGGGCATTATTGCCCTAAGAGTCTTTAAGCCATGCTCTAAATTAGAAACTAACGACAGTTATTCTGAGGGCAGTCTGAAGACAGTTATTGCCACATGATTATATGTGCCTGAATGATTTTGAAAAATTTTGATAGGACCTAAGTGCCAATGGCAGACATTTTCTAGTGACTCTTTTGAATGATGGATTTCTTTTTCAGATAACTCACCTCACTTTTATGAAAGAAATTTTTGTTGGCTCTGGAGTAGAGAAGATTTTTAGTCATTCCATGGAATCTAATTTATGACAACCTGATATGGTCAGGCTGTACTCTGGCTCCAACTGGAAATCTTTCCTGTTAATTTTCTTTTCCTCTTCCTTTTCTTCCTCCTTTTTAAAAAAAACTTATTTATCTTGAGCTAATTTAGACACAAAAAAAGTTAAAATAAAATGTACATAAAATTTCTACATACCTCTCACCCAGCTGGTCATAAAGTGCACTGGTAAGGAAGAGGAAATTCATGTCCACACAGAATTAGTAACTCAACTACAAACCTAACTGAATGTTATCACTTTTTCTATCAATATCTGTTCTCTGTTCTAGGATCCTACCTGGGGTCCCATTATGGATTCAGTTATTTTTTTCTTTAGTCTTGGATAAGAGTCATGCTCTACTGAGCTCGCCAGGTGACTGGAAAGTAGTAGTTTTTGTGTTCTAGTTGTATGGGTGTTGTCCATCTAAGCATGCTTTAGCAGTGTTATCAGATGTCTCCATGACAAATCAGACCCCCACCTCTTCCCACTATTCATTTCATTGAAGTAATGTTACTTTGGGTGAGGTCAGCTATGTCAGTGTGGTTGTTAGGTGATTGTCTAGGTGAGTTTACATTGTTACTCATTGGCAGGAATCCTTTATATAAGCCAGATTGATAGGAATGGACACCACTGAAGGGCAGAGTCTGTATTTGCTGGTCTTAGGAGAGATGAATGAGGAATTAATGGAGACTCAGAGATCTGGAAAGTTGGCTCTACCGGGGCTAGCACTAAAACTCTGCAAAAAGGATATTGTGTCATAGAAATCTTTAATCTGCATTATGTAGCATGGCCATTGGTACCCTCTGGCTATTAAGTACTTCAGATGTGGAACTGCATTTTTTATTATTTAATTTTAATTCATTAAAGTTTAAAGTTAAATGGCTACATGTGTATCAGAAGGCTCAGCTTTAGGGTTTCCTTGGGGAGTCAAATTGGATCATATTTTTTAAAACTTTTCATTGTAAAAACAGATATACAGAAGACCACATAAAACAAATGCATGGTTTAATGAATGATCATAAAGTCAACATTCTTGTAACCACTACCAAGACCAAGTAGAAGAACTTGGGCATTCTGCCATGAATTCTGACTCTTCTTGTGAAAGTAACAACGATTGTAGCTTTTAGAGCCATTGCTTTATCACCATCAGTGTTAATATTCAATTTTATAAAGTATTATCAAGTGTTATCACTACACATTATGGTTTAATCTTTCACTTTAAAAATAATTGGAGCCAGACACCAGTAACTCATGCCTGTAATCCTAGCTATGTAGGATCTGAGGATTCAAAGCCAGCCAGGGCAGGAAAGTCCATGAGACTCTCATCTCCAATAAACTATCAGAAAACTGGAAGTGGTGCTTTGGCCCAAGTGGTAGAGTGCTAGCCTTGAGCTGAAGAGCTGAGGGACAGAGCCAAGACCTAGAGTTCAAGCCCCATGACTGACAAAAAAAATTATTGCTTTATTTGGGAAACTCCTTGATATTTGGACTTGTAGACTTTTCCACTGTCAAAGTTCTGCAGGTTGCACATGTCTAGTAGAGTTGTGAGATTCCTGTGCTACTCCTGTGTATTTCCTGTAGGTTGGAAACCTGATCCAGAGATTTAATTGGCTAGACCCAGGTCAATCTAGGTCATACAATTTTTGAAGCTTTTAAAATCCTACCTACTTGATAGCTATATACCTATTTTTAATGTAGGAAGAACAGCAATAGAGTGTGTTCTATCAAATAAAGTGTCTCAAATTGAGAGCAGTTCATGTTAATAAGTAAGTTTATGTTAAATTTTGCAGTACATAATCCATAATAAATAAGTGTTTGCTGCACATGGCTCATAGAAAACTATACCACCAGAGCTCTTTCTTATTATATTGAAATATACTCATTTGTCTTCTTTGCAAACTTTAGTCTTTATCAAGCACTTCTGTGGACAAGAGGTGTGTCTGTATGTGTATGTGTATGTCTTATCTTTTGGGGGTGGTGGAAAAGATTGCCAATGAGTTACTTGTTTAAACCTCACCCACATGACTATATCGACCGTCTTTTTTTGTTCTGATCTTTTACTTTCCAACAGAATATCAAAATTGGCTTTAGGGTTATTTTTGCACACTGAAGCATCTGGGAATAAGTGAGAGGTGAGGTAGATGTATTCCTGTAAAGAAGCAGAGGCTCAACAGCTCTTAGGTCTACTGTGTATAGAACTGTCCTTGATGTGGAGGAGAAAGGTTTTCGTAAGAAGTAGAAGCCTCGGTGCTCTTATAAGGGCATTTCAAATATAACTGGATAGTGATGACTTAGACGTAACACCAAAGAGTGTTTTTAGAAGGAAGCATGTCAACACGTAGGTGTTAAAATGTACTAAAATGAAGACTTTCTAATGTGATAAATGAGCTCCTGACTGAGAATTAGGTAATCTTGGCCCAAATCCAGGTTAGGCCTCTGTCCTCATATAGAGCAGTTGGACTCAGTTACGGGTAGCAAAAACGTGATTTTTCTTGCCAGCTCTCATGACAGATATCACTAATTAGCCACGCTTCTTGATCAACCTCAGAATTCTTCCCAACTTAGTGTTCCAAGCAGCCATTATATATCTGTTGATTAGAAATGACAGGAGAGAAAAATTTGATCTGTCATTCTTGGGTATACTTTCCAAGTTTTCTCTTGGCTCCTGCTCTTCTTGGAGGATGAGGAAAATCCTTGGAAGCCCTAAATTATCTTCCTAGTTAGTATCTACATGCATGGCCTTCCCACCTAGAATTCATTTTAGAGACCCTCCCGCACACACCTTAAAGAAAATCTGTACAGGAAATAACAAAATAATAAGGAGGAGTAGACCTTTGTATTGGATCTTGTAGGAACCATAAAGAAGGGCAGAGTAATGGTACCCTTGCTCTAGGGTACCAATGATGGGGATATAGCTCAGTGGCAGAGTGTGAACTTAGCATGTGTAGGGCCCTGGGTTCAGGCCCTGTGTGTGTATGTATAAGTCATGTTGGAAACAAGACCGGATGCCAGTCCTAAAATTATTTTGAGTGCAGGGACGGGGCAAGGGGGGGGGGATCCTTCAGAGATGGGTAGCTATGATTTATTGAAAGCTCGCTTACAATCCCTTGATCTAGCTAGAGAGCCCTAGGATTACTTCGAGTTTATAAGACTGCGTGCTTTTGCATGTACAAATCCTATTTGTGCAAATTTGACCTTTAAAATGATTTCCATTTGTCTCCCATCCCTCTCTCCTCTCCCTTCCACCCCCATTTAAAGCTCGCTTTTTGCATAAAGTTTTAGGCTTTAGGTTTGATGTTAGGGTCCTCAAGATCTCCATTTATTTTGTGGTGGCTTCTAGCTGTCTACATACCTAGTAATTCATATATTATCCACCAGGTACCATGTGAATTATGGGAAATAATGGCTCTGAAAATATGGCTCAGTGTTAAGTACTTTACATACATTTTTTCTTCCCTTTTAATCTTTGTAACCACATAAGGATGGGTTATTTATGGATCGGGCTCAGAGAAGTTGAATGGGCTTGAATCTTATAGTTAAGTGACTGGATTAGTATTTGAAGGTAGTTTTTTTTTTTGTTTTTGTTTTTTTAAGCCAAGGTCTAAAATGTTGTCTAGGCTGTTCTTAAACTCTGGATCTAATGTCTCAGCTTCCTGAGGAGTGAGAACAAACACCAGTCACCATGCTTGGCATAAGGGCAAGTTTGTTTGTTTGGTGGTACTAGGGGTAAAACCCAGCGTCTTGTGCATATTAAGTTCTCTACTACTGAAGGTAGACATTGATCTTTTTAGTCTTCTCAACTGAGGGCATTTTGTAACATTTCATAAAAAAGTGTTTTGAACAGTAAATTTGTCTTGGATTTGTACATTTTTACAAGCAAATTTTCCATTTTAACAACTTTGGTCTGAATGTTGTCTTCCCTACAGCTCTGTCTCTGTTGCTCATTATAAAATGTGGAAATAAATCTGTAAGAACATGCTTTTTAATTTCCTGTCCTATATTCTGGAGATATATGGTGATGTTATAAAACAAGTGCAGTCAAGCCTAGCAAATGTTAGATGGAGAACACTTCAAAGGTACATGGAAGGGGCTTACATTCAATCAAAGGTGAATTCAGTCCTATAACTTCTCTTTTCTGTGTCCCTATCTGAGGTTGGGAGCTGCCAGAAGTTCCCAGAAACAACTTTGTATCTCATGCTTGCTGTGCTTCTATTCTGTCTGTTATTTTTGAGCTGCTGAGATCAATTATGTTGAACTTACCCAGAGAAGGGTAGAGTCTTGGCCATCACAAATACAGCTTGTCTTAGAATTGAAAGTGTGAACTTACATCTCATATGTCTACTAGATTTATATGTTGAAATTTACTTATTAGCTAGCTGTTTCATCTATGAGCATTTATAACTTATTAATATTATACAGTTAGATGTAATACCAGGGAGGTTTGATGAAAAAGGATCTCAGTGTGAGGCTAGATTAACCCCAGGCAAAAAACTGGAGACTATCTAAAAACAAAAAACATCTCTCTCACACACACACACACACACACACACACACACACACACACACACACACACACACACACACACACACACACTATCTCAGTGTGAGGCTAGATTAACCCCAGGCAAAAAGCTGGAGACTCTATCTAAAAACAAAAAACATCACACACACACACAAAACTAAAGTAAAATAGCTGTACGTATGACTTCTTGACAAGCAAACATGAAGCCTTGAGTTCAAAATCCAGTACTGTGAAACAAGAACAGTAACAAAAATCCTGGGTGCTTCTATCCTTCTAATTCAGTAACCTCTAGATACCTAAAATCAGTGCTGTAAACTTACGTTATTTTACCCATATGACTCTTGTTCCTTTTTTTGTTTAATTCAGGTCCTTGTGCTCTTGCTTAGCTGTCTTGCTCATGGCTGGCACTCTACCACCTTCTGCCCCACATTTTGCTAGCTAATTGGAGATGAGTCTCTTGGACTTTTCTGTATGACTCCAAACTCTGATCTTCAAGGTCTCAGCCACCCTAGTAGTGAGGATTATAAGCATGAGCCACTGGTAACTGGCATGATTTCATTCTCTTTTGAATGTACCTTTCCTGCTCTATCCTTATCTCTATTTGCATCTCTCATCTTCTTGGAATTCAGACTCATTAGATAGCTTTAATTTAAGTATAAGTATAACAAGTTTGGAGGAGAATTACTTTGTATAATGAAGTCTACAGTCCAGGTGACTGTTCAACAGTTTTTGTTCACATTGCCCTGTCTACCAGGCACCAAGACTGACTTGGGAGGAGGAGGACAGAGCTAACAGCAAAAGGCTTCCAAGGGAAAGGGCTAACAGCAAAAAGACTTCCAAGGGAAAGGGCCCTGGGGCCTGAGTCAGGTCAGGACTCTCTTCTGAAGGGACAACATTGGAATGCACTTTAAACACTGGTGAAGAAGAGGAGGTGGGCAGAGCAGCCCCTGGCAGAGTCCATGACAGAGGAGAGACTGAAAGAGATTCTGTTGATGGGTTGTTTGCAGTGTGGGTAGGCAGGGGCCACCTTACAGACCACATTGAAGTCGTTAGTCCTTGGCCTAAGAGCCATAGCAGTTTTTCAGAGGGCTTTAATTAAAGGGGTAATGTGATCAAAATTTTCCTGGAAAGGATAATGTTGGTTATTTCTAATTAGAAATGGCCAAGAAGGGTGTGACTATCCACTGGGAGGTCATGTCTTGCTCTTCTGAGAGATTCAGTTCCTGAAACCAGAGAGACATTGCTGGAGAAATGCTTACAAAAACTAGGATCTGGTTAGGAGGTGAAATTAGGTAGGTGAACTGGCTAAAGGAGGGAGGGAGGAAGGGGTGAAAGGTCAGGATGGTGGGGGCACTCACTATTGGGTAGTGTGTTAAATGACAGGAACTTTAGGAGTCTCCAAGAGGAAAGGAGTGATGAGAAGAGCAGCCAAGGTTGAACCCCATGAATAGCAAGGAATGGAGAACAGGGGCAGAAGGCACAGAGACAAAGGCCACTGCAGGCAGCATAGAAGAAGCCCAACATTTGTCAATGACGTCAATGACAGTGAGCCTGCCAATGGAGAGGGGGGAGCCATTGAAGCAGGCATGAAATGAAAGCCTGTGGAAAGGCAAGGAAGGAGAGAGGTTTATGCAGGAGAGACATATTAACTGCAGTTGGGTTGGGTAGGGAGATGGGAGCTGTTTTGATGACCTGTTGGTGTTGGAGCTTGTTTGTGATGGCACAGAGTGAAGGAAATGGAGACAGCAACTCTGAGCAATAATTCCCTGAGGATTGTTGAGTTGATCAGATCATGTTACTCTTCAGACTTCTTCCTTTCCATGCATTCTCTCTGGGGCTTTGGCTCCCTATGAGGTCTAGTTCTAAGGGGTGTTACCTGTGGCATTCTCTCTTTTAGAGAGAAAGAGGCAACATAGACCTTTTCTTTCTTCTTTCCGTTTTCTCCTGCATTCAACCCCAGTCCTCATTGAGGTGTTCTTAGTCCACCCCTTTCTCTCTGTGTGTCTTTGGGTTATTGCTAGAGAAGGAATCAAATAAGCCATCTTCCCAGAGAAAATTGACATGCGTGTGATGTAGGGAAGTACCAGCATAGCCATAGTCCTTCCATTTCCTCAGCTACCACATCTATGTCAGTCAGCCAAAGAATTTTTTAATGACTATTTTGTTTTAGTTATACAGCTATAATATCTATCTGTTCATCCTAACAAAAGAGATAAAAGGGATAAAATGATAAGCATGCAAGTATTTGTCAGTGTTTGAGAGGTTTTATTAAGCTAGAATATTGTATTAGAGACTCAATTCCATTTTCATGTATTTTGTTAAGAAGGTCTCAGGATGATTGTAGGGAAAAGGGGATATTTGGAAGTCATGTCCCTTGAAATTGACTAGCTTACAGAAATTTATAAATTAAGAGAGACTTTAAAATTGCAACAAGAGAAGCAAATTTGGACTGTCAAAGAGTATGGGTGAGGCTGGCAGGGATGGAACGGACGCCTGCCTGTGTGGCAGCATTGGGGAGGAATGAAGCAGTACCTGCTTACCTGTGTTTCCTTCTTTTTGCTCTTGGACTGGTTATTTTTCTTCTAGTCTGATTCAGTAAGAATTTTGCTTATATTAATCACTGCTCCACAGTTTTAATCCCTAGAGGGACTCCATACATTAGCAAGGAAATGTGTGTAGGATGATGCTGAAAGGCCTGAAGCACTTTTTACATTTATTATATATATATAGTTTTAGTGCTCTTCGGAGTAATGTGTAGATGTGAATATCAGAAAAAATTATGTGGAATCTTCACTCCCTGCTTCATGGATGCAGGGTATCAAGGAGGGAGTTGTCAAGCAAAGGTGTGTGGCTGTCTTAGATTTCTGATGGCAGTCTTGGCTGTCAGGGTTGAAAGACTGTGCATCCCACACTTGCTTCTCTCTCCTTGTAGTTTCTCCCTTGATCTCCTTTTCACAGTTAACTATGAACAAGACCCTTTCATACCTTTTTCTTTTTAACACCCAAAGACTCTGATAGGCATGCTAGCTTCTCCCACATAGTTGATACTACCTTATATCTTGAGACACATTAGTTGTGATTTATAAAGTTCTATGCCAATGCATGAGCTTCCCCCCTCCCCCTCCAACTTTAAACACTTGACAACAGTGATTGTGTTTGTGGTGCCAGTCAGTGCAGGCCATCTTCTCCACACAGATCTGAAGGGATTTTAGGGACTAGAGCCTGAGACTAAATCCCTGTGGAGCCAGAGAGACTAAAGACCAGAGGATTGGCCATAGGCTCTTCACCACTGGAAGCTCTTTGGTTGAAGCAAGTTATCCCCTAAGGGACAGGGATGGACCATATTGGGAAGAACAGGAATATTTGATCAGTGTTCTTCTCTCTGTCCTCTCATATTATTTTCATTTTTGTCATTTCTGACAGCACTGTTATTAGCATAGCTTCCCAGTTATCTTGAAATGAGCTTGATGATCTTGAGGATGCACGTAAGCTATACATAATCTCTTGTTAAAGCACTTACTTGTCTCTGTTATGGTTGAAGGTTTTGCTTTTGAATCCAATGGTAGCAAATTAATTATTTTTTTAATGGCAATATATCAGGACAAAAGAGAGTAACTTTTGCCCCATCTATAACTTTGTAAAATCAAGACACTTCTTAGATTAGGTTGTTGTAATTCTACTCATAACGTGGGTACCCTTTTCATTTATCTATTTTTTAAACTTATGTGCTATTAAGGATGGAAGTGAAGGCCTTACATATGCCTGGCGAATACTCTACTGCCGAGCTACACCCCCCAGCCCCAAGGCATGTGTATATATGGTCATTCAGTTGTCTTTTTTCTTTTCCTTTTTCTTTTTTGCCAGTCCTGGGCTTGAACTCTGGGCCTGGGCACTATGCCTGAGCTTCTTTTGCTCATGGATAGCAATCTATCACTTGAGCACCATTTCTGGCTTTTTTTTTTTTTTTGAGTAGTTCCTTGGAGATAAGAATTTCACAGACTTTCCTGACCCTGGATGGTTTTTCTCAGCCTCATGAGTAGCTAGGGTTATAGGCATGAGCCAATGGTGCCTGGATATTAGTTGTCTTTTCTGTAATTACATTCTTTGACAGTTGTTGATACATTTGTTACCTTTGAGGTACTTTTCCAGTTTTGTGGGGAAAGAGAAGTTATTTCCCTGCATGTTGTACTTGTTTGTGGGCAGAGAGGGAGCCTAGATGCATAAGTGCACCTTTGCATTGGTGCAGTGAGAGGGAGGGAAGGGGATGGAGTCCTGGTCATCACAAGGTATTCTGTGACAGCATTCCCTAAAAACCATCACAGGGCTTCTGGACCCCACCTTGTTCTGGGCCCCGACAGATAAGACAAGCAGAAGCAGATCCATTCTTCTACTGGAGGCCCTCCAGAGGTGCTTTACCAGGAGGCTCTTCACTGAAAAATGTTTCAGAGTCTTGTAACCTTGTCTTTGTGGTTGGGTTGAAGATTAAAAAAAGTTTAGCCAGGTGCCAGTGGCTCATGCCTGTAATCCTAGCTACTCAAAAGGCTGATATCTGAAGATCATGCTTCAAAGTCAGCCTGGGCAGGAAAGTCTGTGAAACTCTTATCTCCAATAAACTACCAGGAAACGGTAAGTGATATTGTGCCTCAAGTGATAGAGCTCTAAGCCTTGAGCTGAACTGCTCAGGGACAGTGTCCAGGCCCAGAGTTCAAGTCCAACAACGGACCAAAAAAAAAAAAAAGTTTAGCTTCTCTGTCCCCCTGAAGAACTAGTCATATATGTTTTTCATAAAAGTGTTGCAAATGAAGTGTAAAAAAGACATTTAAGCACACATGATTTTCTTATTAAGAAGGCCATTATACTTCCTGCCTTGTAGGGGTCTGTGTGTGTGTGTATGTGTGTGTGTGTGAAAAATATTTATTGAATTCTGTTTTTGTCACAAACTTTACAACTTTGGCCAGGGGTGAGGGTTGGGGGGGTGGGGGGAGGGAGATGGGAAGAGATGGGAAGGGGAAACAAAGGAGGAGGCAATAATGCTTGATAAGAAATGTACTCATTACCTTGCCCATGTAATGGTAACCCCTCTGTACGGTATTATCACACACACAAAAAAAGAAAATATTGTTACAAGCAACTTGATTAAAAACAAACAAAAAAACAAACCTTGGTGGGACCTGAGTTGCCATTTCTCCAGGGAAAGTATACAAATAGTCACAAGCACATGAAAAGGTGTCCTGCAGATCCAGACCACAATAAGATACCTTTTTATACTCAGTAGCGTGGCTGTTACAAAACAAAACAAAACAGACATGAAACAACAACAACCAAAACCAACCAGAGGATAACAAAGGTGGATGCAATGTAAAGGGGCAGGACCTCTTAGGCTTCTTGTTAGCCTGATACAATTGCTGCAACAAGTGGTAGGGATTCTTCAGAAATTTAAACATAGGAATAGCATATGATCCAGCAATTTCACTTCTGGGGTATACCTCAAGAACTGAAAGCAAAGACTTGCACTTAACACTCATGGTTATAGCGGTATTATTTAACGTAAACTGAAATGTAGGAGCTAAAAGCCCTGAGTTCAAATCCTAGTACTACCCAAAAAAAGTTCCATAAGCCAGACAATGGTATATCATTGTTATATGTCCATTTTGTTTCCATTTTATGGTTCTTTCAGTGTTGTTTTGTTTTTGAGGTTCCAATGATTGATTCAAGGCCTTGTGTCTGCTAAGCATGTACTTTACAGCTTGATCTACACCCCAGTCCTTTATTAAAACTGGTGATCTTAGCACTGTACTTGCCAGGTTCTTCTACTTCTTATCTGTGCTTATTAGAGGCTTCTTCTGGGAAAATGCAATGTTGATATAAATTAGTTTTATCAGAATAGTTCCTTTTACTTTTTTGTTTTATTTTATTTTGTTAACCTGTTTTGGCTTGAACTTGGCCTAGGTGAGCTCCTTTTGCTCAAGGCTGGATTCACAGTGGCACTTCTGGCTTTTTTTTCTGTGAATAATTGGTTATAAAAATCTCACCGACTTTCTTGCCCTGTCTGGGTTGGAGCCATAATCTTCAGATCTCAGCCTCCTGAATAGGCATGAGCCACTGGCTCTTGGCCCTTTTACTTTTATACAGAGTAACATTCAGAATCCTGAAAGACAGAAAAGGAAGGTGGAAGGGGTTCCACAGAGGAAACCCTAAGGGGGCTCTAAGATGTCTCAGTGCTTGGAAAGCATGATAGATGAAAGATGGAGAAAGGCTCAGAAACTGTTGTCTGTTCCCTGATACTATGTGACTTTTCATCTCTCAGTCATCAAAATTGTTCTTCCACTTTATAGTTAGAGAAACCAAGTTTCAAAGAGGCAGGTAATATTTGTGTTGGACTTAAGCTTTAAATCTGGTTGAGCTAACTACAAAATCTAGTCTTTTGCTAATACATCCTATGCTGTTTTTCTTTTTTTCAAGGCAGTACCAGAAAACTTGGTCCTGGCCTTTTGACTTTGTGTTGTAAGACCTCAGTTGAGTTCTTGAAAAGTCTTCAATGATGATATTTTTAGCCCAGGCTGATTAAACATTTTGTGCCTTTCAAAAGAGACAATTTCCTCTTCAATTCTTGCTGTTAAAATTTATAATCAGTATGGAGATTATATATTTATCTTTAAAGCTTGAGATTCATTCCTCCTTCCTTCCCTTTTTCCTCTTTTCCTTCCTTCCTTCCTTCCTTCCTTCCTTCCTTCCTTCCTTCTTTCCTTCCTGCTTGCTTGCCTGCCCTCCCTCCCTCCCTCCCCCCTCCCTCCCCCTTCCTTCCTTCCTTCCTCCCTTCCTTCCTTCCTTACTTCATTTTTGCTTTTGCTTAAATTCCCAGTTGAGTAGTGGCTTACTATGCTAGAAAGGTGGCTTTAGCCCTGTAAATTCCCCTAGCAAGCTGTCCAGTCTCCTGAATAATTTCATAAGGCATTTTGGAAATTCTCTTGCAAATGCTTTCTAACTTTCTTACACTGACACTTCATCTTTCTTCTGTTCTGGGAGTATGTGGATTTGATACCATCCTCAGCTCCAATCACCAGAAAACACAGGCTTTCTTTGGCCATTGACTAAGCTTGTCACTGTTCATTAGTGCTGGCTCTAGAATGCAAGGTTCAGTCCAATTTTCACAATTGCCTGATTTGACTTACTCTCCAAAAAAATAAAATAAAGAAAAAGAAAAGAAAAAGGCTCCACTTTGCTTGTGAACCACACAGTATCAGCACATGCATCTAACATTTAATGGTGCCTCACTAAATGGTTATTGTGGAGAAGTGATGGACAAGGCTGGCGCAGAAAGTGGCCACAAGAACTTTTCTCACTGCATTAATTTTTTCTAGCTTCCAGGATAATTTTCCTTACACAGCTCTTCAATAAAGCAAATTTGGTTTGCGAAGGGCATAACAGTTCCCCCACTAATTTTACGCACATGTTTTTTGGGGGAGGGGGCTGTTCAAAGCTGTTTTATAGGCTCAAATTTTAAAATGTATTAGAACCAGGATTCTGCAGCTGTATCTGGTCTTTGGCAATGTTCAGGGAGGCTACAGTGGGAAAAGAAAGAGATAGAGGGAGAGAGTGAAAAAAAGCACAGTTTGTGGCGAAAAAAAGCACAGTTTGTGGCAAAGGACTATAATCAACAAATACGATTTTTTTTTTTGTAATTTTAATTGGCTCTTCCTGTTCCTCTGAGACACTGGCAACTAATTATGATAAGAAATTTTGGTAGATGGCAACACACTTCACAAGAGTGTTGTATCCCTCCATTTGCATTTGTATTTCCTTCCATTACTCAAGGTAATATAAGAAATGAGAAGACACTGGTGAACATCATTCTGGATTTTCTTATTCCACTGGTTTTCTATTTTATCCTTTTCTTTATAAAAATATTCAGAGTTGCCACACTAAATCAGCTGGCATTCCATAGACATTTATTGAGGAGGCTCTGCAAATATGTTGGGCAAAGAGATAGGTGGAGGAGTGAATGGTAACTTTAAGTCCGGCAGTTCTTTGTGATGTGAAGGAAAAGGAGTGGACAGTTCTGTGCTCTGCTGTCTGTTAACAGCATCCCCTTGGCAGGTTTTTGCTTTGACTGTCATAGTTTAAGCTTGAATTCAGAGTGTTACAAAGTCTCCAGCCGATATTTTTCACATCTTTGTCTCAGGGAGCCAGCTCTGTGAGGCGGCTGTTTATTTGCTCTAGAATGTAATCTTTCTTTGAAAATTAGGCCTTCTGAAGACAGAAAGGAAGTTGAATTCTCTTGTGAAATTTCAAGCACTATTTTTTGTTTAATGAACAACTTGGAATTTAAGTTGAATTTTAATAAATGCAGGTTGTTTTTTATGTGACTCCTACAGTTTTCTAGCATTATTAAAAAAAAATGTGCCCGTAAAGGAAGAGGTTTTCTTCTTCAGTTTAGGCCCTTAATAATCTTTTGTCCTTGCTACTTGAGAGGAACTTAAAATGAAAGAAATACAACAATTGTTCTGATGCACATTGAGAGCATCACACACTCTAGAGTCTTCTTGTTTCTTGACTCCCTTCTCTCTCCTGAAGACCTTTAAATGGAAGCTGTTTCCTTTTGCTGCATTAACCCTAAGCCCTATCTGATTTCTTCCAGTTGCTGAGCAGAGTGGCAATTGTTTCTGAGGGCCACCAACAAGGACCAGCGAGTTTTATGGAAATACCATCAGAATAACCCAGCACTATTAGTCCACCTCAAAATCTGACAATTATGGGAATGCAAACCTAATCAGATTTTGAAATGTTAGTTTTTTAAATAAAATTATATAATAGTGGTGAAAGTGAAAGCTCTAAATTATAACTTTTATGACATGACTTAAAAAGTGTAAGCCTCACCATTTATTAATTCCAGGCTTAACAGTAAGGATCACAAATGTACAATGATGTGGATTAGTTCTGTGTTTAACATGCCATCATCTCATTTGTGTATTGCATTAAGCTCTTAGAGGGGACAGATCAAGAGGACATTTAAACCTTACAAACAAGCTACAAATGTTTGTTTCAGGCATTGTTCAGTTAAGCGCAATGGACTTTTGCTTGAAGATTATCTCAGTAATCGGAAACAAGTACCCAAGCTCTAGGGAACTAGGTTTAGGGTAGATGGATTAACCCTGGGCAGGAGACAAGGAAATATTGATATCAGAACTGGCAGATTTTTTTTTTTAATGGGGCCCCATTTGGTTTAGGTTTCAGATATTCAGGCAGTTCTCAAAGCAGAAAAGGTCATCAGGAACTTAGTGATTCTGCTTTGCAAACAGTGATATTTTCTCAAATGATTAATTTGACCTGATTATGATTGCACTAAGTATCTTTGAGATTGAAAGAGCACAAATTACATTAATATGCTCAATGGAGAGCAAAGAGAACATGTCATAATGGGTGCTGTGTGTGTTCCAAGCAAGTAGAGGCTGATGTGAATTAGGAAATCCTTTATCTAGATGTTATTCACATTCAGCATTGATATATTTCAACCATCATTCTTCAGAGGCTATGATTTTGCTAAAATTATTTTGGCAATTAAGAAGGTAAGGGAGCCAGTTAAAAATTTTTAAGGCCAAGATGGAACTTGGAAGTAAGGTCTTATTAAATGAGGCACATGGTAGGAGTGAGGGAAACTCAGGGGAGTCTGTGGGGACTAGAGAAGTATTCAGAGTCCTCCTATCCTCTATGTCTGGAAACTGGATAGACATTATTACAGATCTAAAAGTCACTTGTATGATCCTAGTAATATCTCTCCCTCCCCCATCTCTCCATATCTCTGTCTAGGAAGCTGCTAGCTTTCTACTTAGTAGGAATTTTGGGATACTGCAAGCCTTATAGACAATATTAAGTAAGATCTTCAAATTAGGTCATATTACAACAAAACATGGTAATGTTTTCCCCTTGCATTTACTTTCTAAGGTGTAAAATCTGTTGAGCATTTTATTTAAAAATGTATCTAGGGCTGGGAAGTGGCTCAGTAGTAGAGTGCTTGCCTTGCATGCATGAGACCCTGGATTCGATTCCTCAGCACCATAAACAGAAAAAGCCAGAAGTGGAGCTATGGCTCAAGTGGTAGAGCGCTAGCCTTGAGCTGAAGAGCTGAGAGACAGCGCCTAGGCTCAGAGTTCAGGCCCCATGACTGATGAAAAAAAAATGTATCTAATATCCTGATCTCTTGGAAGGCTCTGAAGTATCTTTTGAGGGGTGTAAGATTAAATGAGATATATTGTTTTGCAGTATGTACATGGGATTATTGCATGTAATTCTAAGGAGGATTGCCTTGCACTGTGGATACATGTCAGTTCTGAAAATTTCACCTTGAAAGTTTTCTGAAAGGTAAAAGTACTTTTAAATAATACTACAGTTTTGAATTTTTGAAGAGAAACTATTTTGATGTAAGTACTTGATCATGCCAGTATGATTCTTATACAAAGCACTAGCAGCTTTGAACCAGTTATCTTCTGAATAATGTTAGTTTCTCTCATTTTAGAATTCATCACTTGTTGATATAAACATTTATCCTTGAAAAGCCACCTTGCAGGTTTTTTTGGTTGCAATTTACCAAACAAAAATACAAATATGAAGCAGCGTGTAAAATTGTGATAAAGATTACAAGTGAATTATGTGCTTATAGCTACTGTACAAGGAGTTAAAGATTTTGGATTATTTTTAATGGGCTACAGATGTACTGAATGTGGCTTCAGAGGTTGCAAGCTATTTTGACTCTGTTTTGCAGTTATAAATTCAACCACTCAGCAAAGCTTTTTGGAGCACCTGGTACCCACAGACACTGAGGATGTGGCAGCAACTAAATTGGTTGTGCTCCCTATTTTGAGGCTGTGTTGAAATCTGTCCAATTTAAAGCTGAAATAAAATAAGGAATTCAGAAATGGAGTTACTGTGGGAGGCAGGGTGAGTGTCCCAATCTATAGATATGCAGGTAGAACTAATGGTGGATAACTGAGTGTGAGAGTTACAAATCTAGGTACTGTAAAAATAGTGTAGCTGAATATAGGTCTAGAGAGAGAGAAGAAAAATTAGAGGAAGGAATAGTACAATGGATGCCACGTCTTTCAATGTAAAGTTTTATCAACTTGGCCTGAAATTGAAGAATATCATACAAAAAGTTTAACTCTGCTTCTTAACCAACTTTCTCTTCCTCTTTTTCTTTTCTTTTCTTCCCTTCCTTCCTTCCTTCCTTCCCTCCCGCCCTCCCTTCTGTCCTTTCCTTCCCTCCCTCCCTCCCTCCCTCCCTCCTTCTCTTCTGTCCTTTTTTCCCTCCCTCCCTCCCTCATTCCCTTCTCCTTCCTTCCTTCCTTCCTTCCTTCCTTCCTTCCTT
>NW_012267223.1:6457997-6479642 GCF_000151885.1 Dipodomys ordii | reverse complement strand
CCTCCCTCCCTCCCTCCCTCCCTCCCTTCCTCCCTTCCTTCTGTCTGTCTCTCTTTTTTTTGTGCTGGTACTAGGGCTTGATCTCAGGTTCAGGGTTCTGTCCCTTAGCTTTTTCACTGAAGCTGGCACTTCACCACTTGAGCCACAGCTCTACTTCTGGCTTTTTTGATGGTTACTTGGAAATAAGACTCCCACTGCCTTTACGTCCTGGGCTGGTTTTGAACTTTGATCCTCAGATCTAGCCTCCAAAGTAGCTAGGAGTATAGATGTGAGCCACCAGTGCCCAACTGTTTTAGTTATTTGAAGTGCCGGGGATCAAATTCCAGAACTGAAAGTCTTCTGCATGCCAGTCATGGACTCTGCTGCTGTGTTAATACATCCAGACCCAGCACCTTTTCATCTTAAATTTTAGTTTTATTTTGCTAGAGTCAAGAATATTCTAGCTCCGCAGGTGGACTAGGATCCCAGTTTCATAAAAGTACTTAATGTCTACCTGTATCTCTATCTATTCATCTTTGTAGGAAGACATCTAGGATGGCTTTTGCTTAGCTTTAATATTATTTCTGCATGTTGCCACTTAAACTGGTTTATTTTTGCATATGCCTTTCTACTCTATATTGTAGAAATTCTTTAAAATCTTTTATTCTCTTTAAATGGTACAAACATATAAAGATGAAAAAGCAGATTTGTTTGTTGAGAACATGAATAATTTTTTGGGGGGGTACTTTGCATTTCCAAAATTGGAGGTTGAACAAAGGGGAAATCATTGTGTACTGTGTTGAGTGCTAGTCAAACATGTTTTGCTCACAGACCTGCCTTCTTCAGTAACTGGCAGCCCATGAAGGGGCTAGTGATTATGTTGGTATACAGTACATCTCTTCTATACCACACTTTTTCCACATTACTTTTTCTCCCTCTGACTTGTTCCAGAGCTGTATCACTTTGTTATCAATTATAGAATGGTGTAACTTTCCTGCAGTGGGAAAATCTTCCTCCTGTGTGTTGTTTTCTTGGTAAGCTACTGAAGTCATACAAATGGGTGCTGGGTGGTGGAAAGTGGCTTGATATGGTTATTTTTAGGAGCTCACTTAGCCTGCTGTGCAGAGGTTCACATTGGAGAATGGCTGGGGTGACCATAAATCTACCAGTTAGATGTAACTCCCTCAGTTCTGCTATGTTTGGTGGCAACTCAGGCAGTAGAGGTGGAGGCTGACCAAAGAGGCTGTGCTTGAAAAGTGGGAAACTAGCTCTGGAGGAGGACTGGAAGAGGGGGTGCAGAAAGACTCCTAGGTTCAGAGCTTACACAGCAGGGTGAATGGTGCTGCTATTTGCTGAGATAAGATGGAAGAGGAGCTTGATGTTCCTACATCTGAATCATGAGGCTGGGCTGGGTGACCTTGGGCTTCATATCAAAATCAATAGCACTGTAATGTTTAACATCCTATATCTTTAGATGGGGCTTATGAATGGGTTTTTGTGCCCCAGCGCTCCTTAATTTTTGACTAATTAATTTATTTTAGTTTCTCAGCAGCATTTCCTGGGGAGAGGTTCCTTTGTTATCTTCCAGGGAGAGCCATGACTCAAGAAAGGTTAAGAACCACTGACTAAAGCATGTTTCATCACAATGACTGCTCAATAAATACTTGTCCTGGGCTCCTGAAACCCAAGAACAACATTGATGAGTGGAAATTTCCTATTCAGCCTTGCCAAAGGAAACTGAAGCTCTCCCAAGACATCTTTCCCTACCTCTAGGACCAAAATGATTGTTTTTTTTTGTTAGTTCTTCTAGGAATTATTATGCACATGTCATTTCTTGCCTCTATTTTTTTTTTAAAGTTTAGTCTTTCCTGTACAAATAGTTAACCATTTTAGCTATTCCCATTCTGGCTAGGTAATTATCTTTGTGAGATTAATGTTGGTATTTTCATTTTACAGATGAGGAAACCACAATTTGTAAATGGTAGATAGAAAGTGAGCAGGTATTTGAATCTAGTCTATTGGATTCCACAGTCACACTGCTTTCCCCTAGTTGACAAGAGTTGATGGCAGAAGTCACTTCTGCCCTTTGTATCTTCCATTGTGCTTAGATCTTTACTGAAAGGATACAGGTACTGAAGTATGACCAAGCCTGTTGTATTGTATGTACTGGCCTTGTGTATGCATGGAATAAAAGACTCTTTTGCTTTTCTCATTTGGCTCTTGTTCCTTTTGTAAGCAAAATGCTTCCCCCGCCCTCAGTGTAGCTCAATTTTCTTGGGAACTCTTCTACTCTACGTTGCTTTGGAAACAGCCAAGTATACAGAATTGCAAATTATTACTATGTTTAAGTCTCAGATCTGAGATTGATTTCTGTATAACCACCTTTACTTCCCTCACCAGTTTTCTAGGCTCTTCTCTCTGTATTTTCTGTGTGTGTGTGTGTGTGTGTGTGTGCGTGCGTGCTATTTGTGTTTGTTTTTGAACTCAGAGCTTATTGCTTGCTAGGCAGGTAGTTCTACCACTTTAGTCACAACTGCAGCTCTTTTTGCTTTAATTATTTTGGGGGTAGAGTATCATGTTTATATCTTGGCCATCCTGGACTCTGACCCTCTTATTTGTACTTCTCATGGACCTGGAATGACAGGGCAGGTACTAATACACTATTGGTAAAATTTTTGCCAGTGCTGGCCTTGGACTTCGATCCTCTTCCTAATCTTAACCCTTCAAGTAGTTAGGATTATAGGTGTGAGTCATTGTACCAAGTTAGGCAATTTTTTATTGTATATGGTGGTGTTGTGGTGCGTGCGCGCGCGTGCGTGTGCGTGCGTGCGTGTGTGTGTGTGTGTGTGTGTGTGTGTGCTTGAAAGTTGTGATTGAATTAAAAAATCTAGTTAGGAAGTTGAATTTCTGAAGCAGTCATTTATGTTCAGTCTGTGTAACTAATGGACAATTATCTTTCAGTTTGCTCTGGAAGTTGCTTTAATGATTTTCAGAGTAGTGTTTATGTATGCCATCACTTGCCTAATTAGCTTTATAAGGAAATCCATGCAGCCTCTTGTCATATTGCCAATAGGGACAAGTTTCGCTTCTTTGGAGCTTCCTTGAGGATGGTGTCAGGGACCCCTTTCTGGCGCTGGATACTGGATTGCCAAGTATGTGGGGAGGGGCTCTTTTTTATCCTGGAAGCAAAGAGCAAGTGTGTCAGGGTGGTAGCTGTGTGTGCCACTATCCTGACGGTTGATAAATTTATTATGAAAGTTCAGTTATTTTTGTGGGAAGGAAAAATGAACTAGGCAGTAGCCTTTAGATTTAAGATGAAGAAATCTTTCTGAACTTCAAGGAAATTTTGAATTGACCACATGAAAATAGAATTTTAAGACCACATGAAAATATAATTCAGAGCCGTGATCAAAAGTTCACAAGTAGATATATCAACATTTTAATTCTGAGGAGGAGGTCAGGCACTGTGCCTCCCATGCCACGGATGGTTAGTTGATTTTATTGAATGGATGCATTAATAGGTGGGTGGATAAAAACCCCTGGAATTTAATGATTCTTAGAGCAGAGTTGCTGACTCTCTAACATCTAGAAGGGGCTATGACTTGATGGCTATTAAATACCATTAGAAGAACCTGTCCAACTAGTTTGGCATAAAAACTACAGACCCTAAGAGATGACCCCTAGGAATAAGAGGTACAGTATGCACTTTATTTTAAACACATTGTTTTGTTCCTCTAGTGCCTGGGATCAAACCTTGGGGCCTTGGGCATTCTAGGCAAGTGTTGTACCACCAAGTCACATTCTCAGCCCACAGCATGTATTCTAAGAAAGCCAAACTGGTTAGGAATATTATTTATGTCCTGTAATATCAGAAATCTACTTTTATTTGGATATGCTAAATCAAAGGGGTTGAAATTTTTAAAAATTTTGAATAGTAATTAAATTGAGCTAGTGATTCTCAGGCTTTCAGGTCCAGGATGCTTGTATATATTAAAATAGTTATTTGGAGCTGAGCACTGGTGGCTCATGCTGCCCACGTGGCTGAGACCTGAAGATCATGAGGCTGAGATCTCAGGTTCTGGTTTGTAGCCAGCCCTGGCGAACAAATTATATCTCCAATTAATAAGCAAAATGCTGGACTTGGAGGCATGCCTCAAGCGATATAGTACTAACCATGAGTGAAAAAGCCCAAATGAGAGTACAGGGTTCTGAATTCAAGCCCTTAGTACCAGCGCGCACACGTGTGCGCACGCGCGCGCGCGCGCGCACACACACACACACACACACACACACAGAGATTCTAAAGGGTTTTTGTGGATTTTTATATCCCAGTATTTACTATATTAGGAATTTTGAAAATGAAAAACATTAAAATGGTAATCCCTTTATGTGTTAACATAAGTTACATAATTTTATGAAAAAAAGACTTTTTTTGTTGGTCATAGGGCCTGAACTCTGGGCCTAGGCGCTGTCCCTCAGTTCTTCAGCTCAAGGCTAATGCTCTACCACTTGAGCCACAGCGCCACTTCCAGCTTCTGCTTATGTGGTGCTAAGGAATCGAACCCAGGGCCTCATGCATGCAAGGCAAGCACTCTACCACTGAGCAACCTTCCCAGCCCTTAAAGGCATTTTTTTGAGAATTAATGAGAATGGCATGTCTTACTATCTCTCATGTCTGCCTTAAAGCACAGCTAGGGTTTCAGTTGCTGTTAATTTCAAACTGCTGAGATACACATGGAAGTCCGTGTGTATCCATGTACATAGATATGGAATTGGAAAGACGAAGAGGCTTCCTGTAGCCTTTTTTGAATCCTAGAAGATGTTTTTTTTTATAGTGACAGTTGGCAGCTTCTGGTTCTTAGGTTTACCTGTAATGCTGGATGAGGAGCCCTATCTGCTACTGTTGGTCTCTCTCGCATGTTGAGAGACCCTTCTACATACTTATGTAACCTTATTCTGTTTGTTTGAGAACAATATTTCACTGGGTTCTGCAGGTCTTCTAAATGTTGACATAAGTCATTATGTCTTACCAAAAAAAAAATCCCCGTGTTAATATCACCACCAGTCTCATTAAAAGAAAACACACAGAAAACTAGTAACTATTAGGAAGTCATCAAGCTGAGGGCAGAGGCAAGTTTTATAAAATGCTTGAGAGCTTTGATTTATCTCCAGCAGTATATAGTCAGTGAAGCAACAGGGTCCTTTCCTTCATTTTCAAGAAAGTATCTGCCCAATATCCAAGTGTGAAGAACCATCCTTGGTCTTCTGATTGTTCTTTCTATGAAGTGACTGTTCAGCCAGTTCAGGACAGCAATCGTTCTGGGATGTTTTATGTGTTTCACAAGCAGTAATATAAAACTGATGTGTTATAGGTGCTTCATCAGTACCTTATGTGCAAGTAGCATTAAAAAAAAAGGCTTGGGAATTGCTGGTAGGAGAATTTAATGCCTGTTATTGCAGCTTAGAGCCTTTCCCTGATTGCCATGAAAGCTTCTGCTGCTTGCTTTTGGTGCACCAAAAGACAAATGTCAGCTAGGAAAAAGGCAAGTAATGGCTGAATATTATCCTGAACATGGTCAGATCATGAGCAATCTCATGGGTCTGTGGAGCACACTTGGAAGCACACCTTGCTTGTTTGTTTTTTCTTTTATTTATTTTGTGGTATTGGCAGTCAAACTCCAGCGTGTTAGGCAGGTACTTTCTGCTAGTGAGCCACATCTTCAGCTCCTTGGACACTTTGATTTAAGGGCTCAGAAACATCACACTAAAGTTCCTATTAATAAGCTGAATGTCAATGGTTCAACTACTCAGGAGGCTGAGATTCAGAAAAGTCTATTTCCAATTAATCAGCAAAATGAAACAGGGCTAGAACATGGCTCAAGTAGTATAGCACCAGTTGAGCAAGCAGGCTAGGCAAGAGCAAGAACCCATGTTCAAATCCATTTCTAGCTAACCAGAAAAAAGCAAGTCTGGAGGTATGACTCAAGTGTTAAGAGCAGCAGCTTAGCAAGAAAATCAAAAAAGTACAAGAGCCTGTGTTAAAAAACTCCATTTAACCAGCAAAATGCCGGACTGGAAACATGGCACCAAGCTAGAAAGCAAGCTGGGTAAATATAACACCCAGTGTTAAAACTCTGGTATTATAAAAAAGAAAATTTTATTAAGGTAAAGCTGTGGTACCAGTTACTCAAACTAGAGAATAATTCCAGTCAAGTATTTGTCTTGGAGAAATGCATCCAAGGGTATCAACTACCTCATTTCCTTCCAGTGTGTAAAAATTGGTTTTCCTGGGGCTGGGAAGGTAGCTCAGTGGTAGAGTGCTTGCCTTGCATGCACAAGGCCCTGGGTTCGATTCCTCAGCATCACATAAGCAGAAAAAGCCAGAAGTGGTGCTGTGGCTCAGGTGGTAGAGCACTAGCCTTGAGCTGAACTGCCGAGGGACAGCATCCAGGCCCAAAGTTCAGGCCCCAAAACCAATTGGTTCTCATAACATACCTTCGATCTCTAATGGTAGGCAGTGACAATGTTCTCGGGTAACTGACTGAACAGTAGAGGAAGAGGGCACCTTGAATTGAGGATAATCTAACAAATGAATCATCTACACATGGATAAGAAAGTTGTGAAATTACTCTCATCTTTTATCAGCAGGCTACTTGAAAAGTAACAAAACTATAGAGTTAAAAATTATGTCTCCAAAATTAGTACTTTATGAGAACTTTTAATGTAGCATTTAGCTGAGAAATGTACCTAGGGTTTGGGTAAGAGTTTTTTTTTTTTTTTTGGTCGGCTGTGGGGCTTGAACTCTGGGCCTGGGCGCTGTCCCTCAGCTCTTCAGCTCAAGGCCAGCGCTCTACCACTTGAGCTACAGCGCCACTTCCAGTTTTCTGGTGGTTTATTGGAGATAGGAGTCTCACGGTCTCTCCTGCCCGGGCTGGCTTTGAACCGCGATCCTCAGATCCTCAGATCTCAGCCTCCTGAGTAGCTAGGATTACAGGCGTGAGCCACCAGCGCCCGGCTAGTTTTTTTTTTTTTTTAACAAATGTTTCTGTCCTGGAATGCAGCTTTGTTAAGAGCTTCAGCATTTCCCTGACAAAGTGTTCAGAACTTAGCAGACCCAGAACACAAAGAGATAAGGTCAGCTTGCAGTTTCAAGGAGTGTTCATTCTGCTTTTAATTTGAGAGTCCTTCTGACTTGAAGAGGACAGTCATCTAATAAAAAGAAAGCATTTCATACCTAGGCCAGTATGCATAAAGCAACTATTTTACTTTTGCCTCAAGGTTGGGAATAAAGTGTGTTGAGATTTCTATGGTATAGAGACAAGTAAAAATTCCTACCAGTTTCTACCTCCCTCCTATGAGGTTAAGTATACTGGTGTAGGTGGCGGAGTTAGACTTCTTAAGGATGGGAATGGAAAACCAGTAGGTGACCTGAGCCCAGACCCTGCCACATGGACCTGTCTCAGGAAATACAGAGCTATTCTGCAGCAAAACTTTGCTAAGAACCTGGTTTCCATCTCCTGGCTTTTCATGGTTCTTTTGGCATGATGGATGAGAGAACAATGATTTCCAGGCAGCTCTGGCATGACACAGAGGGTTTCCCTGGGCCTCTCAGTCTGTCCATTTTGGTGCCTTCCAGTTGTCCCTACCTCTTGTTCTCTACCTTCTTCAGGTTGCTAGAGGCTGCTACACACAAAACTCATCCTCCAATGGAAAAATGTCTGACCAGACTCCTCAAAACTGCCAATGCTGTTGCCACCGTATGGCTCTGATTGAGTGTTAGGTATCCCTTTGGTTTCTCCAGTGCCTCTTATTTTTAGGGCCTTCGTTAATGTCTTCTCTGTGTGAAACATGAAAATTGAGCCAGGGCTTCTGGAATTGGAAACTTTGGGTTTTTAGGCCACTTGTCCTTTATCGCATGACCCCATCAAGTTCTTCTGTTACACAGGTTTAAAAAAAAATCCTCCCCACAGGCCCAATAGGTGGGTGCGGGGAAGAAGAGAGGATAGCTGTCCACTGATGGGCAGTGAAACAAGATATGGTAACTAAAACTCCGGCCAGTGTCCTCAGGATGATGGCCTTTCAGGTGCTGGTGAGAGTCTGCTTACAGCAGGTGTGTGTGTGTGTGTGTGTGTGTGTGTGTGTGTGTGTGTGTGTGTGTGCCAGTCCTCTGGGGACTGGCACAGGGAAGTGGTCCTGGGGTAAGAGTTTGGCTGCCATTCAGTGACATGCATTTATGATCTGAGAGGAGGACTCAGAAGACACAACCAAAACTCACCCAGGCAGGGAGCTGGGCTTCTTCCAGGGTAGCTTTGGGCTTATAAGTGATAGAGAGGATGGGCTTGATTACAGGGGTGACTGTGTCTCTATTTCCCAAAAGAAACAGACACATGAGATGAATGCCTTTAACACTCTTTGGAAGCATTTGTATTTGCGGTCACTTCTTTGATCGGCCCTAGGGTTAAATGAGAATATGTAGGTAACTTCACAGAGGGTCTGGAGGCCAAAAGGTTCTCTTCCATTCCCTCCCAGTGTATGAAACTTGACAGCTTTCTTTCTCTGCGGTTTGTCAATCTGCCTGTTTCTCATCTCTCTTTCTCTTTTTGTTTCCTTTCTCTTAATAAACTGTAAATGTTTTATGGGAGGAACTCTGGGTGAACAGGGATTGTCATTGTCACCACTGTACTCCCAATTTCGTGGCACTGAGTCTGGTTCCTGTTGGGTGTGGGTAAGCATGACTTGAGTAGGTGGATGCCTGAGTGGGTACAGCCAGATTTCTGGCCTGGAAAAGCATGGGGTGCTAGCACTGCACTGATTTTATTTACCTTTTAGGCTAGTTCTTGGGTGCCATCTAACAGGACAGGGGTGGTGGCCATCAAAGACTGTGTCTTACCTAAATGTCCCCCCTGGTTCAGGTGTCCTTGGTTCTGAGCCCTAGTATGAGTTTCTTGGTTTCTTGGTGGTATGTTTAGTGCTTGTGAAACCCTTCCTAACTGGGATGATTTGAAAGTAAAACCTTTCCCCCGTGGTTGTTATATTTTACAGCTCATTACTTAGGATTGGGAGACTATTTGCATGAATACTTACTGAGCTGCCCCCATACATGTGGCTGGGTTTAGAAAAGACTGTGGGGAACCATAAAATAGACTTTGAAATTGGAAACAAATATATTTTAGTACATGCTGCTGAAGACGTGTATTATAAGCTATTTTGCTAGGGTTCTAAATCATTAGATCTCAGCTTGTGAATGATTTTAGCTTATGATTATATCCTACTGCTTACAAATAATAAATACCTACTCAAACCACTGAAGCCATGAAGGTAGAATTCATGTAAGGACACACAGGGCAGTTTATGGGGACAAAGGTAGGAAGTACTCTCTGGCTGTGGGCCAGAGGGCCAAGGTATGACTATTGGCCCCAGTGAGGCCCCAGCTGCTGCTTCTGTTTACCCTTGTTCCTCTCCATGGCAGCCAGTGGGCTTCCTCTGCTTTCTTGCTTTTAGAGTCTAAAAGGGCAGTGTCAGCATCTCAGAATACTGGCCTCAAGTTCAAATACTAAGTCTCAGTTCAGGTTCCTGAGAGAGAGATTTTGGCCAAGACTGATCAGATGCTGACCCTACTTCAGTGAACTTGGCCCATGGAAGAAGGCAGAGACATGGCTGAGGGGCTGAAGTGAGATTCCAGAAGCCATTTCAAGACTCTGAAAATATTCTTCCAGGGCTACAAGACTCAGTTAGCCATGGGGCCTGGTGTAGCACCATGTATTTTCTTTCCCGCAATTTCCCACAGTTTCATGAACTCCCTGAGCAGAACATAGTCTCTAGAGAAGGCCCAGAAGTCTCTGACACAGGGTTGTCTAGATAGCAATTCTGTCAAAAGTGGTAGGATTTCCATGGACAACCCAAGAACAAATGAAAGGGAAAATAAAGAGAATACTGGTTCATGTTCGTTCTGAGCTATTTTGTTTCTGGGGCTTGGAACAGAGGGAAAAGGAAGAAAATGGTCTATGGGTTTACTCAGTGTTTCTCTCTCAAATGAAATGGTTTTACTCAACCACTTATATCAAAACGACATCTTTTTGTTTAGCCAAGGCTGGCCTAGAACTCTTGAACTTTTTGCCTTAGCCTTTTGAGTGCTTGGATTATAAATATAATGCATGGCTCAGAAGAATTTCTCTCTTCTTCCCTTCCTCTCTTCCTCCCTCTCCCTCTCTCCCTCCTTTCCTTCCTTCCTTCCTTCCTTCCTTCCTTCCTTCCTTCCTTCCTTCCTTCCTTCCTTCCTTCCTTCCTTCCCTTCCTTTCCTCCCTTTCCCTTCCTTTGCTCCCTTTCCCTTCCTTTGCTCTCCTTCCCTGCCTTCCTCCCCTTCCTTCCCTTCCCTCCCTCTCTCCCTCCTTCCCTCCCTTCTTCTCTCTCTCTTTCTCTTTCCTTCTTTCTTTCTTTCCTCTCTGTCTCTGTCTCTGTCTTCATCTCTCTCTCTCTCAGAGGTCTCTCTATGTTGATCAGTTTGTCCTCAAACACAAACTGGCTCTCAAATTCTAGAATTGTAGCCATGTACCACCATACCTAGCCTCAAAACTTTTTATTTGTGGCCCTTCAGTGATTTTTAATGTTCTATGAGATATTATACTCTGTAAACTATTATTGCTCATTGTCAACTCCCTGGCTGCAGTGAAGACTGTTCTGTTTGTGCTATACTCCCAAGAGATCTATCCAACAGCTGGGTGCTTTGATTGCATTAAACTAACAAAATTCCTGGTTAAAGGGGTATGTCCTAGATTTCACATTGGAAATCCTTTCCATTAAGTATAGTACAAGCAGATCTTTCTGCATATTTTGTTGGAGCTTAATCATTTTTGATGACTCACTTTGATTGTCCTCTTTATTTTAATTTTTCTGATTGCTTTGGTAACCTTCTACACAATGGCCATAATCTGATCATTTGACTCAGAAAGGGAGTTTTATTTTCCTCCTAGCTCCTGAAAAGCACTGAGGAATTTCCCCATCAAAACAGAGCATGGTGCTTGGCACAGGCCGAAATTTTCTTAATAAAGACCCAGAAACACAACAAATCAAAGAAATGTTGGACAAATGGGATTGCATGAAACTGCAGAGCTTCTGCATGGCAAAGGTCATAGCTACCAAGATCAGTAGAAAGCCCATGACTGGGAGAAGATCTTCACTAGCCATACAACGGACAAGGGTCTCATATCTAAAATATACTTAGAACTCAAAAAATTAAATCCCCCAACAAGTCTTCAAAGAAACAACTGCCCAATAAATAAGTAGGCTAAAGAATTAAAGAGCAACTTCTCTGAAGAGGAAATAAGAATGGCCAATAGACACATGAAGAAATGCTCAACTTCTCTAGCCATAAAAGAAATGCAAATCAAAACAACATTGAGATTCTACCTCAATCCAGTTAAAATGGCTATAATCAAGAAATCTAATAACAACAGATGCTGGAGGGGATGTGGCCAAAAGGGAACTCTATTTCATTGTTGGTATGAGTGTAAACTTGTTCAACCACTTTGGAAAACAGTATGGAGATTCCTCAAAAGACTCCACATAGAGCTCCCATATGATCCAGCAATCCCACTTTTGGGCATTTACCCACTTTGGAAAACAGTATGGAGATTCCTCAAAAGACTCCACATAGAGCTCCCATATGATCCAGCAATCCCACTTTTGGGCATTTACCCAAATGATCACAAACAAGACCATACTAAAGCAACCAGCACAACTATGTTTATTGCAGCATTATTTACCATACCTAAGATATGGAACCAACCCAGATGCCCCTCAGTAGATGATCAAGAAAGAATGACATTGCCCCATTTGTTAGGAAATGGAAAGACTTGGAAAAAATTATATTAAGTGAAGTAAGCCAGACCCAAAGAAACAAGGGTCCCATGCTTTCCCTTATTTGCAATAACTATGTCTAGGACAAGCAGAAAAGGTCAAAAGCTATGTACATATGACCTTATAAGATGATGTTAAGCAAAATGAACCCCATGATAGGGACACAAGTGGTTTCTTCTTGTTATTGTTTTTAACGTATTTATAATGCACTATGTGACTTTTTTTCTTTTGTATGTTCTTCCTCCACGGTATAACCATTTTCAGTCTGTTTGATTCTAGTGCTCTGCATCTTGTATATACATTTTTCTAATTTGGGGGAGGGGAAGGGAAATAACAAAATGCTGAAATAAGGATACAGGATGACCCATTGTAACAATGAGGTGTACAAGACACTATGTTGAAAACGAACTTTACAATTTGGGGCAAGGGAGGGAAGAGTTGGGGAGATGGGGAGGGAGGGATGGTAGGGGAAAAACAAAGAAGGAGATAACAGTGCTTGATAGGAAATGTATTCATTACCTTATGCATGTAACTGTAACCCCTCTGTACACTATTTTTACAATAAAAACATATCTATCTATCTATCTATCAATCAATCAAACAGGGCATGGAAATTTGGGGAATGAAAGATTTAAGGCAATTTCAGGCCTTCATGGCTCATTCAGCCCTGGTAGTCTGTTTCCCTAATTTCAACTGCCCTTGATCACTAGGCATGTGCTTCTTTTCATTTTTTTTTTTAACCAATGCTGCATTCACAGCTTCTAGAATTGGCTTTCCTTTGTCTTGAGTTAGCAATCTACAAAATCAAATAGAAATAAGCTCCTTACTACTTGGTAAGTAAGAATCACCATTGAACATGTTGTACCAGCTATCTTGAAGTCCTCATATTTTAGGCATCAGATTTCTTAAAAAATATCTATTTCATCTGGTCTGTGGAAAGAGATCTTAGCTGGGACTGTAGACATAAGTACTTCTACTTACTTGTTTTCTTGTTTGTCAGTATGCATCTCTGAAGTTGGGAGCTGTCTGCAAAATGAAAGTGTTGGTCTTTTTCAGTGACCACCAAGATAATTTGATCACAGCACACACTCAAGATTGAGAAATTTGATTCTTGTTTTGTTATGAGTCCCTTACATTTAGGGTTCTAATTGGGCAGAATAGTGAATTTCATCAACTGCACATCCTGCAGGCAGTCTCTGCTCTCCTGGATGCTATTTACCACTGCCTAATGTGGTTACTACTTACTAAGTAGTGTTGATTTTGTCCCTGAGTTGAATGGATGGACTGGCTTTGTAGGATATAGCGGTGTTTTGAGACAACATATGTTTGATGTCTGTCATTTGGAGTGGAAGATTAAAAGCCTTCTTATAAATGGTAAATTGTACATCCTGGACAGGGGTTTGGGTTTCTTCCTCTGCAGGACATTGCCTACAGAAGCCCAGGCTGTTCCCATTTCTGTCATATTTGCCCTAGGAGTGCCTACTTGACTAATCAGTTTAAGCTCTTCCCTCTTAGGCCACTAATCCTATTTCTCCAGCAGAGAAGCAGCAGGATAATAGTAATGTGTCCCATAGCTATTAAAAGATGATATTGCCTTGCACATAAATAAAGTACTTATCTTTTTTTTCTGCAAAAGGATGATTAAGCAGAAATTTAATTTTCATTTATGGTTGGGTTTTTTTTTTTTTGCCTTTCTGTGATATTTCTTTATCTCTTCTAGTGTAGTCAAGGGAGAAATAAGTTTTATTGTTATTGTCATTGCTGATTATATTCTGCTTATTTTCTGCATTGTAACAACCAGATGCTTTCTACCACTTGAGCCATAGGACCACTTCCTGTTTTCTGGTGGCTAATTGGAGAGAAGAGTCTCATGGACTTTCCTGCCTGGGCTGGCTTTGAACCGAGATGCTCAGATCTCAGCCTCCTGAGTAGCTAGGATGACAGGCATGAGCCACCGGCATCTGGCCCAGAAACTTTTTAAACATGGCTGTATTTGCTAATGGAAACCTAAGGAGGTGCTAATGAGAGGTAAGAGGAAAACTCTTCTTCCTGGCTGGATGTTTAACCAGAACCTCCTCAGGCTCTTCAGAGTTCCATATTCTAACTGCTCATCCAGCAGTGTTGCTCCTGATAGGCTCTGAGGTTTGCTGACGGGATATGGATTTCCACGATTCAATTTCAGTCTTCTGGTGGAGGGTACGTGGTGTATCTTCTGTCATTCTCCGGACTTTTCATGTGTCCGAAATAGTTTGTCGTCTTTGTGTTTGTGGCCCTCTCCATCATTTAATTTGTCTCTGCCCCAGAAAAATCTGCTCTTAGAAGCAAACTGAAGGAAGTAATCTTGAGAATGGGGATACATTTTTGCACAGTAAGCATACTTGTTGCATGTGGTTTACTTACAATAGGAAAAAGATTGCATATAAACTTCCTTTATGCCCAGTTTTAGGGAAAATGATTCGATGATGATCAATAGGTCATTTCTATGTATAATGCAGACTATTTAGACATTCCTCAGACTCACTGCTTACATTGAATCTGGAAAAACGTTCATGAAAATATCCTGCCACTTGTAAGAAAGATAGTAAATTATGACCCTGGTATGATTATGACTATTAGAAAGTCTGTCCTTGGAAATACTTCTGGGAGCCATGTGAGAAACTGTAAGAGGATGGGAAATTTTTTTTGCCATTTTTTCCTAATTTTCTGTATCATCCAGCCTTTAAAAAGAACCCACATTCATTGTATGTTTTAAAATGAACAGAACTTGCCAAGCTCCTGGAAGTAAAAATCATGCTTTAAAGGAGTTCTTTGAGTGTAGAACTCTCATCTATTGTGACGAGATTTTTATGTGGCAGGGTTGTTAGACAGCCAACAGTTCTTTTCTTCCTGAGTGCCAGCCTTGGTGGCCTGGGTTGCTGGAAGTGGTAGAGGAAGGGACCAGAACAGGTATGAGGCAGGCCCCAGTGTCAAGAGGTAGTTCAGTTATACTTGAGCCTTGAGCCAGTCTTGCAAGTCACCTGCCTCTGGCTTTGTGTTTTTATTACTTTTATTCCTTTTAATATTAGGGGGTATGAATACTAAGAAGAAGGTCTGTCCTTACAGTAGAGGCACCACGATATAGAACAAAGCCCAATAAGTAATACAAAATGTTTATATTTGGATTTTGAATGCTTTATGATGATCTCTGTGTACAAATGTACCCCTAATTTTGATCTAAGAAAGTTACAATAGCTCAAGAGCTCTGAAATGGGAGTAGGACTGAATATTGCTTTCTAGCTGTGCCTTTGTAGAAGCTGATTTTTCTTTTCGTGTGTGTGTGTGTGTGTGTGTTTAATTCATTGGTATTATAACTTGACCTTAGGATCTCCTGCTCTCATTTGGCTTGAGTACTTATGGCTGGTACTCTACCATGGGAGCCATGCCTCTAGTCTGGTATTTGCTGGTTAATTGGAGATGGAGCTTTGTAAACTTTTCTGTTTATGTGGGCTTTAAACCTACGTCCTCATGTCTCAGTCTCTTGAGTAGCTACGATAATAGGCATGAGCCCTGGTGCCTGGCTAGAACTCAGTTTTTCTAGCAGTTATCTCATCTATGAAAAAAGCAAAAACTGCTTTTCTCATAAGCAGTTTGCTTATTAAATTAGATAATAATACAGTACTCAGTAGATAATGATGAACTACTTGTCAAGTAAATAGTATGCTTTTTTTTTTTTTTTTGCCTGTTCTGGGGCTTAAGCTTGGGGCCTGGGTGCTATTCATGAGCTTTTTTGCTCAAAGCTAGCTCTCTACCACTTGATCCCACAGTTCTACTTCTGGCTCTTCTGGTGGTTATTTGGAGATAAGAATTTCACAGACTTTCTTGCCTGGGCTGGCTTCAAACTATGATCCTCAGATCTCAGCCACCTGAGTAGCAAGGATTATAGGTGTTAGGCCCTGGCACCTGCCATAAATAGCATTATTTAAAAAGTTTTGAATGCTGGATTATGAGGAATATAGTCTGAATTGTTCTAGCTTGGAACAGAAACTCAGTCCAGCACATGTTATATGGAAAGGGCAAATGGGTATCAGAATGATGGGAAATGAATTTCTTGATAAGCCATTCTTTCTGGTGAACATGAAAACATAGAAAAGAATAAAAAATTAAAAAGCTTAATGACATCAGTTAGAATTATATATAACCTAATTGTTTGTTTCTCCCTCATTTAATGTTTTATAATTTATAATCACTTGATCATTTTGTGAAGAAATTCAGGAAAATGTGTTGTTGGTGTCAAGTATTGGTCTATTTTATTGAATCTGCATTCCTCCCCTCACCTATGTACACATCTACCCCCCGCCCGCCCTCAGGACCTTGTAAATGCTAGACAAATACTCTGCCATTGAGCTGCATCTCCTTTGATCCTATGTTAAGGTAAAGAATTTATTAGTTTTGGGTTGGGATTTGTTATGCTGATGTTTTCCCTGGACAAGGAGTATATAGTATTGTAATAATTTTTTGAGTATTGACCTTGAACATTTCTTCCAAGGAGGTCAAAGAAAATCTTCATAATTGAGTCATCTGTGTCATCTTTGGATGACTCTCACTTAACCAACAGTTTATGCCAATTGCTGAAAAATGTGTAAGTTCTTTGAGTCAGTGTGTAGATCATTCATGTTTTGTCTATACCAATACCTAAACTATTCTTGCAAATAGTAACAAATTGATGGTATAATATTCTAGTCTACTTGATTTCTTAATGTTTCAAGACTAAAGCTAATATAACACACCAACAACATCCTTATTCTTTATAGCACAGCAAGAACCTTAATAATACATATTACCACATCCAGTGGTCAGCACACAAAAGAGTTTTTACTTATTTTCTCTCTCCCTCAGCAGTTGAGAGCAAAACCCTCTTTCTTAATCTTTTAAAATAATTTATTTTCATAGTGATGTTGGCACACTTGGTTTGTTCAAATTATTTCAAGGTCTCTTAATGACCAATTCATTTAATGATTACGATTCCAACAGTCCCAGCTCCTACAAAGAAAAGTGCCTTGCATTTTCATCGTAAAAGCCTGCTCTTCTGCTTGATTTCCATAGGAACTATAATGTGTCATTTTGAGGAGTAGAAAGAAATTTAGCAGCTTATTAGCATGAGAATACCTTTAACACACATACATAAACACACACACACACTCACACACACACACACACACACACACACACACACCTTCTGTTAAGGAAGTATTTCACTTCGGTGTATCAAGAAAGAAATCTAAAATTTTCCATAGATTAATGACTTTTGGCATAGCAATCATCATGGTTATGCTTCCCTGTTTGATTTCTTTGAGCATCTTGGTTAACATCATCTTAAAACTAAAATGAAATGGTTTGGAAATTTAATGTAAATATTTAAAAAAAAAACTTTTTACTTCTGGGCTGGGAATGTGGATTGGTGGTAGAGTGCTTGCCCAGCATGTATGAAGCCCTGGGTTCAATTAATTCCTCAGTACCAAATATACAGAAAAAAAGCTGGAAGTGGTGCTGGTGCAAGTGGTAGAGTGCTAGCCTTGAGCAAAAGAAGCCCAGGCAAAGTGCCCAGAACCTGAGTTCAAGCCCCAGGACTGGCAAAAACAACAACAACAACACCAAACCATAAATAATAAATAAATGACTTTTCATTCCCAAACAAATCTGGTAAGAGCCATGTAAATATAAAAATGTGAATTTAGATATAACAAAGAACTTTAGAGAAAATTCTTGAGTGGCAGCAACTCTCCACCCCAGCAGCTAAAGCTACACTTTTAATTACTTGAAAACTTAAGTTCACCAGAAATGACAAATTTATAAACCATTTTGGAATCTGCTGTATGTTTATGTAACCAATATTATCAAGGTTTCTGAGTATATTCAAGAAGTGGATTTGATACACAGAAACTTGTTCCTTTGCCTTCTGAGGACCTATCTATCATAATGACATGAGCTTCTCTTACATCCCCCGAGGAGATTAAGAATTGACCAGATTAGGCTTTGTCTCATTCCTAAATTGGCTACCTGGGTCTCAAACTCTGGAGGGCTGTCACCTCTTCTCAAACTCATTGTCACCTCAGAGAAGGTTTTGTGGTTTTGTTTGTTAGAACACCTAAGGTGTTTGGTGTGTACAAATTATGATCAGAGTAAGTAGAAGGATGTTGATGTATAACTTAGTAAATTTTGTCTCAAATACTAATAATGAGGCATTTGGGATGAGCACAAAAAAAATGGGGCTGGGAAGGTGGCTCAGTGGTAGAGCAGTTGCCTTGCATGCATGAGGCCCTGGGTTCGATTCTTCAGCACCACATAAGCAAAAAGAAAAAAGCCGGAAGTGGTGCTGTGGCTCAAGTGGTAGAGCGCTAGCCTTGAGCTGAAGAGCTGAGGGACAGCGCCCAGGCCCAGAGTTCAGGCTCCACAACTGGACCCCCCCAAAAAAATTTCAGAATTTTTAAGGCTTCCTTTAATTAGTTCGAAACAGTAAAGGAATATAGAAATATAATATTGTGCATCAACTTACCTATAAACACAAACCCTTTAAAGAAGCTTGTTGCAAGTGTTCTTTTTTGAGAACTGGAATAATTATTTCTTGCTGCCTCTGACTGTTCAACTCTAGCTAACTTATGCCCATTGTTTAACTGTCTCTTAGCCCATTTTTTTCCATGCCTTAACTTTAATCTCTAGACTAAAATATCAGCAATGGACAGGACATTTTTTGAATAGTTAGATAATGAGGGGAGTTTATGCTGAGATATAGGTTAGAAATATTATATATCACTCTGACATAGCATAAACACCATTTTGTTTTTATTAATTAGTTTATATTAAGTTGTACAAAGAGGTTTAGTTGTGACATTTCCATGCATTCACACAATGTATCTCAGTCATACTCACTATTATTCTTTTTTAAATAAGTTTTTTATTGTGAAAATACTGTACAGAGGGTTTACAATCACATGAGCAAGGTAATGAGTACATTTCTTACCAAGCTTTGTTGACTCCTCCTTTGTTTTTTCCCTCCCATCCCTTCCCTCCCATCTCCATCACTATTCCTCTTTCTTATTCCTCTCTATTCCCTTTAATTTTTTTTACAATTTTTGTTTGTTACATGTATATTTAATGAATTAATTTATTAAAAATTAATATTCATATTAAAACAGTTTAAATGCATGTACTTTCATCAGACTTATTTCCTCTGTTATATAGTCTCCTAGCCTCCCCCCCTTTTTTTTTGTTGGTCATGGGGCCTGAACTCTGGTCCTCAGTTCTTCAGCTCAAGACTAGCGCTCTACCACTTGAGCCACAGCACCACTTCTGGCTTTTTCTGCATATGTGGTGTTGAGGAATCGAACCCAGGGCCTTATGCACACAAGGCAAGCACTGTACCACTGAGCCAACTTCCCAACCCTCCCCGCTCCCCTTTTTTTTTTTTTTTTGGTCCATCGTGGGGCTTGAACTCTGGCTTTGGGCTCTGTCCCTGTGCTCTTCAGCTCAAGGTGAGTGCTCTACTACTTGAGCCACAGCACCACTTCCGGTTTTCTAGTGGTTTTTATTGGAGATAAGAATCTCACGTACTTTCTAGCCTGGGCTGGCTTTGAACCTCGATCCTTAGATCTCAGCCTCCTGAGTAGCTGAGTGGCGTGAGCCACCGGTGCCCGGCCGGCTTCCCCTCTCCCCCAATTTTTAAAAAGCAGTATTTGGTAATTTTCATTATATTATCTTTGTGTGTGTATATGTGTGTGTATAATGTAATCATGTTCACACCTGAGCAACTCTTCTCTCCCTCTTTCTCATCACACTGGTTCCTCCCATCAGACAGATCCTCTTTGTTATTCATAACCCATCATCATCCTCATCATCCTCATCATCATTTTAGGACTAGATTTCACATATGCATAAAAGCATTCAATATTTGAGCTAAGCTGATCTCACTCAGCATGATGCCTTCAGTTCCACCAATTTTCTACAAATGGAAAATTTTCATTCTTCCTTATTATGGCTGAATAAATTCCACTGTGTATATATACACATCACATTTCTTTATTCATTCAAATTGGTTATCAAGCACTTGACTGATTCCATAGCTTGGCTATGGTGAGCAATGCTGTGATAAGCATATCTGTGCAGGTATTTATCAGTATCATGTATTAGTTTATACTTTTTCGGATAAATGCCTTAGATGTACCAGGGTCATAAAGTACTTCTAGTTTTAGGTTTTTTTTTGGTTGAACCTTTATACTAATTTACATAGTGGGTGTACTATTTTATATTCCCACCCAACAGTATATAAATGGTCCTGTCATCCCAATATCCTCCCCAGCATTTCTTTATTGTTTTCCTGATGACTACTATTCTGACTGGTGTGAGTGAGAATCTCAGTGTCATCTTGATTTTCATGTTCTTTTGGTTGAGAATATTGAACATTTATTCATGTATTTATTGGTCATTGGTACTGAGAACTGTCTGTTTAATACATTTCTCCATTTATTAATTGCATTATTTATTCTGTTAATATTCTTGTGTTCTTTGTATATTCTGTGTATTAATATTTTATCCTGTGAATGCAAGGATTTTCTCCCATTTTGTGGATTGTCTCTTCAGTCTGGAAATTGTTTCTTCCAGATGTGAACAAGATTTTTAATTTGGTATACTTACAGGTCAATGTGTGCTTTTCATTTCCTAAGGAATTGGAGTCCTTTTTAGAATATAATTTCCTATGTTTATATCTTCAAGTGTTTTCCTGTAGGAGTTTCAGACTTTCATGTCTTATATTAAGAATGTTTATTTGCAGTCTCTTCACTACACACAAAACACAAGAGGTCTGTAAACCAATACTTGTCATTTCTGTGATATAGTTTCTTGGCTTCCCTAGCACCAGGTTGAATCTTAGTGTCATGTGCATTTGAATTGCTGGAAAGGCATTCCCTAAGTGGTATTTAGGGGAGAGAAAGTTTCAGTAATGAGGGAAGTTTAGAGAATGAGTTTGAATGGGTGGTTTGCCTTCTTTATTTTTTTTCTTCTTCTTTTTTTTTTGTTTTGTAGTTGGCTGAAAAAATTTCATATCTAGTGGGTTTGTTTGTTTGAGATGGATCTTATTATATAGTCCAGAGTCATTATTCTCAGGCCTCGCTCTCCTCATTACTAGGATTACAAGTATTTACCACTATGCTCAGCTAAGATCCACTGTTTATCTGTTCCTTTGTTCTGCTTTCCTTTTCATTTATAGTAGTCAATTAAAATCAGAAAGAAGGGAATGAGACAAAATTAGGCTTCTAGCTTTTGGTGACTGGTGACCATGTTGTTTTCACTGAAGATTATTTAGATGATTGATAGGCCTTGAATGCTACTTGGCTGGTTCAGGAATGGATGTTACCAAAGAACATCAAATATCTGAGTGAACTTGTCTTTGTATACATTGGTAACAAATATGAACAAAACCAAACATGTGCAGGCTGTTTGGCATGAAGCATCCTTTCTGGATTTTGAATCGTCACAGAGGAAAGGATCATCGCTGTTCTTTATACTTCTCTTCAGAGGTGCATTCGTTGGAATTGTCTCCCACCCAAGGGCCTTGACTGTTCGTTTTCCTTGTTCTGCTTTTCTGTCTTTTATTGAAGTTGGTCACTGTTGTTTTAATGTGCACAAAGATTTACTATGATTTCCATTAAGAAATCAAGTAAAGCCAGGCACTGGTGGCTCATGCATGTAATCCTAGCTACTCAGGAGGCTGAAATCTGAGGATCCCGGTTCAAAGCCAGCCCAGGCAGGAAAGTCTGTGAAACTCTTATCTCCAATAA
>NW_012267223.1:6379321-6456827 GCF_000151885.1 Dipodomys ordii | reverse complement strand
GGCTTTTTTCTTTTTGCTTATGTGGTGCTGAGGAATCGAACCCAGGGCCTCATGCATGCAAGGCAAGCGCTCTACCACTGAGCCACCTTCCCAGCCCTCTTATTACCTTTTTTAATTAAGTGAATCCTAGAAGAAAGAATGGCTGAATAACAGTAGTGTAAAATCAGAAAAAAGAAGCAATTGCATCATGCTTCTATTGCAATTCTGTCCTTTAAATGTGGTAAAGCAAACTACCTACCTGAATGTAAAGGCAGCTCCTTACTTTCCATAAGTAATAAGTCATGACTTCTTAATGAGGCAAATTGTCTATTATTTAGAGAAGTCATAGTATTTGTTACAAGTGAATTCATTAAGTGGCAGCACTGTTCCAATAAAGCCAATTCAGTTTCTCAGACAATTAAGGAGTACATCTTCTGTGTACTCTGCACGTTCTAGCCCCAGGAATAGTACAGAAAGAAATAAGCTAGGAATGAGCTTTTTAGAGGTTATATTTTCATGGATGCAGCAGATAAGGGATTATCTTCTAGTCAAAGGAAATCATGGTCAGTGCTGCCAGAGATTGAAAACCAAAGTGGTTTGGAGCCAAAGAATAGGAATCAAGGAGGTGATATTGAGTTTGGTTTTAAAGGAAGGATACATTTTAATAAATAGCAGTATAAGGAGAAGAAGGCTATTCTGAGAGGAGATGGGCAAGTGAGAACAAAGTGCAGAGAACTAACCTGGAAGATGCCAGATCTGCCAGAAGAATCACAAGAAGTCTATGGAGCTGGAGGACAGGAAATATGGGAACAGGGAGGATCTGGTGACTCTCAGCTGAGGGGTTGTTTTTCTCTGATTCAGATTTCCAGTTCTCCGTGGCTACTAGTTGCTGTCCTTGTATCCTTGTTCTTTTCTTCACTTGGCCAATGATTATTCTGATTTCTCTCTCATGTTCCATCATAGCCAATTTCTAATTTTAGGACAATTGGTGTGATTTTTGTTCTACATGAGTGCCTCAGTGAACATTTTCAAATAATATTTACTGGCTGAAGAATGTTAACATCTACCGATACCACATTTTTGAGAAGTAGTGGCTTCAATTGTATGTGTTAATTACTCCCTTGAGGTCTATCTATGAGTCTTTTATAAGAAATACATCCTGAATGTGAGGAGAAAAGAGAAAGGGATTTAACATTTTAAAAACAGCACTTATCTTTTCATCTCCGTGTTCCTTGAATAGACTCTTGCCTTTACACGCAGAGTTTTCTCGAGGCTTTTGGGGGAGGATCAACTAAACTAGGAGGATAGATTTTTTGGAAAGTCCTCCAAATCAGCCTTATGTTGGATTTCTAGTATCTGCTGAGCAAGTATTGTGGGCTGCTAAGTCTTAGAATTCAGTAAAGGGGAAAAGGAAAGGTTTATGAGTCTTGCTGGCTCCCTAAAGCCTGATGTAAGAGGAAGAAAGAGAGAGAGGGTGTGAGTAGATGACCCCAGCCCTGGACTAAGTGCTTTACATGTGTGAGCTCATTTAATTCCAGTTTACCATAGAGAACTGTGCATCTTTGATATAAGGTTGAGCTCTTAACCACTAATCTGTCCTCTTCTACAATGATTTTATTCTGCCCTTATCTTCTAGCTATTTGCAAGATACAATATTTATTTCCCCATGTGTAGATTCCAGAGCAAGTCACATGTCACGTTGAATGCTCCATAAATGTTCTGTAAAGGAAGATGATTCTTCCTGAACGGTAATTGATTTTATTCAGTGATTTTATATCCTCCGAGAAAATAGATTTCAGAATGTTTAATACTCGTTGATGATCACACACTCTCTTATTTAAGCAGAAATATAAAATCCATGACAAAGCTTAACATAAATGATTTATTATGCACCATTTAATGCTATCTGAACTATGGTTGTTCTTTGGTGTTATAAATTGAGCACTGAAAATGATATAATATTCATTTTCTTTTTTATTTGTATGAGAATATGGGTGAATTATTGTCTTTTTTTGAATGCCCAGAAAATGTGAATGGGGATATTTTGTTAATAATTATGTATCCAGGATATTCTGTACTTTGGAAAATTGCTCTATTTTTAACATTGTGGTAACTACAAATCTGCCAGTCAAACTATGCCCACAGACATTTTTTTTTTATCTTCCTAGTATAAAAAGCTCCATTTCTGTGTTTCTTTATTTATAGCATTTAAGATAGCTATCACAAGGAAGACCTTTTACAAGTCAAACAGATAACCTTTATATGTATTTTATGCATGGTGCAACTTATAGCACTTAAAAATTCCTTCGAAAGCCATAAGTTTTATTAGGTCTTCAGCAAATACAAACACAGATTGATAGTGGTGCAAATGTACCTTAAGAAAAACTTAATTACCCTTCCTCCTTTCTTCCTTCTTTTCCTTTCTTCCTTTCCTTACCTTTCTTCTGTTTCCCTCTCTCCTTTCCCATCCTCCCCCCCCCCCTCCTTTAGAGATTAAACCCAGGGCCTATTTTATTGCAAATACATGACCAGGGTTGGGGATATAGTGTGGTAGTCTGTCAGGAGCTATAGAATCTTGGTTGGATCCTTAGTAAAGCAAAAAGAAGCAAACCAAAAACAAATTTAAGAATTGTCCTTATGTTGTTATACTGAAGGAGAGATGTGGATTGGATACTTTTATATAAATAAAATAGGATAGTGAGAGAACTCTGAAGAGATTTGAATTGACCCATCAACTGTGTTGAGCATTTGAATGAGTTGTAGGAAGTTTCTCAAAGATAAATAGTAGTGGAGAGTTTGTATGAGTGAATCCTCAGGAACAGAAGGAACAAGGAAGAGGAAAGACAGAAGGATCCCTCCTAAGCAAGTTGTACTTCCAGTAGAATGTGCTGTCTAGAGCTGGCCTTCTCTATTGGCTGAATTCTTTGGAAAGGAAGGATGGACTTTTACTCAAGGAAATGTCAGAGTGTCCCATGTAGATTATAAGATCAAATAATTTAAGATCAAAACAAAACATAGCTACCAGTTACCAAAATCAATCCTTAAAAGCACTTTATAGTGAGTAAACTTTTAAGTCAGTTATTACCTAAATTATTAAATGATTTGGAGAGGTCTATTTGGGGCTTTTATTCCAAGCTGGCCTTTATGTAACAATAATTTTCATGTCAAAGTGATCTTTCCAAATTTCCCTATTCCCCTCCCCTACCTGTTTTCAGATAATTACATTGTCAGGACAAAAGCAAAATCTTTTGAAAACATTGCTTTCAGGGTGCCAGAAGCAAAGCTCTCATAGCTGCCTTCAATTTGCAAACAATTTGGGAGTTTGATTAAGTTTTCAACAGGACCACGTGGAGTTTATAGGATCTGGTTTCTTTGAAAGAAACAAAAAAGGTCCCAGTGTTCTCTGTGCAAATCTGCTATAGGGAAAAAGAACTGCTGTTCAGTCTCTGAGCATTAAGTGCCTGGGCCACTGGCCAGGAGTTCTCCACCGGGAACCTGAGCTAAGCCCCTGCTTGTGCTGGCGGATAAAAGACTAAATGAAAACTCCCAGAACAGGTGAAAAATTAATGTCTGGAAGCCAGAGACTGTTAAATAGGTATACAAGAGTGAGGTAGGTATCTAGGAAAGCCACTGTATGTACCTACCAGAACAGTTAAAAGTAAGTTTAAAATCCGAAGGATAGGCGAATGTAGTCACAATAGTCAATGTACGTTTGTGAAAATGGAACAGGTAACTTGAGGGGGTGGGTGGGGCTGGGAGAGATCCAGGAGAATGATGGGAGGGGTGACACTGATCAAGTGCACTGTACTTACTCAAGAACTGACAGGTTGAATTGAAACCCTTTTGTACAACTACTTAAAAATAATTAAAAATAAAGATATAATTCTGAAAAAAAATGAAGTTATAGAAATCTCAGGTTTTGCTCTTTCTGAATTTCTGTGGAGTTCTTAGACACACTTAATAGCAAATAGAATAAAGTGTTCTCTTGCTCTGTTTTTCCTCCTCTGAAAAATAGATTAATAGGTTAGACAGAAGCAATCTTCCATGGTCAACACAATGCCTGAACTCTGAAGACCTGGTTTGAATTATATTGTGTTCTCTTGGCCTGATCATGTGGCCCATTTTCACTGTGTGTGTATGTGTGTGTGTGTATGTGTGTGTATGTGTGTGTGTGTGTAGGTGTCTCCCTGAGCACGCGCATGCGTGTGCGTATGTGTCTTGAACTCAGGGCCTGAGTGCTGTCCTTAGGCTTTTTACTCAAGGCTAGTGCTCTACCACTTGAGCCACAACTCCACTCCCAGCTTTTTAGTGGTTAATTGAAGATAAGAATTGCAAGTACTTTCCTGCCTGGGCAGGTTTTGAACTGTGATCCTAAGACTCAGCCTCCTGAGTAGCTAGAATTACAGGCATGAGACACCCACACTAGGCAGACTGTTCCAAGTCTTTTAGTTTTTAAAAAAATATTGCCTCATTTGGTAGAAGTAGGAACAATAGCAATTTACAGCACAGTACTCTTAGATATGCAGTGATACACACTGGAGAACTAGGTGCTTCTGCAAAACAGTGCTGGGTAAACTTTGCTACAAGGTACCCTAAGCAAGTGCTTGAAGGGATCACTTGGTGGTGAATGCTCATGTTTATAAAGCCACTAGTAGCTGTGACAGGGAATATCTTGAGTGACTGGATGTTATGACATTGTACTAAGGGGTATTGGTAATTTGTCCAGATTGTATTGTAAACAGTATTAGAAACCCAGAAGTACAGCCACTGGTGTTTCTGCCAGAAAGTCTGCCCTACTGAGTTCTGTGCATTTTTATTTTGAATTACTGTAGCAGGTATAATTAGAATATTTTGGCTTAAGAGTTGGTTATTCCTGTGTCCTCAGTATGTGTCAAATTAGTGTTTTTCATTCTAAGGATAGAGAAAAGGGTGCTCCTAGCAGTATACCCATGAACTCAGTTACAAAGTTATTCATCCAAAGGCAAAATTTTGTAATTCTAGTTTTAGAATAAAGAGGGTAAACAGAAATCTGAATCTTGTTCCTTGTGATGTCCCAAATCATCTGACTCAGGAAAAGTCTCAACACTTCTAGGTTTTAGTTTCCTCATCTGTTAGTTGAAGGGGTTTGTTTTTCTCACTCTCTGAGTCCTTCCTTCCCAACATCTCATTCTAATCTATTTTATTCTCCTGTGATTGGCACCTGCTTCCCAAGTGGTTGTTCCCAAAAGGTATTTTCCGGGCATCTGATCAGAACTTGGTGTTACCTGTAACTCAAGGTGTATTGATTAGTACATCAGAAATTTTGCCCGAGGGGCAGCCATTATGAACAGTGCCTTGGCACTTCCATGGGAGAATCAATCAATCAATGAAAGCGGGCCCAAAGTTTCCTCACAAAGCAGCAGGAGAAATGTCTGGGGTGGGGCGATAGAGAAACCTGGGAGAGTAAAACCCACAACAGGGCAGGGGATCTCTTCTCATCCTCTGACCAAAATTAATTCTCTGGCCGGGCGCTGGTGGCTCACACCTGTAATCCTAGCTACTCAGGAGGCTGAGATATGAGGATCGAGGTTCAAAGCCAGCCCGGGCAGGAGAGACCGTGAGACTCCTATCTCCAATAAACCACCAGAAAACCGGAAGTGGCGCTGTAGCTCAAGTGGTAGAGCGCTCACCTTGAGCTGAAGAGCTGAGGGACAGCGCCCAGGCCCAGAGTTCAAGCCCCACGACCGACAAAAAAAATTAATTCTCTGAAACGGACTAGTTTGTAGCAATCATATTATAACAGTGGATGAAACTTAAAAAATTTTTAACTTGGGGGCTTATAGGTACTTATTTATTCTTCCTTTTTTCCTCTACCCTAAATATTCTAGTAAAATTTGCAAAATAATCTAGCCATAAACACACTACCGTTGCCTCGTCCTTTTTTTTTTTTATCTTTTCTTTTGCTGTTGGGTATGGCTCTGTCCATGGTTTCCTGAGAGGACAACAGGGGATGAGTGGAATGACCACCCCAGAATGGCAGAGATGTTGACTTCTCCATTCTCTGTCTGCGTATGCTCTGACTCCATCCTCAGCAACCTATATCCCACCCTTTAGGTATTGCTGAGCTGCTGTCTGCTGCTTCTCCCAGATACCCTGCCTGCTCTCCATATGCAGAGGGGACCCCACTGCTACCCCCACAAAGGTCTGAGCAGTCTGTCCACATCACTGTTGCTAAGAACTACAGTCATTCCCCCTCCTCCCATATGTGGCTTTTCATTAGAGTGAACGTGTAATTTATCATCCATCCTGCCCAGGACACTTTGAGATGAAGGGAGGAGAGCCATTAATAATTAAGCTGGGACAACAGGCATAAACCGGGACTGACAGGGACAAACACGGACATGTGGCTGCCCTGCTTGTCCTCCTGTCCCCCACTGAAGGCTCCCTGGTGGGTAAGGACAGTCCTTGTATAACTCTTTGGTCTCCACAGTGGCATGGATGTAATTAGTTTATTGAATGAAGCAATGGATAAAGCAGAATCATTTGGCTTTAACTAGGCACAGAGATGGTAGATAATCAGAGTGAGAACACTTCCTGAGTACTTAGGTGCAATATGTCTGGGAGGCATTTCATATGATTATCTAATCCTTACACTAACTCTCAAGGTTATTATTTTCTCTGGGGTTTTTTGGAGGAAGATATTGATGCCTAGAGATTTAGATAATTTATCTGAGGGCAAATGTTAAGCTACTGAGCCAACAGCTGAAACCCAGAGTTGAAGCTAATGAGCCATGCCTCTTGCAGATAGTGGAGGAATTCGTAGGACAGATGCAGATCATATAGTAGGAGGGTAAGGCATGTTAGAGGGCACTAATGGTATGAGGCTATATGCATTTCTGCCTTGTGAGTCTCAGAAAGAAATTGCTTCCTGTTTATTTCCAATAAGAAGAGCAAATTCATGAATTTATATTATTTTAGTATAGCCAATAAAAGCTAGGGTTTATGCATTTATTTTGGTAGTTATTCTTTCCAAGTTCCCTCATCTTAGGCCAAAATGTAGACTGAAGTGTAATCATTTGGCATGAGCAATAAAGCCAGATCTCCTCTCTTGATTCTCAGTAGTCTGATCTCACCCTGCAGTTACTGAGGAGGTGGACAGTTGCTTACAATGAAGAGAATGGCTTGTCAACTGTCCTGGAGTTCAGACCTACAAAGATCATTTTGAAAAGGATCTTCCTAGGTGGAAACCAGGGATGAGCTTTACAACTAGGAGAAAACAGTCTGTGCTGGTGGTAAAGGAGCCTAGACTCAAACGTTTAAGTCTCAGCTCTGCCACTTTGAACTCTGCAGCTTCAGGCAAGCCATAGATCTTGTCTTGCTCTCTGTAAGTCATGAGTGATAACAGCTCTAGCCACAGGGGATTGTCCTGGGAGTTAAATCAAGCATGGTAAGTAAAGTCTTAGTACAGGCTTGCCACAAGCAACAGGGAACTGAGATATATATATAATCTCCACTTAATCAGTTTTTGGCCACTGGATGACTTGAGCAAGGAGTTGTATACTATCTAATGGCTCAACTCTGTGGTACCTGGCAGGATTTCTCAAAAATTTCTCCTTTTTTTGTGTCTAAACAAATATAGAAAGTTAAGAAGCTGTACTTAGGGACTGCAATTAGAAAGATTAAATTTGGATACAGACTTCAGGGGTGATGGAGGAAGTGGGAAATCAGTGTTTATGTATGAAATTAGTCCATGTTGCCCTTCACTGTGTTGAAGGATGGGAAAGGTGTACCCTCAGCATCTGAAACCCCAACTCAGTAGGCTTATGTGGAATATTGGAATCCTCATTGGTATGGGTGGTGGTTTATGGACCATCCTTACTGTTTTCAATCCAGCATGTTGAACACACATATTAACTCACAACAATATTAAGATTAGAAATGTAAGTGAAACTACCAGAAAGTTAGGAAAAAAGTTAAACCTAAAGACCAAGGAGAGGAGGGAAGATAAGGTGTGGTCCACACATATAATACCTTCAAAAGCCACAAACCATGAAAAGGTAGGATTATATTTATTGACATGGAGAGTGATTGGTATATACGTAAATTGAGAAGCATGTTAAAGAACATTGTTATAAATGTGTAATAATAAGGCTGTATTTACTTAATGCTTACTGTATGACAATCACTTGGAATACACTATCTCACTTAATCCTCCAACTGAACCTAGGAGTTGGAAATGTTATTATCTCTGTTTTCTGTAGAGGGACATGTAACCTGGAGAGCAAAAGTGACTTACTGAGGGTCATGCAGCCTGAGTTCCCCAAGCCTTTGTGCTTCAACTAGTATGCAAGACTCCGCTTGCCTTGCTGGCTTTATACTTCATCTTCTTCTTCTTATTTTTAATGAACTAAAGGATAGGTACCAAAATACGCACTATGTTTATTCAAATGTTAAGAACTTGCTGATTTTATTTTTTCATCTTGCTTCCCTGAATTTTCTCTCAACCATCAGTTACTATTTCAGTAAACCAATGAATGATCCTAATGGATTTCTAAGTGCTGAAAGTTGGTTAATGGGTATTGCCAATTACCACTTCCATGGAGACAAAGAGAAGCTAAACTAATAAGCAGTGTGGGAAAGCTACCATGAAAATTCTTCCTCCGGTTCTCACGATCTATCTCCAGACTATGGGCATGGTAATTTATGTCTAGGTTTGTGACATATCAAGAACTCAGAGCGTGGGGTTCTGCCAGAACCCAGACTAAAGGTCCTTAGGATTTTAGCATCTCATCAGTTAACCCCAGTTCATAGGTCACTTTATTTTATTTTATTTATTTATTTATTTTTTGGTCTGGTCGTGGGGCCTGAACTCTGGGCCTGGGCACTATCCCTCAGCTCAAGGCTAGTGCTCTACCACCTGAGCCACAGCGCCATTTCTGGCTTTTTTTCTTTTTGCTTATGTGGTGCTGAGGAATCGAACCCAGGGCCTCAGGCATGCAAGGCAAGCACTCTACCACTGAGCCACCTTCCCAGCCCCTCATAGGCCACTTTTAGAGTCCATAGACAGAGTGGCCTGTTAGTGTGACTTTGTTTACAGAGATGAGAGACATCCTTCTAGGCACATTTCCTAGTGAGGAGTGGTGACATCCCCTGGCTGGTGGCACAGGCCATTCTTTGGAGAGGGGAGGACTCTGCAGGGAAGACTTTGACTGTGGCACCTGCCTGGTGATGTATGCCTTCTCCTGCACAGGAACTCCTTCCTTCACCCCTATTTCAGCAGCACCCCAGGTCCTACCCAACCTCACCACTCCACCCTGCATGTCTACCTCTTCACTGGCTCTTCAAAGCACTGGGTGACCCAGAGTGCCCAGTGACCCTGGCCTCCTGTCCATATTGGAGCAGGGCTGGGGTATTGCCTGGGAGACTGTTTGCTAAGGGACTACCACCCACTCCTGAGGTTGCTGCGAGGTGGTGCTGGTGTTGTCTCATCTCTGGTGTTCACCTGGCCTCTTGCTCACTGGTTGCCATGGTACCAGCCTAGCCTAGAGGAGACTCCACTATCTAATTTCCTCCCTCATCTTCCAGCCCCCTCTGCCCCTCAGCCCCGTGAATTAATTAAGCAAGCAGGCAAACAAGCCTTGGTTGACCTTGTTAAGGGGTAGAGGGATTCCTGGTCTGTGGGGGAGCCACAAGGGAGGGCTGTAATGACATAATTACAAGTGCCCAGCACCTGCCTTGTGTTCCGTTTATTCTGTCCAGTCTTCATCCCTTTGAGGGGGTATGTGGCCCCAGGGAGAAGGAGCTTAATAGAGGTGCTTATTTTCTAATGGGAGAATTTAAATATCACCTGTGGAGGATTTCTGCTCAGCAGAAGTTCTGGGAGGATTAAGCAGACAAGGGGAGAGAATGTGCAGAGCTGAATTAGAAATCAGTCCAGTTATAGGTGAAGCACTTGAGGAAAATGAAGTCCCCTACCTGGTTGAATATTTTTGCCTGCTCCGTGGTATCCCATAAGGCCTCCAAGACTTGAGAGCCTCAGCTTTACACCACAATAGCTTTTGCATCAGATGTGCTTGAAGCTAGGTCAAGATTCAAAGGCCATCCAGTGAGGCTGGTTTACACTTCTTTGGTTGGTCATTTTCAGAAATGGAATTAATAGTGCTTCTTGCTGAAATTCTTCCATCTGAATTTTGCCTTGGTGAGTTGACTCCTTGGTGAAGCCAGTTTAGGTTTGGAAGAAGCATCCTATACATACTGCAGTCCACATGCTCTGTGTAAACTTCATGTTCCTATAAGAGGTCAAGTGTTATTAAAGCCTTGGGGCAGATCCTTGGGGTAGCAAGGATCTATCTAAAGTAGCAGTGTTTCCTTTGGGCTGCTTTCACCATTCATGTCATGTAGTAGGAAAACACTAAATTTACAGGAAACACGCAATGCAGAGATAAAGACACAGAGACTCAGAGAAGCTCCTTGTGGCTCAAGCCTGCTCTGAACATAAGAAACATATATATGGTTGTGACACATTGCTTCATCCAGCTGAAGAGGTGCTGCTACTTGCCTGGCTGAGCTGTGAAGATCAGCCGAGGTCACCGGTAATGAAGTACCAGGCACTTATAAAACAGGATTTATGATTTCAGCAAAGATTCCATGGTTTATTCAATGCACAGTTGACTTCCTTCAGTATGCTGGGTTCAGTGTTACCACCTGCCCTACCCAGGGTGCAATCCCAGATAAGCAGCTCTGGCCTCATGAAAGACAAGGTTGTGGGCCACCCTTTAGCTCAGTGTTAGAGAAGCAGTTCCACCCTGTGCTCTCATCTGAGGGGTTGGCACCCTGGATTTCCTGTTCCAGGACATGTTCCGGAGGCCTGGTGAATGGTCCCAGGCAACTGGGAGAGGAAAGATGGGATCTACTTGTGAATCCTTATTTCAGGGTTGTAGTGTCACAGCCCAGTTGTGGTAGAAAGCAGACTAGATTATGGCCACACTCCGGAGAGAGGAAGGTCAGGCCTCTGATCTATGGGCCTCATGCACCATCTTCAGGGGTCAGGCCCACTTGCCCAAGAAAGAGATGGTTTGAGAACTGTGACTGCAGGCCAGCTCTGAGGCTTAGCTCAGCTGCTGCACAGTCTAAAGCCTCAGGAGCTGAGGGCAAGAAATCAGAATTTCCTTGTCCCATTGGAATGAATGAAAACCCAGGGATTTTTGTTATTATGGTTGTCATGGTTCACTGTGCATGGATAAAAAACAGTTAAGAATCATTAGTGGACAGGCTAAATTGTACCTATCGGTTACAAACACTGTTCTAGTTATTATTTTTTGCTTTGCTATATATGCATTTTTAAAATATACCACTTCCTGCTTACCACTGCCTAAGCAGGTGCTCTTACCACTTGAGCCACACACCCAGCCCTTTTTGCTTTAGTTATTTTTCAGATAGGAACTCATACTTTTTGCCCAGGTGCTTGTAGGAACTAGCTTACCCTTAGACTAGGAACCTACTACCCAAAACTCCAGTGGAGCTGAGCTTATAGGTGGGAAGCACAATACCTAGCTTGTTCTTTGCAGTAGGGTCTTGTTAACTTTTTTGGCCCAGACTGGACTTGAACTATGATTCGCCTGATCTCTGTCTCCCAGGTAGGTGGGGTAGAGTGAGCTACCATGCCTGGCCATCTACCACTTTTTAAAATAACAGATTTAAAAGGTGAGGCGCATATCAGGTGGTCTTTAGTATTTTCACACAACTGTGGTACTATTAACACCTTCTAATTTTAGAGCATTTTCATCATCACTCTAGAAGGGATCCTGTACCTAGAGAGAATCATGTCCCATTCTTTCCTCCCTCCAACCGCTTCATACGAATGTAATTATTTAATAGGAGTCTCTCTGGCTTCTTTTTAATTGACATGTTTTCATCATATTGTAGTATGAGTTACTACTTCGTTTATATAGTTCAGTAATATTCTGTTATATAGATATACTACACTTGGTTTATCTATTTGTCAGTTTGTAAAATCATGAGTTTCCATTTCAGCTATTTAGAATTTTGCTGCTGTGAAGGTGCATTTATGTACAATTTTTTTATATGTGGGGGAGGGGGCTGGAGGGGTTGGAAGGACGTTCATCTCTTGAGTTTAGGCCTGGGTTTGACATTACTGAGTCTATTACCTCTATGTTTAACACTTTGAGGAATTGCCAAGCTATTTGTTAAAGAAGCTGCCTATTTCACAATCTCATAAATATTTTCTCCCATTCTATAGTTTGTCTTCTAAAGTGTTTTCTAAGTGATGTTCTCTGAAACACAAAAATCCTAATTTTTTTTTGTTGTTGTTGGTCATGGGGCTTGAACTCTGGCCTGGGCACTGTCCCTCAGCTCTTCAGCTCAAGGCTAGCAATCTACCACTTGAGCCACAGCACCACTTCCAGTTTTCTGGTGGCTTATTGAAATAAGAGTCTCATGGACTTCTCTACCCAGGCTGGCTTTGAACCGCTATCCTCAGATCTCAGCCTCCTGAGTAGCTAGGATTACAAGTGTGAGCCACTGACTCCCAGCTACCACAAGAATCTCTTTTTTTTTTTTTTGGTCGGTTGTAGGGCTTGAACTCTGGGCCTGGGCGCTGTCCCTGTGCTCTTCAGCTCAAGGCAAGCACTCAATTGCTTGAGGCACAGCGCCACTTAAGGTTTTCTAGTGTTTTTTTTTTTTTTTAAATTGGTCTTTCCTGCCCGGGCTGGCTTTGAACCAAGATCCTCAGAGCTCAGCCTCCTGAGTAGTTAGGATTAGAGGCGTGAGCCACTGGTGCCCGGCTATAAAAAAAAATCTTAATTTTGATTAATCTTAACTGATCAGTTTTCTTTACCACATGTACTTTTGGTTTCATATCTAAAAAATAATGTCCAAATATGTCATAACAATTTATTATTATGGTTTCTTTCTAAGAATTTTATAGAAATTCTTTAAAATTATACTTGGACATTATCCTTAGAAATTGTGCTGTCAATTATAATCAGGTTTGTGATCCATTTTGATTAATTTTGAGATTCTTCTAATTTTTATTATTAAAAGTAATCTTTGGTTAGGGCTATTCAAGATTTTTTTAAAAGTAAGTAAAAATACCCTTGAGTTTATAAAGGCGATTATGATATTCACCTCTGTCCTGTTGTTGAAATTCCTAGTCATAATATTAAAATTATAGGATGTGTTTCCTCAGGGAACAAATAAATACCCCTCCATCTCTAATTTTATTCTGAAACTGAGCTGACTACTAAGATAAGGTCAGCTTCTGGAAGTATGTTTGACATTGACCTTAGGGAATAATTCTAGAAGCATGAAACCAAAAATAAGAATATGAACACTCTTGTGGCTTTAGAGGGAAGTTTTCAAGTGTCATACTTGATATGGGAAACACTAAAAGTATGTGACTTGGATATCTTCTTGCACTTGGTGAATTCTCATAGGTAAATAGTGTCCATATAGCTTTATTCAGGGCATAAGTTGATTTTTCTTAATTTCCTGTTTTGTTCTTTGTGCTGGTCTTGAGTCTTGAACCCAAGGTTCAAACCTATAGTTGAGCTTTTTTGCTCAAGGCTAGTGCTCTACCACTTGGGCTACAGCTCTACTTCTGGCTTGTTTTTAGTAGTTAATTGGGGATAAGATTTCTTGCCCAGGCTGGCTTTGAACCGTGATCCTCAGATCTTATAATTCCAAGTAGCTAGGAACCTGGAAGAGTTTCCTGTTTGTTTTTTAATGCAGAAGGCAGTAGTATATACCCCATGGGGTTCTTGTGAGGATTAGATGAGTTGATATGTATGTATCTCTTTCTTGTCCCTTCTCTCTTTCTCTCTATGTATCATTGATCGCTCTGAAGCCTATATTACAGCCTAATATGAAATACTCATTAAGTGCTTAATATTAATATTCTATTTTTTCTTAGTATTTCTAGGATGCATTTCAGTCATCAGCATAGACAGTACTTCTGATATTAACTACTGTATATGTTAATTATTCTATACATTCATATCAATTTATGATATTGTAAAGTAATAATTTACTAAAAGAACAATTATTTATTACTTATTAATTAATTTATTTTGCACTGATAGGGATTGAATCCAGGTTCTTGCACATGCTAGATGAGTACTCTGATGCTGAGCTATTCCTAATTCTGTGTGTGTGTGTGTGTGTGTGTGTGTGTGCATATGTGCATGCGCATGTGAGTGTTTTAGTCAGGGTCTCAATATGTGGTATGGCTGAACTGGAACTCTAAATCCTCCTGCCTTGGGCTCCTGAGTATTGGGATTTAAGACCTATGTCAGCATAACTATTATTTTGCAATGTAACCCTCACTTAGTTATAATAATTTAGACTTGGAAAATTAATTGTAGAACTGGTTGGTAGAGTAAGTTGGTGTGTCTAGTTACTTGTTCTTAATCAGAACAAGATTGAACTTTGCTGGGTCTTTGGTGAATAGCACACATGAAAATCAAAAGCAAAACCACAAAGGCAAAATGTGGAGTCCAATATGAAAGTTATCTTTTTCTTTATAAAGGGTTTCTACAGGGGCTGGAAAGGTGGCTCAGTGGTAGAGCGCTTGCCTTGCATGCATGAGGCCCTGGGTTCGATTCCTCAGCACTACATAAGCAAAAAGAAAAAAGCCAGAAGTGGTGCTGTGGCTTAAGTGGTAGAGTGCTAGCCTTGAGCTGAAGAGCTGAGGGACAGCGACCAGGCCCAGAGTTCAGGCCCTACAACCGGACTCCCCCCCCCCCAAATAAATAAATAAATAAAGGGTTTCTAGATATTTGCTCCTCTTCCTGACAAAATAGAATATTTCTGAACATTTGAGAGAGTCTCAAGGCCTTTTTGTAAAAAACTTTATTCAGGCCATTCATAAATCAGCATAGGCTTCTACCTCTGTCCACAAGGTGGGTTCCAACTACAGATGACCAAGGAGAGCCTGAATGAGTAGATGACCTGTGAATGTAATGAATTCAGCTAGGGAGAAATTAAGGATGAGAATCCTGGTGGCTTCTAGGTATAATTATCCAGTAGGCAGCCACATGAGGCCATGAAGCTGACACTTGAAGTTTCCAAAAGTCAGGTTGTGAGGGTAGCTTAAGTCCAGTATGTTTATTCTATGTCTTGCTTTATTCTGCAGTCAACCAGAGGGATTTGTCACTGTACTTACTTAGCATAGAGCAGCAAAATAGAGATTTGCGACTGCATAATATTAAAGTAAGATTTATAAATGACTATTGTGCCTTATAGTTTTAACATTTTTACCTCTGTGCTTATTGGAGTCTAAAAAATAGTTTAATTTGTTTTTATGCTACTTTTGAATTAATCTCTAATTTTCTGTCTGGCCTGTGGTTTCCAAAGCAACAGCATGTGGTCAGTCAACATACTACTTCCTTCTTCCATTTGAAATGGCCCACTGGTGGCATGATGAGACACTTCATGTTTTCTTAGTAGTGAATAAAAGGCTCCAAAAATATGACAGCACATTACCAGATGTTGTAAAAGAGATGATATTTTGTGAATTCCTTGGTTAATCTCCCTTATGGAAAACTCCATGTGGGTTAGTTTTGTGGGAAGGGAGCAGTACCAGACAAGGAAAAGCTCTCTTGGAAGAGCTGCCTAAGTGGAGAAGACATGGTGTCATCTCAAGTCGTGGTCTTCAGCGTGACCAGAGAAGTGAGCCTGGCCACTCCAAGTGGGATCTCTGTCTTGTGTTTTTGACCATGTGTGGGAGAGTGAAGAGTTTTCAGCTTTGACTTAAGAGTTTGTCATTCACTGCTGGCTTCTGTGATTACCACTTGCTTTTAAATTTAAAGATAAAATTTAAATACATAATAATAAAGCCAAAAAAAGTAAAAAAAATAAGTAGAGGAAGAAAAGAGAGCTGAAATCCAGTAATTCTTAACCAGAGCAGTTTTAGAAGTTAGGGCACTGATTAGCATCTTCCATTACTGGGCAGACCCCATAGAAAAGAAGGGTCCAGCCCAAAAGGTTGAGAAATCTCACCCTAGCACAACAGCCCAACTTCGAACTGTATTACAACACTAATATATTTGATTGGTTTCGATGTGTAGTATACACAATTGTGTGCATAGTTTTCATATCGAGATCTCTTCATCAAGTACTCAGTTCTAAAATGTCACAGCCTTTCTGTCCTGTGTTATTATTTTTCTAACTTACTGCTATTGCAGATGATTTACAATGAACAAGGTGATGCATTTGGCTCTTTCTGAATTCCTAAGTATTTCTTGAGGGTAGGATTTATAAGTGTTCATGTTATTATTTTTAAGGAAGGGTAGATTTCTTATATTCCTTGGCAGATATTTCTGAGTTGCTTCCCAAAGGCAGAGTACTAATTTCACAGTGTCAACAGCAACACACAGATTTCCTGTTTGCCTGTGTTCTTGCCAGCACAAAGCATTAATGTTATAATGGGAAAAAAAACATCCTTTTTTGTTCTAATTCAATGGGCAAAAAGTGGTGTGTCTTTGATCAGTAATGCTTTTCTGTGGGAGAAAAACTGTCCTTACAATTTCCATCAGAACCATCAGAAGTCATTATAAAATCATATCTTTCTATTCAACTAGGGTTTTTAAAAGAGTAATTTTCTATCGGTAGAATGATGTCTCTGCTTCTTGCAAAGAATTTTATTAAGGAAATAAATTCCAGTTTCAACTTTCTAGGAGGGCTTTTAAAAGAGCCAGAATCATTCAAACCAGCATGGAAAAACCCAGTCAAATCCTAAGAACTGAACTATCCAGGTTACAATTAAAGTTTCTTTAGCTTTGAGTGGGAACTCCAGTTTTTATGAATTATTTGTATAATTTATGGAGCTCTTAGCACTCTTCAGTATTTCATATATACTGTATGCATTTGTTGACACATAGAATGGGCAGTAACTATGTATTACATATGAATGAATAAACGTGTATCTAGGGTATGGAGCATATAGTAAAGGTGACAAAGGGTTATAGTTGAATATTAATTGCCTTTTTATTTTTTATTTTTGGGTCCGGTCATGGGGCCTGAACTCTGGGCCTGGGCGCTGTCCCTTACCTCTTCAGCTCAAGGCTAGCACTCTACCCCTTGAGCCACAGCACTACTTCCGGCTTTTTTCTTTTTGCTTATGTGGTGCTGAGGAATTGAACCCAGGGCCTCAGGCATGCAAGGTGAGCACTTTACTACTGAACTACCTTCCCAGCCCCTATTAATTGCCTTTTGATGTATCATTGGTTTTGGTTATAATTTACTTGACACTGCAGCCTTGATCAAGACATTCTTCCCCAATAATACTGCTTTTTCAGTGCCAAGCCTATTTTATGGCATCGTGATTATCCTGTTTCCCTGTTTGGAATATGATGATGATGACGATGATGACGACGACGATGATGATGATGATGTGGTTTCAGTGTGACTTATCTGGAAGAGTAACCATTCAACAACCACTAGTCCTAGTTATATCTGTCTTTGCTTTTGCCTGCTGTAGGTTGGCAGTCAGAGGATTTCAGTCAACAGGATTTCAGGACTGTTCGTCCCATTCAAATATTGAAATCTTAGTCTAATTGCCCTACACAAACTTTGCACCAAGTTGCTCTTCCACTAATGATCAATCTTGAGGTTCCTAAAAAATACTTGTTTTCTTTTTGTTTAGTTAGGAAATTCCCTTATTACTTCCTTCTGCTTATCTCTGTGTTTGATCTTAGTACATCATGACACATCATATGAAATATTGGAGTGAAAATAAGTTTATCATGTAGCTTCCTCTTGGAAGGTATTTTGTAGATTCTTGATGGTCACTGCCCTGTGTTTGAAATTTTCTCCCTCATTTCAACACAGTGTGCCCAGACGAACAGAGTAAAAGTTACTTCCTGCGTACTTAATGTTGTTTGACATTTGCATATGAACAGGTACATCCTGCTTGATGAATACTGTTGAAAACCATCCGGATGATTGACACTCACTTGTAGTCAAACAGGAAAACATTCCTAGATTAATTTTCCCTTTCACTGGGCAGGGTTAGAGGGTAGATGAAAGTGAAATGTGAGGCCACAGTTAGAGGAGATGTCTTGAGCTGATGAATAATAGCTTAGCAGCTGTGTGGGCAGAAAAATTGAGGTTTCTGTAGGCAGTACCTGGGTAGGCAGGTTCTATTATAGGGTCAAATCATGTATAATCACTTGGGCATCCCCCCTGCAGAGGAAAACTGGAAGAAGAGAGAAGTGAGCGGGAGGTAGCTGAGGGGTTCTTTGCAAAGTGGAGGCTGGACCCAGCATCCTACTAGAGTTGGTGGTGACACCTCTCTTCTTTGGTAGAACTCCTGACAGCTCAATGAAAGGGGTCTATCCTTGTGACCTGCCATAGGCCTGAGGGGGCACTGGAAATAGGGCTTGAGAAGAGAACAGAGCTATTGGACTGGGCTCTCTCTCTCTTTGCAGCTTCTTGGTTTTTAATTATCCTCAGCATCTTCCCTGAGATCTCATTTGCTTTGAATTGTGGAGATCCCAGTTGAATTCCTGCATGCTCCCCAGGGGAACCTCACAGCCATTTCAGCAGCTCATTGAGAAGGAATCCTAGGAGCAGAGTGTCATCTAGAGAAAGCTCCTGTGTAGCAACTAGACTGGGCCAGCCTGTGCTGGAGATTTTCCAGAATACTACCACTTCACAAAGGGTCGATACTCTCCTTGCGTGACACTCAGTCTTCTTGTGTGACTCTACTCCTTTCCCAGCTATTCTTATTTTAAGATATCTAGAACCTTTGCTTCCTCCCCTGAGCTCTCTTTTATTGGTATGGGATGATATCCTCCTTTAAGACAGGGAGACCATCTTTAGGAGAGCAGAGCAGAAAGCCCATATATGTGCTTGAGGAGGGGGAGGAGACCTAGTAGAGGTGCACATTTACTTGAGACCCCTGGACCTGGCTGAAGGCCCCCAACTATAACTTCCTGGATGGATTCACAACATAAAACAGGTAGAGGAAAAGTCTTCATCTTCCTTCAAAATCACAGATGTGCTTTCATTGTTTTGTAGACACAAAGAATCCTAGAGACAGTTTGGATTTAGAGCTAATCTGAATCAGCCAATATTTACTTCGTATTGGTCCCAGTTCTCTTGGAGCATTTGGAGAATGTAATTGCCTTTTCCCTAGAAAAATGTTCACACAAAAACCATGCCTGAACTGAGTGCTAGTGGCTAATGTCTGTAATCCTAGCTACTCAAGAAAATCCTCAGTAGAATAAACTGCTCGGAAAAATATAAGATTATGAAGGGTGGACCATTTTAATTACACATACAAACACACACACACTTCTTGTATTCTGGGATACTTTTAATGATAGCACAGATGTTCATGTTGATAGTTTTTAAAAAAATTTTTTTGGTTTCCTTAAGCTATGTCAGCCAAAGGAAGAATATGGGGTTTGCTTTCACTTTTGGTCTTTTTTTTTTTTTTTGGTCTTTTATTTTTATTTCACTTTTTGATCTTTACTTTTTATTTATTTATTTTTTTTGGGTCTGGTCGTGGGGCCTGAACTCTGGGCCTGGGCGCTGTCCCTCAGCTCTTCAGCTCAAGGCTAGCACTCTACCACTTGAGCCACAGCGCCACTTCCGGCTTTTTTCTTTCTGCTGATGTGGTGCTGGGGAATCGAACCCAGGGCCTCAGGCATGCAAGGCAAGCGCTCTACCACTGAGCCACCTTCCCAGCCCTGATCTTTACTTTTTAAAGGCACTAATTTTTTTCTTTAGATTTTCATTTTTTCTTTTTAAGATATTCATATATCTTTGACTTAAAAATACCTTTAGATAGTTCTATGCAGGGTTTCAGTTTACCACATCCACTTATGTGTACAGTGCATCTTGACCAGTGTCATTCCCTCATCCTAACTGCTTTTTATCTTAAAAGTAGGAGGGGAAAGCCAACTGCTTCCACAGATCTGTTTTATTTCCATGAAACTGTACAGCAGTTTTGTGGAGAATGAAAGGTAAATGCCGTGAAGTTTGCTTTTAGAATTTCCCTGTGGTTTTTGAGTTGACATTGATGATGAACCCCACTGTGAGTCCTGCAAAGGACAGCAATGGCCACTGCTTGGTTAGCTGCTGATGTGTGTGTGTGTGTGTGTGTGTGAAGGATGGGGTCACAATAACTGCTGTGGGCTGTCCCCCTTGTTTTAAACAACACACAAAGCCATGTCAACCTTAACCTCTATGAGGATAAGCCGACATAAGTTGCCAATCCAGAAGGGGAACCGGGCTACTCCATTTTTTCTAGTGAGCCTTATCTCTGTAGCCTTCAAACATGAGCACCCTGGTCTGGTTAGCAGAGGCAACCTTGGTGCTTTAGGCAGGACATTAGACCCTGCTGAGGGTTTTCAGTAGAATCTACCCCTGGGGTAAAAAGGGACTTCCCACATGACAGATCACTTATATTCATAGATAACTAGAACCACTAAAAGACCTGCAGGATGCTTTGTGATCTGTTCTTGTGTTCCACAGATATGTAGTTCTAACGTGTCCCTTTATACCTTCTTCCTCTTCTAAGAATAAATGAATGCTTCCTTCCTCTGTATCAGCACCTTCAGCTCCAGATAGGAATGTTGTTACCATTGTGGTTATATCTGTGACTTCACACAGGCCAAAGGCCTGTTCCATGTGCTGGGCCATCACAGTGTCTGGTGGCAGAGCTTAAGTACTTGGAGGAAAATCTCCATGGTTTGATGTTCTTTATCCTTAAGAATTCTTTTAGTAACAATAACAACAAGAAGACAGTTCTTTGTTCTGTTGAACAATTGATAATTGAGCATGCATGGTATCATTTCCCTTAATTTTTTTTTTTAATTTGGGAACTTCCAAACTGACAAGAAAAATTCAAGTTTAGCGCGGGGAATACACACATTTTCCTGTTGTGCTCCACCAGCTGATAACTCAGCACATTTGCTCTACTATTTACTACTCTACGATTACTCATTTACTCTACGCTCTCTCCCCTCTGCTTGTGTGCACTCCCAGGTGCAGGTATGTGCACACATAACATGTGCACACATGCACTCATCCTCCTAAACTTGGCCAATCATCTGTAAATAGGCACTATACCCCATAAATATTTCACGGTTAGGAATAGATTAAGGTAGGCTTCTGGGAAGTGTCCTTGTGGAAGTAATGCAGTGCTTTGGGCATATGGAGCAGGAAGAAATGGATGACTTTTCCACAGATTGGGCAATTGGAATTCTGAGCTGATTCATATGCCTAGACGTGAGTTTGCAGTATCCACATCTGTAATGTCAACGTCAGAAGAAAGGTACAGCTTTGCACAAAGCATTTACTGTCTTCTTGACAGATCATTCAGCTTTACCCTATCTGGAGCTTTAGCTCTTAAGATTCTTCTGTGGTTTTATACTAACCACACTTATTATTTCTTAGCCTCTTAAGGGCTGTCTTGAAAAACTGCCTTTAATTTTGCTTGCATTCTCTGGCAGGTTTATTAATGGAGGGGGATTGTGGATTAGGGATGTGTTTAGTCAGCAGGCTCTCCTGGCCTTACAAAATGCTTCTCAAACAATTGGGATTGGTTTTCCAAGCAGGAGATTGGGGAAGCAAGGAACTGGAAGAGACCCTGGCCATCCGCCAACTTGCTGAAATAGGCTCTTTGCCAAAGAAATGTAGAGTCCCATAGCATGCATGTTTGGTACAATGGGCAGTAAAGGCCAATTTGGCTTTTCAGTGGGCCAGCTCAAGAATGGCTGTGGAGAGAGGGACAAGAGACCATAAGGGAGCAGCAGGTCTAGAAAAAGAGGAATCCTAAGTTAGTGTTTTGCCAAGAATGAAATTCTTAGACATCCCATATGGAATTGGAACTAGGACTCATCCCTTATTCAGTGGTTTTATCCTAGGACTCACAGTGGAAGCATGTGGGAAGTTCATTACGAGTCAAAATGAATTTTCAAGGAAATATTCACATACAAAGAATTGCGATGGCAGGGGAACTGGCCCATATTGGGTGACAGAGACTAATTTGGATTAGCCATTTATTTACACAGAACCCGGGCCTGGCAGCAGGTACTTGTGCTGGGTTTTAGGTGTAGAGTATTTAGCAATGATTTGGGCAGTTAATCTTTGTTTTAATGGATCTTCTATTCTATGATTGGGGAGATAAGGTATATAAGTAAAGGCAGACAGGGCAATTTGGGATGGTGACAGTTGCGCTAAAGAAAATAAACACTGATGCTTGGTATCCTAGCTACACAGGAGGCAGAGATCTGATGATGACAGTTAAAGATAGCACTGGTGGGAAAGTCTATATGACTCTTATCACCAATTAGCTAGCAAAAAACAGAAACAGTGCTGTGGCTCAAGTGGTAGAGCAACATCCTTTAGCAAAAAATCTAAAGGTCAGCTCCCAGGCCCTGACTTCAAGAGGTAGCTAGCTTGCTAGATAGAGTGTGATGCTTTTGAGCCCAGGGATTGAGTAGGGGTATAATACAAGACACATGCAATTTAAAATTTTCTGAAAATCATGCTATAAATACAAAAAGCAGTGAAAGCAGGTTTGCTTCTGGTGCCCTGCATCTTGTATATACATTTTTCTAATTGGGGGAGCGGAAGGGAAATAACAAAATGCTGAAGCAAGGATACAGGTTGGCCCATGGTAACAATGAGATGTACAAGACACTATGTTGAAAATGAACTTTACAACTTTAGGGCTGGGGCAGGGAGGAGTTGGGAAAGTGGGGAGGGAAGGGATGGTAGAGGAAAAACAAAGGAGGGGGTAACAATGCTTAATAGGAAATGTACTCATTACTCATGTAACTGTAACCCCTCTGTACAGTATCTTTACAATAAAAATATATATTAAAAAACAAAAAAAAGAAAAATCAAGGGAAATTAATTTAAATGATATATTTTAATATAATCTAATATGTCATAATGTTATAATATGCAACCAATGGTAAATTGAGATATTTTGCATAGTTTGACATGTTATCTAAATCTGGTATGCAGTTTCCCTTAGTGCAATCTCATTTTAGTTTACATACATTTCAGCTACTCCTGAGGCACCCTTGTCTAGTGGTTTTTGGACAGTGTAGATATAGCAAGTGGAGGGAGTATGGATGGCAAAATGGTCAAAAGTGACTATTTTGGATAAAGTATCCTCTCTTAAAGTTCCCTCAATTAACTGGGTGATTGTGGCTCTTATTGCCAGTTAAATCACCAAAATGCCCAAAGTGGAACTGTGGTAGTGCTCCAGCCTTGAGCAAAACAGTTAAGGGACATCCTCTGGCCCCAAGTTTAAGTCCCAGTCTAGCACACACATAAAAACTTCCCTCAATCAGGGGCCATTCCTACCACCAATATATTTAGTCTTTTATTGGTTGCTGATTTGCTCATATATCAATGTAAATTATTGCTACCAATCTTTCTTGGGATGAGGGGTATAGTTCAGAGGTAGAGTACTTTCTTATCATGTCTAAGCCACTAGATTCTATCCCTAGTGCCATGAAAACAAAATCAAGATGTTTCCCTTTTCACCCCATTAACACTGCCCTTTTGTTTTATATTTGTTTATTTCTTTGTTGGTCGCAGGTCTTAAACTCAGGGCCTGGGCACTGTCCCTGAGCTCTTTTGCTTAAGGCTGACATTCTACCACTTCAAACCACAGTGCCCCTTCTGGTTTTCTGGTGGTTAATTGAAGAGAAGAGTCTCACAGTCTTTGATGCCCAGGACTGGCTTTGACCATGATCCTCAGATCATGTAGCTAGGTTACAGTGGTGAGCCACCAGTGCCTGGTTGTTGTTTTTTTTTTTTTTCTTTCTGTTTGTTTTTAACAGCTTTTCTATGGGTAGTGTTAAATGGGACTCCCAAGGACAGGCAGTAAGAAGAACTAACAGTGGAAAAATCACTATAAGCCTATAATCTTGAAGTGAATGTTTTAGGTAGCATCTTTGGGGTCACATGAGTGACCTTGTTTCTTGTCTAGGAGTGTTGGTACTGTGTATAGATCCTTCTTTCCAGTCCCTTTTCTACACCTCAGCAAGCAACTTCACCAACTGTGTGTTGAACCTGAAGTCTCCCACTGGGAAAAATAATTGGTACAGGCAGCCTGGCTATTTTTAGCATTATTTCAATAGAGGTTTAACTTATTTTATTGAATACGGTAACTATTAAGTTTAAAGGTAAGGATATGGTTAGAAGTATAGTGCTCCTCCCACCCACTCTGATTCTTGTGGCTGTGTGAAATACAATGAGAGTCATTTCCATTTGAGTTTTTCAGGTTCAGCTGAAAATCCAGAGGTTACTTTACAGTCAATTGATGAAGGAGTCTTGGACTGGACTGTTTTATATCTATACGTGTAGAGACAAGGGGGATAAAAATGAGGGTTCTGAGAAGGGGTGTGGTAGAAACAGTTTGCAATCATAAACCATTTTGCAACATCACTTTCCCTTGCCTTTATGTGTAAAAGTAATGTATGTTTTTGGAGCCAATTTGAAAAATAAGAAAGGAAATAACACCCCCCCCTTCTTTACCTGGTCCTTCTAGAAATCTATTTTGTGATGCTATTTTTATGCAGTTTTACCCTCTCATTTCCTCTTTTTTTTTTTTTTTGGAGAGGTCAAATTGAGAGTCTTTATTGGAAAGGCAGTGACTACAGTAGGTAGACTCTCGTCACAAAGACCTGCAGCCCCTCCAATACACTTAACATGGTTAGAAAACTGAGTCACAAGGACAGGAAAGGAAGAGCAGAAAAACAATACCAACAAACCAGATCAAATCCAATGGAGAGCTGAAGTGGGATACCATGTGACTAGAGAGCCAGGAGACACAAGACCTGGGGTAATGGCGTCTGAGCTGGTCTGGGCCTAAATAGGGGCACAGGCACAGGAAACTTGATAGTCTCATGAGTTTAAGGCCCAGGACTGACAGGTCCAGTAACCTATCATCCAAATCCCCGCCCCTGCCTCTAGGGATTCAGCCTGGGGGTGGAACTTCCCTATCATGACGCCAGTTAAACCCAGTTTCCTGTTATCCACCATGTAGCCAAGATGGTGGCGGTTAGACCCAGTCTCCTTATTTCAGGATGAGTGGGAATGTTGAAAGGGGTGACACTCTCATTCCCTCTTAAGAGTATTTTCTCATATTCTTATATATTCTTCAAGAACATAATTTAAAAAGTGACTTGCATAACAGATTTTTTTTTTGACATGGTTTGTTCTATTGTCCAGGTTGGACTTTGTGGGTTTATGATGGTCCTGCTTTAGCCTCCTGTGCTGCTGGGGCTGCTGTGAGTCAGCAGGCCCATTTTTGTTCTGTCACTAGTTTAATCTTTATTTGTATGTATGTATATGTGTGTGTGTGTGTGTGTGAGAGAGAGAGAGAGAGAGAAAGAGAGAGAGACAGACAGAGACAGATGGAGACGGAGAGACAGAGAGACAGAGAAGGAGGGAAAGGGAGAGGGAGAGGGAAAGAGTTCTAGGGCTTGAACTCAGGGCTTGGACACTACTTAGGCTAGAACTTTTCCACTTGAGCCCACAGTTCCATTTCTAGCTTTTGGTGGGTAATTAGATATGAGTCTCTAGGACATTCCTGCCTAGGCTGCCTTCAAACTTGCATCCTCAGATCTCAGCCTCTTGAGTGGTTAGGATTATAGGTGGAACCACTGGCACCTAGCTACTTAACCTTTAATTGACCTTCTTTTGTTTTCTATCCTTTATTATTACAAGTAATGCTGAGAAGAGCACACACACTTCATAAATATTCATATAAATATTTTCTGATTGCAATAGAAATTCCTAGAAGTAAAATTATTGGGTCTAATAAGAAACATTTTTCAGAGCCCTAAAGTATGTGCTGCCAAGTTACTGTAAGTGTAAATATACTGTAAATGTAGCACTGGCCCTCAGCATGTAAGTGCCTTTTCTTCAAAGCAGATATTTTTCTTAGGTAAACTGAGGTATTCTGGGTATGCAGGTCACAGGTAAGATTTCATTTCTCCCCTCTGTTCCTCTTCCTTCCCCTCCCTTTCCTTCCCCTTCCTGCTCCCTCTTCCCTTCCCCTCTTTTGTTAACTGAGCCAAGTTGAGAACTATATTGGTGACTGATAACTAGTCTGAAGACTTAAATCCATCCAAGTACCCTCCAGAGTTTTGTGATAACTTCAAGACATGCAATCTATTATACATTGTCAAGGGAGTGTGATTCACTATAAAAAAGGGTATTCTTGTTAGCTATTCATGATGCACAGCTGATGCTTACATCCCAGACACCACTGGAGTCTGCTTTTTGAGACATTTTTATGGCCTGGGAGGAAGTGGGGAGCACTTAGGGAGCTTTTAAGAGTAAGACATCGTGTCATTGTTCAGACTCCAAAGGATGAGCATCACTGTTTTCTTTCTCAGTGATGGTCCCTACCATCATTGATGTTTTTTGAGTTTAACTCTGTACCAGGGTGTAGACCTTGGTGCTTTCTTTCTAGGATTAATTCTAAGGTCAATATAGGTGGCAAGTATTATTATTTTCTTCACTTTATTGATGACACAATTAAAACTTAGTGTTGAAATATTTTTCCTTACAGTTGGACAGCTGGGAATGAGTAGAGCTAGGAACTGAATTGTCTCTAGAGCTGGAGTTCAAAAAGCCAAACTCGGTGTTCTTGAAAAGTGGAGGAACATGGAACAGATTAAAGGCAGAAGAACCCTTAAAACCATTATAATTTCAGCTCATAGAGCACTGTATCTGCTGCGTGCAGACAACTTATATCCACAGAGGGAAGCTGAAGAAATGGAATGGTCGTATAGAAACCTTCAACCTTGACTACATCTTCTTCTAAGTAGTAGTGTCTTAGACTGCCTTTAAGATGTCATGGGAGAAAAATCAAAGTTGGTAAGTTGATGTTGGGTTTGTTTGAAAGATTGACTGAACTATGTGATTTTTTTTTGTTTCTTTTGTATGTTCTTCCCCCATAGTATAACCCCTGTTGTCACTGTATTTGATTCCGGTGCCCTGCATCTTGTATATACATTTTTCTAATTTGGGGAGGGGAAGAGAAATAACAAAATGCTGAAATAAGGGTACAGGTTGACCCATTGCAACAATGAGATGTACAAGACACTGTGTTGAAAATGAACTTCCTTGTTGGGGGGGGAGCAGAGGGAGGTGTTAAGGAGGTGGGAAGGGAAGGGAAAGGATGGTAGGGGAAAAACAAAGGAGGAGGTAGCAATGCTCCATAGGAAATGTACTCTTTACTCATGTAACTATAACCCCTCTGTGTAGTATTTTTATGATAAAAATATATTTTAAAAAAAGAAAGATTGACTGAAAAAGATAAGGGCCTATGAAATCAGAGCTGATTGGAATGAGGAAGGAATTTGGGAGTGGAGAACCATAAGAAGGAAAGTTCCCTGAGAAAGTACAAGGCTAGAAGCTGGAAGTCACATGATTTAATCAGGCAATTTGAAAGCAAGACACAGAGGGAACATCCCCCATTGCGAGGGTCTGTGTTAGTATTCAGGGTAGCCAGGAAGAGAAGCAGAGGCATATGTAATTAACCAACGGGGAAGGCAGATGGATGATGGGGTGGTGGGTGGCGTCACGCTACTCGTATGTTCTTTTAATAAGTAAAATTATAGCATAATTTCATCCACTCATTGAAAACAAGGTTATGCAATTAGGGTCCTGCTGCTGTTAAAAGCTTCTAGAGATTTTAGTGCACTGGGCAGACAGAATTATGATGTTTACTTAAAAAAAAAACCAAACTTGTTCTCTTTCCAGAGATTTAATTTTATTTAATGCTCAATTTTTGTGTTTACTGATTCTGCATTTTTATGTAGATTAAGATCCAATTTAGAGATGAATCTATGTGTAGTTTGGCTGTGGCAAGCACAGAAGAGGGATGCTGTGGGTACTGAGGAACTGCTTTTGGGCAGTTTTCTTGGAATTGTCTTGAGATTTTTATAAAAACCTCCAAATCATAATTTCTCTAAAATAGTAAATGAAGTACTAGGTGCTCCTTCAAATTGTTTCAAAATTTCCAATCTATAGTTTGGGGTTTGTTTTCTTTTTTTTGGGGGGGTGAGAAAAGACAGTGAACACAACATTTGCCATATTGACCGTTTTCTAGTATGCAGGTCAGTGGTGTTAATATATTTTTTTCACATTTTTGTGAAACAGACCTCCAGAAATTTCTCAGGTTGTAAAACTGAAACTCCATAGACTGCAAACAACTTCCCATTCCCTCCTCCTCTCATCCCAGGCAACCACAACTCTACTTTCTGTTTCTATCAATTTGACTTTAAATATTTCACATAAGTGAGGTCCTACAGTGGGTGTAACTGCCCTATTTCACTTTTCTTAGTGTCTTCCAAGCTTGTTACTGGCATAGGGTGACAGAATTTTTCTTTTTTTTAAATGCTGAATTGTATTCCATTATGAATATGCTGCACTTTATTTGTCTACTGATGGGCATTTGATTCCTTCTCCCTCTTGGCTGCTGTGAGGAGCATTGCTATGAACCAGGATGTGCGAATCTCTCTTTGAGGCCTTGTTTCAACTCTTCTGGATATATACTGCAAATAGGGGCTCTATTTGAGTTTTTGAGAAGCCTCTATATTGTTTTCCATTGTGGTAGTGCCATTTTGAAATCCCACCAATAGTGCACATGAGTCTCAGTATCTTTACACCCTTGCCAATGCTTTCACTTTCTGACAATAATCACCTTAATGGATATGAGGGCAACTTAAGTTTCTTACATACTGCATCAAACTTTGCCTTGTGGTTACAGACAACTATTAAAATATTATGATTTGAGATTTATCCAGTTTTGTTATTTTATTACCTACAAGGAGGATGATTAAAACATATATACATGACAGATAAAAGAGACTTAAACAATAGCATGCTTTACACTTTTAAAAAAAATTTACATGTTTTATTTGGAAATGTTTATACCAGAACAGTGAAATTAAACTTTAGAGACAATGGATATCATTAGCTTAGTTACCATCAGTTTATTATAAAAGGGAGATATGGAAATTATTTATATGATGAAAGATCTCAGAACTTCCATGGAATAGGCAGCTTCACAGGATGCCATTTTAATGATGTATTCACTCTACATACTTCCCAAGAATGTCACCATCCCTAAATAAGAAATAATCCTTGTCATCTAGAACTACTTTGGTGCCTCCATATTCTGGGAGAAGAACTTTATCACCCACTTTTCACACTTAACTGGCTGAATCTCTCCACCCTCTCCTTTAGAGCCCGATCCTACAGCCACTACTGTGGCTTGCAATACTTTTCCTTGAGACCTTTCTGGTAGCATAATGCCTCCTTTGGTTACAGTTTCAGCTGTACTCCTTTCGACCAACACTCGGTCAAACAGAGGAATGAACTTCCTAAATGCTTGTCCGGCCATGACTCTTTGCGGTCGCCACTCGGACTCTGCTCTCACGCCGACGCTGCAAGGAGAGACTGCTTTACACTTTTGTTGATGACATGTGCTGAGAAATATTACCCTACAGATACCTGAAATCATTACAACATGGTTTAATATTATATGCTTTAAAACTCAAGAAGCTCATTCTATCCTGTGAAAGATGCACTTCAATCAAGCCCACAAAGGAGACATTATTCTTCACCTTGAAATGGTGGGGGACATGCCAAGATGCCTGAATCAGATGGTTTGTTGCTTTGTATACAACATATAGAATACAACTATGGAGACTCAGCTTTGTAGTATATGGGAGTTAGAAATGGGCAAGTAGGAATGTAAAACTCATATTACATCATAGCTCAAATAAGGTGCTAGCACTATTTATTTATGAATTTACCCTGTGAACTAGAATTCACATCCTTGGCCAATCAAATGGAAAAATAAATCACTGGGAGTAGTATTTTACTTAGAAACCATTAAAGCAATTTAAGTGAAAATTTTTTTCCAGGTAGACAGACCCAGCTGACTACAAGAGGGCAAATGTAGATGTGGGAATACCTTTATGAATGAGCCCGGTAAGATTGAGGGAGGTGCATACAATACTGCCTTTCAGAGAACCCAGCAGCTGCCCTAAATCCATTTATGAGCAATTCAAGTAATAGAGCTTTGCAGCATAATGTTACTTTTCAATAATGGTGTTATTTAAAAGAAATCAGAGGTTTAAATGTAAGGCATGGAGAAATGGGGCATTATGAATTTGAATGTGTAAGGCTTGCTTTTTAGTGGGTCCAGCAGAGTCCCTTATTATTTTACTTTTTCATGATGCATTTCAGTTTTTCAAATAAGAAAGGAGTCATGGTCTAAGGAAGAGTTCTTTTCTTATGCTATATAGCTTAAAGGCTTGATGCAGTTTTCCTCCACCTCCCTTTACCTCATAATGCTGGGGTAACAGAAAAGTTCCATGTCTGCTGGTTGTTTGTTTTGTGTTTTAAGAAGTAGGGCTGCGGGCAAGCACCAGACCTGCTACTCACCCAGGTCCTCAGCCCAAGCTCCTCAGTCTCTGCCACCCCTGCATACAGGGTGTCTGGAAGGATATCACATTTTTCAGAGACTGCATTCTGTGCAGGACCTTATGCTAGAAGATACCCAAGAAATGTATGTTGGTAGACTTCACTTAGTCATATTGGGAAAGCATGGAATCTCTTTCTCTCAGTATCAGTTTTGTTTTGCTTTTGTCAGTTGTGGGACTTGAACTCAGGACCTGAGCTCTTTTGCTCAAGGCTCTACCACTTTGAGCCACAGTACCACTTCTGGTTTTGGTGGTTAATTTAGAAATCAGAGTCTCACAGACTTTCCTGCCCAGGCTGGCTTTGAACTGTGATCCCCAGATCTCAGCCTCCTGAGTAGCTAGGATTACTGGTATGAGCCACCAGTACCCAACTCAATGTCACTTTTTAAACACTCTTAGAAAGGCAACTCCGTCTTGACTCCTGCAGGGAAAACCAAACCAAGCCAAAATAAAGCAACAAACCCACCAACCAAAATCAAACCAGTTTCCCTTGATACATTATGCTGCCAACATGCCAGGAGAGTGGTTGTGTAATAGTCTTAGTTGGTCCTTCCCTAAGTAGCATTGCTGCTCATTTTTTCCCCCTAAAGTGTCATATAGACATAAGGACGTTGAAACAGGATTCAAACCAGCAGTATTAACTCTACTTGGGTTTACCCCCTCACTATCCACTCTACTTCTTGGATGCTTTCTGGATCATATCCAGCTGTGGCTTCATATGCAAAACATATACCTATATTTCATGTCACCGCTACACTTGTTTCTTTATGTTTATTAATAACAGGGAGAACCCTGCCCCCACCCTGCTATGTAACTGCATTTGAATTTCACAGGTAGAGAAGACATTTACAGATTTAGCTGGTGTTAAAAATCTAAATTTAGAAGTTCTTTGTAGGCAAAGCATTATTTCTCCATGGGTTTGTAATCCAATAATCCAATCCCTGTTCCTTTCCATGTAAAATGAATCCTTCCCAATAGGTACTAATGCCTGAATGGAGTAAGCTGCAAGCCCTTGGCAGATGGCTCTCTGTGCTCTTCATTAGTAATGAAAAAGTCAAGCATTTAGGTAGGAGAATGTGCTTTGCTGGACGCTGCCAGGTTTCCTGTGGCTGTGTTCCTAGTAGCCGGCTTCAGGGGCTTCCTGTGGGCGATTATTACAGTGGCTGTGAGGAAGAATGGAATACATTATTCTCACCTCTTCATAAAAAAGAAAAAAAGAATGTGGCTTCCTTCCCTCCTCTCCAGCCAGCTGTCAGATTTGAATGCCTGCTCCAGTTTGCTCTGTCATACATTGAGTTCTTGGGTTGAATGATGAGAGCTGGCATCAGCCCAACAGAGTGATTGCCGATTGCCAAACAACCCAAAACTTTTGCTGCAGATGTCTAAGAAAACAGGATAGCAGGGATTTGCCTCTGGGTGGATTTCTTGCTTATTTTACCTATAATTTTTCTATTGGAAAAGGAGAAAAGGAAACTTTGCATTAACAATGTGATTTCCTTATTGGTCTAGTCTCTTTTTTTAAATTTAATTTTTTTATTGTAAAGATACTATACAGAGGGTTACAGTTACATGAGTGAGGTAATGAATACACTTCCTCTTGAACATTGTTACCCCCTCCATTGTTTTCCCCCTACCAACCCCTCCCTCTCTCCCTTCCCCGAGGTTCTTTTTTTTTTGATTGTGATTAAGTGATTACATAATTTCTAAGTCACTAGTTCATTCTAACTTTCCTGGAACAAATTGTCTATCACAGTCTGTAATATATAACAGTGTTCACATGTTATATACCATATTTGTGATCAGCAGCGTGGGGATATTTAGTAGTGGTTCAACCAGATGAGCGGGAGTTCTTTGTTTCTTAAGTCCTGTTAGTTTTGTCGTATCACCTAACATTTTGGATTTATCATCCACTTATCAGGGAGACCATGTACCGTTTGTCTCTTCGTTCTTGGCTTACCTGGCTCAACACGATTCCTTCTAGCTCCATCCATTTCCCTGCAAATACCATTATTTTGTCATTTCTAATGGCTGCATAATATTCCATTGTGTATAGATACCACAATTTTTGGATCCATTCATCTGTGGTGGGGCATCTAGGTTGTTTCCATATCCTAGCTATTGTGAACAGTGCTGCAATAAACATGGAGGTGCACGTGTCCTTGTATATTAGTTCCTGTTGTTCAGGGTAGATGCCTAGAAGTGGTATGACTGGGTCATAAGGGAGGTCAATCTTTAGCTTTCTAAGGACCCTCCAGACTGCTTTCCAAAGTGGTTGTATAAGTGTACATTCCCACCAGCAATGTAATAGGGTTCCTCTTTCTCCATATCCCCTCCAGCATTTGTCGTTGGCTGATTTGTGGATGTGGGACATTCTGACTGGGGTAAGGTGGTATCTCAGGGTTGTCTTTATTTGCATTTCCTTCACCACCAGGGATGATGAACATTTCCTCATGTGTTTCTTTGCCATTTTTATTTCTTCATTTGAGAAGTCCCTCTTTAGTTCCCTTGCCCATTTAGTAATTGGTTTGTTAGGTTTGGGAGGGATTAGTTTCTTGAGTTCCCTGTATATACAGGATGTTAACCCCTTGTCTGATATATTGCTGGTAAATATTTTTTCCCATCTTTTTTTAAATTTAATTTAATTTTATTTGTGAACATACTGTACAGAGGGGTTACAATTACATGGGCAGGATAATGCGTACATTTCTTACCAAGCATTGCAGCCTCCTCTTTTGTTTACCCTTCACATGGTCTAGTCTCTTTACTAAGATGACTTGTTCTAAAAGAAGTTTCACTAGAAGAGGTGTGTGTGTGTGTGTGTGTGTGTGTAAATGTCTTATTGTACAGATGCCGATGACCTATGTCCCATTCACCAGAGGGTATGGTTGAAATCTAAAACTGCTTCCCAAGTAGCTAATGACCAGTTCTGTAATGCCTGGAAAATGTGTACAAGCCCATGGCAGGGCAGAAAATGTTACCCAGGAAACTTCACAGTGTTCTAGGACTTTCCTGGGTTTCTCAGAGAAAAGATGTGTCTCAAGGTGTGATCTGTTGAGCTGTAGTTAATTGGCACATGGAGCATAAAATTTAAGACCATGTATCCAGTTCCTTGGGCTTATTACTAAACGGTTCCTTGACAGCAAAGGAGCCAAAGCAAGGGGCCATCCCCTTTCTTTTTCACTTATTTGCCTTCCTTTACTGGATGGGAGAGGGCTGTGAGGATGCAGCATTTTGTCATGCATGGAAAAGGAAGAACTCCTGTCTATTTCCAGTGGACTGTGACTCCTTGGCCACTTCTTCATCTGTGGAGGACACTTCATTTCCAGGAAATCACACTGAACATGATTTCATTTGTAAAAGTCTTTCCAAGTGACTTATAGTCAGTCATTGATGCTTTGAAAGCAATGTTTTTAATAATAGTATAGATTCAGTGAAACTAATTTTGTACTTGACCAGTCAGTGAATATCTTGTTGGAGTATGAATTAAATTTATGAGTTGTAACCTTCAATTGGGTTTTTATTCATTTTTAATCTATCCATGGATTCTTTATTTATTTATCCATGGATTCTTATTATAGGCATATTCTAGGAATTGTGTTAGACTAAAGCGGTATAGTTTGCATATTCATATTTGACGTTTGTACAATTCTGCTGCTCTGAACCATGTTTTTCATTTCTTGGAGGGAAAAAAGGTAGCTTCCTTTTTCCCTATGGTTAAATTGGCCTATCAGTAAAACTGCGAAACATTTTTTTTAATGTTATGGTGCATTAACAGAATTTTACAGTTTCTTAACTTGGCAAGAGTTACGATATTCATAGCCAAACACACTAAGCACTGTTTAAAGTGTGTCTTTAATGTAAATATCAGTTTTTACATGAGTTTCTTAGGCAGTGTTTCTTTAAAAGCTGAAGTTTGTCTTTGTGAGATGGTTTGGATGAGGGTTTGAACATTTGTGTAATTCGTTGCTGGAAGAACCCATGCCTCCTAGGTTACACTCAACTGCATGCTATAAAAATTAGTATTGACACTAATTCACTTTCTGTCTCTCTTTGGGGTAGATGGATGATATACAACATATAAAAGAGTTACTGGAAAATATTCTGTAATCAAAATAGACGGTCAGAGGTAACTGTACGTTGGTGGTATGATATTTACAGATAAATTGAAATTATGTAAAAGAAAAATATTTGGAAGGAAAAGAATTTCAATCTGATTATTCAGTGTGTAAAAAGACCTTCTAGCTGTGAGATTGTGTTGACTATATTTTATTGATTGTTAGTTAATTAGTACCTTTGTGATGGTATAATTTATTCAAACCACTGCATTTTAGGGCATTATTTTAGTCTGAAAATTGTCAAACATTTTTAGTATTATAACCCGAACTTTGAAACCTAGTTTGTAGAAATGAAGGAATGCTTCAACACTGGGTATTTAAACTTTAAGTGATCTTCCCAAGTGGGAAGGCCTGACCCATCATGTATAACCTAATTTTTCATTTTTACATTTATCAACTTTATAAAATTTGATATTAGTTTTATCCTATCCATCTTTAGTGAGATGATTCATTTCATTTTATTTAACAATTAGGGGCGAGAAAGAGAATATCAAGTACAAACCTTCAGTTTCTGGTAGCTTTATGACTTACTACTTGGAAATAATGACTAGAGGGAGTTTTACAAGCCTCTTGTAGTTTGCTCAGGAAATATGGGACATGCAGGGATGGGTCTGGAGGGGTCTGGTAAGGAGATGAGAAATGGTGAGGAGAATAAAATACTTAAGGGTATACTTCCCTTCCTCCTCAAAGGAAAGGGAAAGTCTTGGCTGTTTGTACTAAGTGTTGGGGGTACCATGTGAATCTTGTGTCTTCTGTATTGTACATAACGTAGGGAATATCCTCTTTGTCTTGGGATCTTAGGTGTAGGGTCTGTTCCGTTGATGAATTATAATTGATGTAAAGATTATTCATTTTTCTAGGAGAGTGGCACTTAGGACAGTGTCAGCATTTGTATATCCAGTAGCTCTGTACACTGTGTTCTCTCACATGTACTGGGGATATTAGAAGGGATTGGCAGCTTAAAAATCAATATTTGAGAATAGGGTTGCATTTAGATGTCTTTTAGTCTATTTAAAATAGATAAAATTAGAAGCCCCCAAGACTCTGTTGACAAATTCTACTGATCTACCATTCTACCATCATTGACTTTGTTCCTTCCCTCCCTTTCTTCCTCTTCCATTCCTTCTCTCCTGGTGCTACCTGGTACTTATTGTACTTGGTGCCAGGTACAGTATTAGGCTGGAGTGAATGTGAGTACTGGTAAGAACTTCCATAATTCCTTTCACAAACTTTAGAAAAGTATCATAAGGAATTCTACCTTTGGTTGTTTCTAGTTATCTGTTGTGCTGCTAGTGAACAAACCTAGCTTTCTAGGCAAGCATTCTACCATTGAGTTTTCCTTTTTAAATGACATTCATATCATTCATATATATAGATACTGTACAGAGGGGTTATAGTTACATGACTAACTATACACGAGCTCATGTAATGAGTTACATGAGCATTGTTACCCCTTCCTTTGTTTTTCTCCTACCATCCCTTCCTTCCCCACCTCCCCAGCTCCTTCCTCCCCACCGCAAGTTGTAAAGTTCATTTTCAACATAGTATCTTGTGCATCTCATCATTACAATGGGCCAACCTATATCCTTATTTCAGTATTTTGTTATTTCCCTTCCCCTCCCCAAATTAGAAAAATATATATTCAAGATGCATTCCACCTCACCCCAGTTAGAATGGCTATAATCAAGAAATCTAATAACAACAGATGCTGGAGGGGATATGGCCAAAAGGGAACCCTACTGCATTGTTGGTATGAGTGTAAACTTGTTCAATCACTTTGGAAAGCAGTATGGAGGTTCCTCAAAAGACTCCATACACATAGAGTTCCCCTATGACCCAGCAATCCCACTTTTGGGTACTTACCCAAATGATCACAAACAAGGCCATACTAAAACTACCAGCACATCTATGTTTATTGCAGAATTATTCACCATAGCTAAGATATGTAACCAGGGGCGGGAGGAGAAGGGTTGGGATTGGGGGGGAGGGGGGAGGCTGGGAAGGGATGTGAAGGGTAAACCAAAGGAGGAGGCTGCAATGCTTGGTAAGAAATGTACGCATTATCCTGCCCATGTAATTGTAACCCCTCTGTACAGTATGTTCACAAAAAAAAAAGATATATAACCAACCCAGATGCCCCTCAATAGATGAATGGATCAAGAAAACACACACACACACACACACACTGAAATTCTGTGCCTCCATCAGAAAGAATGACTGTATTCCATTTGTTAGGAAATGGAAAGATTTGGAAAAAATTATATTAAGTGAAGTAAGTCAGACCCAAAGAAACATAGGTCCCATGGTTTCCCATATTTACAATAAGACATTCTTTTTGTATTGTTGAAGATCATTTCTGTCTCCATCATTTGTCAGGAATGCTTTGTTGTTGTATGAGGAATATCCGTATATCATATATACCATGAGCACAAAAGTATCTATATGTAATTTAATAATTCATTGGAGTGAACTCATGATGGAAACCCGGTTGTGACTAGTCTGAGTTGCTTATCAAAGAAAACTGTACTAAACTGTTAATTTATCTGGTATGGGGGATAGTTTATAGTCGCTAAAACTGCTAAATAAATATGCAAGCACAAAAAAGTGCACCTTAGCCTTTGAAAGTGGTAAAATGTTGCTTATGGTTTTTTTTTTAAAAAAACAGCTGTATAAGTGTGGTTCCAGTTCACAGACATTGTTAAGTAGGTGAACTCTTGAACTTCACGGCAAATGACTTCCTTAGATGAGTGCTTTTGACTGCAGGTTTGCTTGTCCTCTGGCTTAGGAATATTTCCATCTTTCACTGAGCCAAACTTTGCATAGAGTTAGTGTTGTCTGTGTTTATCATTTTAGAACACTTTAATCTTTAAAAGCCTGAGCACTTTTTGTTTGGTTATAGCCCCTCTAAATATTTTATGATTATCCTTTGTAAAACAGTGAGCACCCACTGTGAAATTATTTTAGTTCTTTTGTTCTCTAAAACTTTGTGGTTCTCAAAGTGTGGTCTGAAAACCGTGGAGGTCTATGTTCACAATAATACCAATGTGGATTTTTTTTTCTATTTTCATGGTGTTGACATTTACTCCATTAATGTAATGGGCATAGCTGCTGGTGCCTTGGTGAACATTAAGGCAATGATAGCTCCTGGCTACTATGACAGCTACTGGCAATGTTGTAATCTTCACCTCTCCAACAACTTATAGCAGTAAAGGCAAAGCCAGGATGGCCCATATGATTTTTATTAAAACTTGACTCTTGAATTGCATGATTTTTTATTTTTATTTTTTTTTTGTCAGTTGTAGCGCTTGAACTCTGGGCCTGGGTGCTGTCACTCAGCACTTCAGCTCAAGGTGAACACTCTGCCACTTGAGCCACAGGTCTACTTCCGGTTTTCTAGTGGTTAATTGGAGACAAGAGTCTCATGGACTTTGCTGCCAGGCTGGCTTTGAACTGCGATCCTCAGATCTTAACCTCCTGAGTAGCTAGGATTATAGGTGTGAGCCATCAGCACCTGGTGGTTTTTGATATTTAAAAAAAATTATTGTAAAGGTGATGTACAGAGGGGTTACAGTTACATGAGTCAGATAATAAGTACATTTCCTTTTGAACAGTGTAACCCTCTCCCTCATTCTCTCCCAGATTTTCCCTTCCCGAGTTCCCCTCCCCGCAAAGTTGTATAATTTATTTTCTACATAATGTCTAGTGGATTTCACTTCTGAATTACTTCACTCTTTGTCCCACTGTTTCTATGCTTTCCCTTCCCCTCTCCAGATCAGATAAATTTATATAGAAGTCGAAGGGTACAGAAATCAAAAGCAGCAACAGAAGGGAATATACCAAAGGGGGAACAAACATATGTATCATTTTTTTTAATTTTTATTTTTTTATTGTGAAAATACTGTACAGAGGGGTTACAATTACATGGGCAAGATAGTGAGTACATTTCTTATCGAGCATTGTAGCCTCCTCCTTTGTTTACCTTTCCCATCCCTTCCCATCCTCCCTCCCCTCACCCAATTCCCCCCCCCAAGTTGTAAAGTTCGTTTTCGACATGACAATTTGTACTTCTCATTGTTGCAACAGGTCCACCTGTATCCTTATTTAAATGACTTGTTTTTCCCCTTCCTCTCCACAAATCATACCGACATCAAATACAGTGAAAGCAGGGGTTATACTGTGGGGGAGGGACATACAAAGCAACAAAGAAATAATCTTATAATTGTGTTAGAAACAAATGCATGAAAGAAAAATAAACATTTAAATACATATCTTAGCGTTCATTTTCCTAACATCACCTTATCTGACCTTTTCTGCTTGACTCATACATATACTAGATATTGCAAATAAGGGAAATCATGGGACCTATGTTTCTTTGGGCTTGGCTTACTTCACTTAATATAATTTTTTCCAAGTCTTTCCATTTCCTAACAAATGGGGCAATGTCATCTTTCTGATGGAGGCATAGAATTCCATTGTGTATATACCACATTTTTTTGATCCATTCATCTACTGAGGGGCATGTGGGTTGGTTCCAGATCTTAGCTATGGTAAATAATGCTGCAATAAACATAGTTGTGCTGGTAGCTTTAGTGTGGTCTTGTTTGTAAACATTTGGGTAAATGCCCAAAAGTGGGACTGCTGAGTCATAGGGGAGCTGTATGTGGAGTCTTTTGAAGAACCTCCATACTACTTTCCAAAGTGGTTGAACAAGTTTACACTCCCAGCAACAATGAAGTAAGGTTCCCTTCTGTCCACATCCCCTCCAGCATCTGTTGTTATTGGAGTTCTTGATTTTTGCCATTCTAACTGGGGTGAGGTGGTATCTCAATGTTGTTTTGATTTGCATTTCTTTTATGGCTAGGGATGTAGAGCATTTCTTCATGTGTCTATTGGCCATTCTTCTTTCTTCTTCAGAGAAGTTTCTCTTTACATCATTAGCCCACTTATTTATTGGGCAGTTGTAGGATTTGTTGTTGGGGGATTTAATTTTTTGAGTTCCAAGTATATTTTAGATATGAGACCCTTGTCTGTTGTATGGCTAGTGAAGATCTCCCAATCAGTGGGCTTTCTATTGATCTTGCTAGCTGTGTCCTTTGCCATGCAGAAGCTCTGCAACTTCATGCAATCCCATTTGTCCAACCTTTCTTTGATTTGTTGTATATGTATCATTTTATAAGGTCTTATATGCATAGCTATTGAGTCCTTGCAATCCTCTCAAGAATATTCTCCTTTGTTCTCACTGTGTGAATGTTTAGATTGCTGTTTTAACAAACTAGTACCTGTGTGTGAAGCAGGTACCTCTCTGCCTTCCATCGTTTTCTGGAGCACCACTCTGCTCAGGATGACTAGTAGATCAGGTTCTGCAGGCCTGGGCATTAGTCTGAGCTTAGCTAATCATTTCAAGGAAAATAACGGGTAGTCTTTGGCTGGAGCTCAAAGTCTGAACATCACTGTTATAGGAAAGTGGGAGAGGTCTCCAGGAGAAGGCAGGAGACCAGACCCATTTACCCTATATTCCTACGGGTGGGAATTCTATCTACTTGGTGAATTTCCCAAGAACCTCTTACTTAGCAGCAAGGTTGATGTGCTCTGAAACTGGCTTAATTATTTCCTTCTTCTTCTTATCTGCAAAACAGAAGGCCAGAAAAAGTCTTTACTGTGTTCACTGTCAATTCAGAATGCTTCACTTCTCGTCACCAAAACATGTAGGGATTTATCACATCAGCCATCACCAATTCTCTAGGAAGAACTAGAGATTCTAACCAATGATTAGGGACAGGAAGAAGCAGGATTTTTCCTGTTCTTCAGCACCATGTGTGTGTGTGCTTCCCATGCCCTGCTGCAGTCTTGCAACAGACACCTGCTAGGTGGGCACCTTCTGATTCTATTTAGTTCTGACACTGTCTACAAGGAGGTAGTGTTATATTTGGGCTCAGTCCCACACGACCATCCTATTTCAGCTTTCAGTCTTGTGCCCCTGTACTTCTCACCTGCTACCTGTAACTTGGGGTTCCAGCAACCCTTACCTGGGAATTTGCTGAAGCAGTTCACAGACCTCAAGGATATTGTTAGGACTGTTGGGTTGTTCTAAAGCCTATGGTAAGAAATAGATCAGTGGCCAGGTAGAAGAGAGGCACTAGGCAAGATGGAACTCTTGTGCCTTCTCTGGGTATACACCTCCCCTTCAATGTGTTCAAAACAAAGAAGGTCTCTCACCCTGTCCTTTGGGGTTGTATGGAGGCCTCATTACGAAGACTCAATTGATTATATCATTGGCCATAAGTGAAGGGCTCTGCATTCACCTCCTCTCTGTTCTTGGAGGTCAGAGGGTGGGGCTGGAACTTCCAATCTCTAATCAGATGGTGGTTCTTAAGCAACCAGTTTCCATCCTGAGGCATGTCCTGAAGCCCTCGGAGAGTCACGTCAGTAGAACAGAAGATACTCTTCTCAACCATGTGATTCAGATTTCAGACCTCTGTGACAGGAACTGGGGTTAGAGGCCAAATATCAGAAGAGAAGATTCTTATAACTTCCTTGTCTATAGGGATGTTAGGTGCTCTATGTTAAGAAATATAGGCAGACATCAAATATATATTTCTCTGTATGTCTGTGTGTCTCTCTGTGTCTGTATACCATTATCAGGGCTTGAACTCAAGGCCTATGCTATTCATTAAGCTGGTATTCTACCACTTGAGCCAGCTTTATGATGGTTAATTAGAGATAAGAGTCTCAGGGACTTTTATGCCCAGGCTGACTTTGAACTGTAACCCATAGATTTCAGCCCCATGAATTACTAGGATTATAGATGTGAGTTTGTTCCAGTATCACAACTTCTTCACAGGTGCCTGATCAGGATGTTTGTGCTTATGTCATATAACCAGCTAGGAGTGGGTTCTTGTCTTTCTGAATTTTTGCCACTTTAGTTTTTGCTTATGTGTGTGCGACTGCATGATTCAAGCAGTTGTGAAAGCTCAAGGTGGCAGGAACTGTAGTAAAGGAAACAGAAAATGTTCAGGGGATGGAGAGGTTGATTCATTCATCATGGTCTCCTGACACAAGACTGATCATACAGCCACCAGAAAATATGTTTTCAAAGATTAGTTTGTGACATAGTAATATATGAAAAATGAAGGATACAAGTGTCTGTACTACACTACAGTGGGAATATATTTAAATATACCCAGCACACAAAGACATATCAAGAGGGTAATATGTATTTCTAAATGCTGGCACAATTAATGGGTAGTTTAAAAAATTATTATTATATTCTCCCACATTTTCCAGATTCTCTAAAATAAGGTTTTCTCACTTTTTTAATACATTTTTATTGTAAAAATACTGTACAGAAGGGTTACAGTTACATGAGCAAGGTAATGAGTACATTTCCTACCAAGCATTTTTGCCTCCTCCATTGTTTTTCTCCTACCATCCCGTTCCTCCCACCTCTACAACTACACTCCCTCCCCCCACCTAAATTGTAAAGTCCATTTTTCAACATAGTGTCTTGTACATCTCATTGTTACAATGGGTCAACCTGTTTTATAATCAGTATCTCAAACTTTTTAAATGTTTGACCAGGTATGATAGCCTGCATCCTGAGATGAGGAGGATCATAGCTTGAGGCCAGCTGGGCAAAAAGTTTGTGAGATCCCATCTCAACTAATACAAAGCTGTGCATAGTGGCTCATCCCTGTCATCCAGCTATGTGGGAAGCGTTAGTATGAGAATGGAGACATGTGGTCCAGGTGTCTCCAGACATAAACAAGACAAGACTCAAAACATCATTGAAAATCAGGTAATAGAGCACTTACCTAGCAGTTACAAGGTCCTGAGTTCAAATATCAATACTGCCAAGAAAAACTCCTTACTCATACAGAGTTATGTGGTTTCTGCTAACCTCAAATTCACCAATATTATATATCTAACTATGAGTGAGATGGGTGCTATTAAAAAAATTCATTCATATTATTTGTTGTCAAAGAACATTTATAAAGCACTTTGTGTGTACCAAACAAACCTACATTCTAAAATAAAGACATGTAACATTAAATTGCTAATTTTCCACACTTTCTGCCAAATCAAGGCCTAAAGACAAAAAGTATTCTGTCACCCACTTTCCTGTCTTGTTTCATCCAGTCCTTTCCAGTAATCCTAATTGTATTTCGAATCCTAATTCTAACTAGATAAGCAATTGCCCAGGATAAACACACAGGAGCCACGATGCTTAAAAAAATACATATCTTAGGTGCTGTTTTTGAACTTTAATTTTAGTATAATGTTCATTTAGATAATAGCAAGGTTAATCATAACAATACAAATAAGAAAATAAGTAACAGAGGATTTCCTCTAAAAGTTCTTCTTCGGAGAGAATTCTATATTAAATGTGTATTGGCTGGAGTTGGGGGAGGGGAGTTTGAGCTGTCCCGCACCTGAAGTGAATGTCCTTTGTAAGTTCACAGTATTCAGGAGAGATTGAAAGCTTGCTACAAACTGGCAGTTTCCCTTCAGTTGCTCAGGTGTGGATTATTAACTTTCTGCCCAGTGGTAGCCCTGAAAGTCTTGAGCTGTTCATTCAGAAATACCACAGCAGAGGCCAGAGGCTTCAAACCCACAAGGCCAGTCCCCAAGAATGTTCTGAAAGGATTGTTTCTACTCAGATCAAAGATTTCCTTAAATTGATGTCAGAGAGACATAAAAAGTTGATCTTCAAGAAAAAAAAAGGTTGTAAGTTTTCTGGTCCCTTCCCAGTTCAAAATATCTCTGGGTCACTTGGTTTTTGGACAAGTTGTGTGACGAGGATTTTGCCAGGCTACTATAAACGACAAGCCAACTGTGCTCCCCGGTTGAGTGTCACCTTGTTCTCCACGGTGCCCTGAGAATTCTCGGTATGTCTGGTACACAGCGGATATTCCATAAATGTTAGTTCAATGGATGAAGGATGACACTTCCCACAGCATGTTTTCTTGCTCTCGCTCGCTCTGTCCTTCCTAGGATTTGAACTCAGGGCCTTGTATGTGCTAGACAGGTACTCTGCTACTGCATGAGTTATTCTCCCTTTTGCTTTGTTTATATTTGAAAAAAGGTCTTACTTTACGCCCACACCATCCTGGACCACAGTCTTCCTGGTTTCTACTTTTCACTATACCATGACAGGCCTGCACCAACAGAAAGAAAACTGGATGTGGTGACTGGCACGTGGCAACACAGTCTGGGTTGGCCTTTTGCAGGATGGACAGAGAGTGGACACTTACAAAAGAGTAAGGGATAGTGCCCTGCTGAAAGCTGCAACAGAAAGGCCCGAGAGCCTTGACCTGATGGGCTGGGACAGGGAAGGAAAGACGACAGGAGACTTACCCAGGCAGAGATGGGTAGCCTGGGCAGCAGGGAAACTACAACACTTGGCTGGCAGCTGTAGAGACCTCTTGCCCCCTCTTGCCACCTCACTTCCCAGAGGAACATTGCCCTGTGTGAGCACTGCCCTTTCTGGCTGCCAGAAACTTCCTTGTGGCAAGTCTGTGTGGGATCTCGTCTGTCCACATGTCACGGTATCAGGAGTGAATCACCCTTCCCCTCCCTAAATTTTTTTCTTACAAAGACAATAAAAGATCAGTTGAAAATCATGAAGTCCAGAGTATAGTTTACTATGCCATTAAACTTCAGTATAATTACAGATCCAGAGCGGCCCCAGTACCATAAAATAGTCTGGCTGCGTAATGAACTTTGGTCCCTCAGGAATTGGTGCCTCCCCGAGCCAGGTGCAGTGAAGGAGCTTGTGCTGTCAGAGTTATTTTCTCTCGCCCCTGCCTTGAGTGCATCTGTGGTATATCCATTTTACAGCTGGGTGCTGGCCTGGGCCCTAGCCACTCCCGCTGGTGGAGAGTGGCTGTGCACCCAGGTTTCCAGTCAAGCAAGCACGCAGTAAATGCACTCAGAGAGAATTTCTGCTGTGTTTTCCACTGCACACCTTCCCTGGTAAGGAAGGTCCCTATGCCTCCAGTGTCACCCTAGTGAAGGTCATTTGTTTCTCATTACTCAGGCGTAAGTCTATGACTTGGCTGCTTGTCAGGTGGTAGAGATGCAAAACACAAATTGTCCTGCTCGGAATATATATTCCTCTACCGAAATTTCATTTAAATATTGTTGTCGCTTGGGCTAAGTATAAATAAAATCTAAGAAGGAAACTTGGGAGGCTTTTTGTCTTATAGTCCTCAGGATGTATGAGGCTTGGATTTTCTTTTTTAACGACTTCTTATTTCTTCTAATTAAACTCTTGTTAGCTACTTAACCTCTCACATCAGAAATACAAAACATGTTAACTTGCACACGACCTTACCCACTGTGTACACATATGTTGTTGTTGTTTCTAATTTAGCCCTGTTGGAGTGTGGTCTTCTTTAGAGGGACCACAGATTGCTCAGCATTCCTTCTGGGGACTGCCTGGGAGCTGGAGTTTGACAGTTCTCTTTCAGAGCTCTGACCTCCCATTTGGAGGGAAGGCAAGGAATTTAAAACTGGGTTTGTAGAGAAGCCCTTAATGGCTTGTAGACTTCTAGGAATGAAGGAGTTCTAAAAGCTGACAGAAAGCTGCCTACATGCAAAGAAATTCTGTTTCGTAATAAATTTTTGGAGACTGAGGTGGAGGCTCTGGGACATGGTCAGAAAGTTGTTTTTCTTTTTTTTAAGATTATGTTTAAATAGTTATACAAAGAAGTTTCAATTTGATATATAAGATTATGAGTACAATGTTACCCCCTCCCTCCTTCTCCCCCATCTATCTCAATCCCATGCATCCCCCTCAAGTTGATTCCGTTTCCATATATGTACAGTGAATATTATGACTGCATTTTCCCACCCTTTTCCTCTCCATTTATCTGCCCCCCTCCCCTTGAGATCCTCCACATACACACAGAAGGAATAGATCTATCGACTTATTTCTTCATTCACTTACAGTTTGTCTCCAGCGCTTGACTGAGATGGGAAATAAAAATATTTGGTGAAAAAAACATAGTCACTGTATCTAGGGACATGTTCCTAAAGGTTGTGAGGCTTTGAGGACAGTGAGAATCAGTGTGTGGGACTGTTTTTTGTTTTTGTTTTTTGGTGCTTTTCCTGGGGCTTGAACTCAGGGCCCGGGCACTGTCTCTGAGCTTTTTTGCTCAGAACTGGTACTTGAGCCACATTTCCATTTCTGGCTTTTTGATGGTCAATTGGAGACAAGAGCTTCACAGATTTTCCTGCCCAAGCTGGCTTTGAACCTGTCATCTTAAGATCTCAGCCTCCTGAGTAGCTAGCACTACAGGAGTAGAAAGGACTTTTGGCAAAGGTTTTATCAGTTTGGATCAAGAAGACCCTAAAATGATCTCTTTTAGTCTGAAGTTCTGGTGCTGAATGATGTCATTGTGCCCCCCACACTCTTCCCTTTTCTGTAATTTCAAAATACCCTGAAAAAAAATGAGAAGAAAGGATTGGAATTTTCACTGGCTTATTGATCATACCTTATTTTTACAGCTAACAAGGGTCACAGAAACCTCTGATTCTGGAATTCTCACTGGCTTATTGATCATATCTTATTTTTACAGCTAACAAGGGTCACAGAAACTTCAGATTCTGGCTTGGTGCAGAGTCTCTGGGACACAGTCCAGATGTCCCACCCTCAGTCTCAGTACAGAACCCAGGGAGCTCATTTGACTACTTATTCACCTTTAGTCACATGTAAATCTCCTCTCATTTTTACTTTGGAAATGAGAGAAGGGAAACTGAAAGGGGTTGCCTGAGTCATTTATAGAGAAGGAACAACAATAAAAAGAAACTCTGGCCTTTGAGGGAAATTATCGCAGGCTCTTTTCACTGCAACAGTGTGGCCTTCACTGTCAGATTTAGATTTCCCTTTGTCTGGAAGGAAGACATCATCCCTTCCCCTTCCCCACTTTCCCCTCCTGTCCATTTATGCGAGGATGTCAAAACTCAGTCATGAGATGTGTTTTGTGAGCTTTACTGTATTGTGTTTTTCAGCATTATAGGGAAAGATATTCCTAACATTCCTTTGTTGCCACCTTCCCCTTTACCACTATTTTAGCTGTCACCTACATAACACCTTGGGATGACAGGTTGGGTGGCTTCAACAAACAATTCATTTTCTCATAATTTTAGTCAATGTTGTTGGCCAGTTGGTTTCTTCTTGGCTTTTGATGGACTGTCTTTCTGCCCGTGTCTTCTGAGGTATTCTGAGCATGTCTGTGTCCTAATCTCCTCTTTATCGGATGAGGGCCCATCCCAATGACCTGCTTTAACTTAATTACCTTGTAAAAGGCCTGTCTCCAAGTAAGGTCACATTCTAAGGAAATGGAGGTCAGGACTTTGACATCTGAATGTTATAGGGGATACAGTTCTCCCTGTGAGACATCCTTCCTTCAGTTTTCCAGTAGTCCTGGGACTCCTGAAGTAGATTTCTATAGGTCTTGAGAGCTTAGCACAGCTTAGTTTAGATTTAGTGTGTCATGAATTGGAATGTAGCATCTACAGGGTAAGGATTTTGTCTGTTTTTGTTCATAAAACTATCTAAATGGAGAACAGAGAGTAAGCTCTCAGTAAATATTGGCTAAGTATTGTTGGGCCAATATATGAAAGTGAAGGGTATATTAGTTTCAAAATGTTTTAAATGGCCAGAAAGACAATAGTGGCCCTTGTCAGCTTTAAGACTCTACACAGTAACCCTTCAACAGAGATTCTAATGCTGAAGATAGAGACACAGGGTAAACTATGAATATCCCATCCTGTTTTTACAACATGGTCATATTTTATAGCAGGTCATCTTTATGTACCATGACATATTTTAAATGGTGGTGAGATTATGTATAACAAGGTTAAAGTTGTTTATTTACTAGTTCAGGTGAGTAGTGCTTGTTCCTCATTCAGGTGTTCTATACCTCAGAGAAGCAGAGCTGTTAGAACTCTGTACAGTGGAGCAAACCTTTCCATGAAACCGGAGGGGCTCTTCTGAGCTCAAGAGCAGGGTGGCTCTTGTAACTGGGTATATCAAGAATGCCCACATTCCTTCGTGATGCAACCTTTGATGTGTCATTGTCAAAAGCCATGCTTCACATTTTTACCATCCACTATTGTGGAAATCTTCAATGAATGGGAACTTCCAGAGCTGAAATTTTGATAATTTAGAAAAGTTGGACTCTATAAACCAGAAACTTACCTATAAAATTATTAATATGAAGTATTATATCCAAGAAAGACAAGTTTGGAAGTATTGTTTACATATGATAATTGTTAACCTGACTCATACAAAAGTCTTCTAAGAGATATCACCTACTGGTCTGGTCTGTTAACTATGAGTACTGAGAGAGCTATGCCTTCAGTTTCTTTCAGGTAATCTGCTGTAATAATTATGGTTTACTCAAATGGTCTGTTCCTAGTTGAAAAATACAATCACATTATAAAGTAAAAAAATTCTTTTTTTTTGTAGGTACAATAAATCTGATTTTTATTATACATCTTAATTTAGAATCACTTTTATATTCCTAGACAAAGAGATGACACAAATAAATATCAATTGTAAAACTGAGAGCTCCAAGTATTGGCATATTCTTTGTCTAAAGGTAGCCAAAGAGAAGGTCAAGATCAATAGTCACTCCAAGGAGCCATAGAGCCCACCACCTCCTGCCCAGGATCCTGCCCAGGATTGTTATTTTCCTAAATAACGTTAGAAGCATTTTGTTCAAAACACAAGAGAGAGGTGCCAGGTTTCGGAACAATACAAGACATAGCTTTGCATGGTAAGACAACTGCCAGACACCCTATTCTTATTTAGTTCTCTCTGAACACTTTAAATATGGCTTTTAGAGTGTATTAATCGCCCCAGTCTCATCCACTGGTGATGTCAGGGTGGTCCACAGGGTTGTTGACAATATACCTGGACCTCAAGTGAGCAATGTGCGGTGCAGTGATGTCCCGTGTTAACAGGGAATTGACACTTCTTGACACTTGGCAATGAATCTACATTCAGTGAGGGAGGACCTATAAGAGTCAAATGGGAAAAGTAGAGAGCAGCCCAGGCCTGAGCTGTAGAACACTCTGGCGCCCTTGGTCATGGAGGTGTGGGTGGAGCATTCAAACAACATGCAGGCAGGAGATGGGGGCCAATTCGAAACTATGTCAGTCCTTAGAAAGTGCTTCATGCCTGTGATCCTTGATTCTGCATCCTTGGGTTCTGAATCCAGGGGTCTGGGAGATGTGTGACTTGAAAGTATAAAGCTAGATACATTTGATATGTAAGTAAAAAAAATTCTTAAAGCACACTTACAGCTCTAGAATCTTCCAGGGTTGGTTCCAGTTACACATGAACACTTCTCTGGAGTTGAGTATTTTTAAGAGTTCAATCTTCTAAGTGCTGTTGACGTCAGTTTTTGAAACAGCCGCATGCTGTCCGTTCCACTGTGAATCCTTTGTTGGCTCCGTGTACTTTCGCTAATAGAATCAAGTACTTGTGTTTTGAGTTTTTTAAGAGCATTAAAAACCCTGTTTATTAAAACAACTCTTTGGCACTTTCTACCATTATGATAACATTGCCTTAGCAGAAGTAAGGAGGAGCTGTGAACTCTTTTGTGGAGGCTGGGGAGGAAGTATGGGCTTCCTCAAGGCCTGATTCTGAAAGAAGCTTCTAGACTTGTCTCTGCCAAGGGAAGTTTCTCTGCATGAATCACAAACACTAGAATATCTTTCTAGAGAGAAGAGACAGCAAAGATCTGTCTGTCAGGCATGATTTTCCTTAGTGTTTATGTAACATAAACTCCCAACCTAAGAATTCACATATGAGAAAAAAATATTTGAAATCAATTAGTGATGAGGAAAGGACTGGCACTCTATCACTTGAACTACAGCTCCCTCCACTTTTTTTTCTGATTAATTGAAGATAAGAGTCTCAAAGACTTTCCTGCTTGGGCTGGTTTCAAAGCACTATCCTGAGATCTCAGCCATTTGAGTAACTAGGATCACAGGAGTGAGCCACCAACTCTTGGCTTAGTGAAAGTCACAGTTGAAGGCATATTCATATATGTTCTAGGTAGAGAAAAATGGAGCCAGCAAAGGATTGACAGTGGAATTAATGTTTCTGTGGCCAGTTAATCTGATTTGGAAATGAAATAGTATTGTGTGGAAAGCAATGATAAGGAGCTTAGAGAAGAAGGCTTTGCAAACAGTAATAAACGTTGGCAAGGATACCATTGTGGGGTGAGGTAAAAGAACCTTCATACAACGGTAGTGGGAACACAAACTAGTGCAGCTACCATGGGAATTAATATGGAGGTTCAAGAAAATTAGGAAAAGATCTACATTATAACTGTGTCATACCATTATTGGGCATATATCTGAAGGAGCGAAAATCAGTATATAGAAAGACATCTACATACCAAAGTTATTGCAAAAGTTATTGCAGCACTGTTCACAGTAACCAAAATATAGAATCAGGTAAGATGCCTAACTCAAGAAATAGATAAAGAAAATGTGGTACTTTTTTTTTTTTTACCATGGAATATTAAACAGCCATAAAGAAAACAATGAAATTGTCATTTGAGGGAAATGAATGGAAATGGAGATCATTTTAAATGAGATAAGTTAAAAAGCCATATAGTGCATAATTTTTGCTCTTTATGGAATATAAACCTAAAAGATATATACACATAGGACAGATTGACAGATTATAACAATGGGACAGTTTGGGAGAATGAGGGGAAAGGAGGAGAGGGAGAGAGAATGTTCGAGAGTGAATGATACCGAAATACTTTCACTCTGTGTTTGAAGGTGACAAGGAATCTCAATGAAAGCTGTCAATCAATGGAAGGGAAGGATGGGGGAAAAGAGCAATAGAGGAGCTTTTTCTGAGTTCAATAAAATATAGCTGTGTCTGAAACACTGTGGTGAAATCCTTTGATATAATTCATATATGAAATCAATTAAAATGAATGATAGGGGAATAAATCAGACTCTGGGGGGGGTAGCAAGGAAAAGGGTAAACAGAGAGGGTGAATGAGAATGAATCTGGCCAAAGTAGTTTATATATATGAAAATATAGCACTGAAATCTGTTGAAATTATATTAAGTAAGGAGGAGGAAGATAAGGGAGAACTATAGAGGGACTGAGTTTGTTTGAGGTAAATTGTATGCATATATAGAAATGTCAAAATGAACCTCCCCTTGTATAACTAATGTCTCATGTATGCCAATCAAGTCTTTTTCTTTTTCTAATGCTGATACTGGGGCTTGAAATCAGAGCCCGGGCTCTTTTCTGTAGCTTTTTGCCTCAAGGCTTACATTCTATCACTTGAGCCACAGCTTCACTTCTGGCTTTTTGATGGCTAATTGGAGCTAAGAGTCTCACTAACTTTCTTACCCAGGCTTCTTTCAAACCATGATCCCCAGATCTCAGCTTTCTGAGTCGATAGTATTACAGGCATGAACTCCTGGTGCCCAGCTAATAAATCTTTTAAAAAGAAGGTTTTGCATCATGTTTTAAAACTCAGGAATAGACATGACTGTATTATTTACACATGGCTTATTCTTTTGAAAATGTTCAGGTATCTGCAGTGAAGAAACCCAAATGAAACAGTGTTAGCCTCTGGCAACAGGGATGGTATTTTTTCCCCCTTGAAGTATGGGGGATCCAATGAAGAAGGTCTTGTCCAAGCTAGGCAAGCACTCCACAACCAAACCACACCTTCTGCCTTAGGAGTGGTCTTAAAAGGATTTTTGATGGTGGTATAGTTTAGGAAGAGGAAGGAAACGATTATATGGATGATGTGGCGTCACTACACATATTTTATCCTAATGGCTTTGTGAAGTGCTTGAAGAGCAACCCTGGGGAGGACAGGGAAATCTAATGTGGCCAAGTCATGTAGCAGCAAGTGGCTGAGCTGGCTGGGAGGTAAACCAGGTCTGGCTTGTTTGAGCCTGCCTCCTTTTTGCTGAGAAAGATGCAGCAATGGAGAAGAAAACAGGGCCATTTCAGGTAGCACAGCAAAGTGGAGGTGTGAGAGAGAGGTGGGTTTGAGCAAAGACGTCCAGGGAACAGTAAGCAGACAAGTCCCACTGAGGAGACTTGTGTTGGGTTGAGCAACAAAGGCTGGCAGAAGGTGAGGTTCCTGCCAGGCGGAGGGTAAATCGAAGGTAGTTTTCATTGCTGCAGGGGCCTTTGTTGTAGGTTTTCAAGGTGAGACTCCAGTAAGTGACAACTCGAAAATGGTGTTCCTCCAGCAAAGTTAGTCAGGGTGTGTATGCCGAGTGCATTATGCAGGAGGACGCAGTCAGGGGGTGCCAGCATGCAATGTGACTGTGGGCTCAGGGAAAGTAGGCCCATGGGTAGGAAGGAATGCATGAGAAGGTGAAAGATGGTTACAAAGGGGGAGGGTGGTCTGGTTTGAGAATGAAAAATACTGAGATACTGTGTGGTGACTATCTACACAGTGGACATTCCTCCCTCTTCTTTGCTGACAGAGCCCAGTTTGCTCTAGGGGTGCAGTCCTTTCCCTGTGATTTGAACAAACCTTGGCTGATCCAAGACACTAATGAGGATACTAACTCTTGATGGACATTTGATTCCTCCTAGTGGAGCAAGTAGCTTCTGGGGAAGGTTTCTTTACCCTAAAATGGGATATAAGTTAAAAATCTTGTCTGCTTCTGCTGTAGTTATGCATGTAGCTTTGGGGAGTTATTGTAGTCGCCTTGTAACCATGAGGAGATCTAGATGGCAAAGAAGGCAAAGGAAACTTGGACCTTATTCTACAATTAAGTGGCTAAATAACTAACCTTGGACTTTCCTGTTCCAGGTCTTGTTTGGTAAGATAAAAAATCTTTATTGCTCAAATCAAGGGCTGGAGGGCTGTAACCCATAAGCCACCAACCACCTAGTCTTTGTAAATAAAGTTTTATTGGAATCCATCAATGCCCTTTTGTTTCCGTGTTGTCTATGATTGCTTTTGCATTGCACTGGTAAGTTGAGTGATTAAGAAAGAGACTATATAGAATCCTAAGGTATTTACTCTGTGGCCATTTGCTGACCTCTGGTTTCAACCATATTAAGTTAGCTTTTCTATTTATTTGCACCCCCCAAAAAAAAGATAAAAGATGCCAATCTGGTTTTGTACATAGTAACTGGAGTCTGATATAGAAACTTGGACTCCGAAGGTCAATCATACAGTCAGTCTGGAGTGAAGGTATGCATTTGCCATTCAATTGCCCATCTCAGAAGCTAGGTAAGAACAAGTTTCTAAGAATGGACAGGCAATAATGTCAAGTCCAAAAAGAAACATACTCCTTACCTGACTTACGTAACTGTAAACCTCTCTTTATAATAACAATAAAAAAATAAAAAATAATTAAAAAAGAAGAATGAATAAGAAATAATTCAGCAGGTAGATGAATCAGAAAATAAAAGGAAAGGCCAGATATTTCATTTGTGAATGTAGAGATGCATCACTATGGCCCTAGATATGAAAGTTAACATTTAATCTGACTTGTTCCAGATAAGGATAAAGTTAAGAAAAATTACTTGTGTTTTTACAAATTATGACATTTTTTGAGTCCTAGACAGAAAGCTATGGTATATCTGAGCTTATGCTGTGTGACTAGTGACCCCCTTACTTGATGATTTTGTTTTTTTCTTTGTATGTGCCAGTCCTGAGGCCTGAACTTAGGGTCTGGGTACTGTCTCTAACACTCTTTCATTTGAGCCATAGCTCTACTTCCAGTGTGTTTGTTTGTTTGTTTGCAGTTTTTGTTTTTTGGGTATCTCATGCATATTCCTGCTTGGGCTGACTGAAGATTTTCAGATCTTAGTCTCCTGAGTAGCTAGGAGCCACCAGTACCTGGCTTTATGGTCTTTCTCATCCATAAATAATCCCTTCTCCTGGGAATGACCAGCCTGTGTGATTGGCTTCTACCATAGCTGCACCCCATGAGCTGTACTGCACTGAGTGATCTGGAATGTGGAAACTTAAGCAATGGGCTTGGTGATGGCTCTATGGTTAGAGAAGGCAAATTCACAGTCCTTTGCATGGAGCAGTTTTAGCAAAAGCATTGAACTGACTTCAAGATGCTAATAAGCAGGTGAGATGAGATGTCAAAGGAAGGTAGCATGAGCCAAGGATGATTTATTTGATCACTTCATGAGGGAAAAAATGGTCGCATCACATTAGAATTCAGAGGAAACTGTACAAACATTTCAAAGAAGGTTGAAAAGTATTCCAGAAGTATTAAGCTGAAATTTTTGGAGAATAAGGCTACTGTTAGCAAAAGGCATCTAATTTGGGTGAAACAGGAAGTATGTGATCATTGAAGAATCACCTTAAATTTAGATTTATGCATAGACCATCAGAGGACTTTGAGCTGTTCAATGAATTCATACTTCAGAATTTGAGATAAATTCTTGGGACATTTCTTTTTTTATAATCATTTTGTTAACTCTTTTACTAGATGTAGATTTCTGGAGATTAGGGACTATGTTTGATTTTATTTAGTTAATATCTGATGTAATTCATAGGTATAGTATGTACTCCATAAATATATATTGTGTAATTATGTTTTGTGACATATATTCTAAGACTTGGGTTTTCAACATAATTCATTCAGTTCAGCATCATATAGTAGATAGTAGAAACATTCTCCAAACTGAAAAGGTGCAACTTAGCTTTTGTATTGTTTGGTTTAATGAAAAGGTACATAAAGTTTAATGAATGGGTGATCAGTTTGGGTATATTGAATGTATGGAATGGGTTTCCAGAAACATAATTCCAGTTTATCTCCTATAGTTCTTGTAAGGGCTTTCCACTTCACTATGGCTTGATTTGAGATTATCACTTAAAAGCCAATGAGTAGCAAGTGAGGAGTAAATTGCATAGAGTGTCAGGGCTTGGAAGAATTTAGTGATGCTTGCGTCCACTCTGTTTTCTAGATGAGAAAAAATATTCAAGGCACAGTTGCTGTCTGTTCACAGATGCTGGTTCCCTCTGCCCTGGCTGGAGGCATGTCCTTATCTCTCTTGCTTGCGCCCTGCTTGTATCTCCCTGGAGAGATTAGGCAAAAGTACGGTAGAGTCCATCATCATGGAGTATGCACTGGATAGCAGAACTAATGTGTAATGGATGGGAAGGAATAACTGTAAGGATGTTGGAAGGATGTTTTCTGATCATGTTAAGATCTTTCCCTTGCGCTACAGATAGAGCTCGGTGACAGAGCTTACCTAACATGAGCACCACAAAATGACAAAAAAGAGAGAACTTTTTCTAAAATGAAATATTGAGCCATATGTGGTGGTACGTACCTATAATCCCAGCAGTGTGGGGGCAAACAGATCACTAGTTTGAAGACAGGCTAAACTACATAGTGAGTTACCCTTTCTCAACAAAACAGAGCAAGACAACCATAACAACAGCCATAACAACAACATCAGCAAACATTTATTCAAACCAAATTTGGGGTTGTGGATATAAATAAGTACATAGATAGGCTTGAAGCCATCATTTCTTTGGTCTGTGTGACACAATGCTGCTTGTCTCTGCACCTCTTGGTAAGCTCCCCACCATCCTGCTGGCAGCTGACTAGCTCTTATTCCCCATTAAGAGTTCTCTTTGGGCTCTGTGGAGAATCCTGTGGAAATAGAAGAGTTGCCTGCCTTCCTCATTACAAGTCCTTGAGCCTCCTGGCCATCTGGAATGACACCAGAGGCAAATATAGTGTCAGTCTAGCATCGTCAGGTCTTGCGGATGCCACTACCCAGCTCGACCAAAGAGATACCCACCAAGCCTCAGGCTGCAGTGCAGAGAAGGTCAGAAACTTCATGTGTATTGGTAGAGAACATCTACAGGTTCTTGGAAGACCAGCCTTATAGTACCCCATGGGGTTGGCTTCTAGGTATTTCATGAGCAAAGCCTGGTAGTTGTTCATGATGTGGACAACTGGTAGGGTTGAAGTCAACTTCTGTCTCTTCTCTACAGTGCTTTTGTCCATGTCAATGAGAAGTGAGAGTGGGCCTTGGGAAGCCTTCCAGGAACACAAGGACTGGCTGAGGGATTGAGCGCACAGTTGCAGATGTCTGTTTCTGGCCAAGGCTCACTGCACTGTAGCTTGATTACTGCTGATAGCTTCTGTTCTTTTTGGTAATCCTTTATCTTCCATGCAGAGAGGAAAAATCCCACCTGCTGATGGGCAGAGGGTTTTCCAAGGAAATCACAGGACCAGGGAGAAGTGGAAAAGCAAAATTTACTTCTTAGGGGGAAAACTGCTTTCTAGAAGAATGGCTTAGGCTTCTAGTTTGTAATAAATGCACAACCAGCCCTTATTATTCTCACTGGAAAATTTATTCCTGTTTGTGTACCACTAATGATCAGCTTCCAGAACATTTCTTATAATTGTCCACTGATTTGCCATCCTTCTGAGGGGAGGGGAATATAACAATGCATTGGATGTCACCTCTGCTCCCTACTGGGCTTATTGTTTTTGATACTCTCAGATATTTCAAATGTGAACCTCTTATATGCAATATTCATATTTATTAGGGCTGTTTAATAGGAATGTCATGAGTCCAGTGCAGCTGTGCAGGACAATAGTCATGGAAATGAATTCATTTTGTTTCTTTTTTTTCTTTGCTCTGATAGTTCAGCTCTTTTCTTATTTCTCTTGATGGGGCAAGAAAAGGTGCCCTCACGTTTTCATTCCTTTGCCTGTGGGGAGACAGTTTGCATTCATTGCTTTTTACACTTTGCAAGTCCAAACAGGTCAGAATAAAACTGATTGCATCTAGAATATTTCAGAAGTTTAGATTCAGCTCCCCAGAGGCCTCTAAAGAAGGCACAGCTCTGGGGAGCTGTGGCTTCAGCCCCCTGGGTACCAGCATCTTTTCTGTCCCGTTCCTGGCACACACCCCTCTTCTCTGCCCCCATAGCACCATTCTGAAATTCTTGCTGAAGCAAAATTCATCCATCAGTGGAATTAATCCTAAGATGAATGAGTTTGTAGCTCAGCTTTTAGAGGCCTTATATGTCTCTCCTGGTTGCCAGTTTCATCTCTTTGCCCATATTGTTTATAGCTTTTAGTCTTTAGTGAGTATTGAAAGCCAATAATTAAATGCATTGGAATTCTATCTAAAATAAGACCAAATTACACTGGGTAAACTCAAGTATCTATGCCATGGAAAACCAGAAACAGTGTCCCTCACATTCACTTTTCTTCATTTCCAAAGCACTTGCAGGACCATTCCCTTTTTGTTCTCTTAGTCTGAAGTAGCCTCTGAAAGACTGGCAAGAACCTTTTTTCATGATTCATGTTGGAGAAAGTGACCATTGCTCAATATTTGTAGCAACAAGGCAGATTTATTACTCAGAGAAGAAAGAGAGAAAGCTCATCTTGGTGGCCAGTTTCTCTCAGAAAAGCTGGAAGCTGATCCTTTGTAGGATTTTGCGAAGCAGGAGTTTGTGATGCTCTGGCTTTGGGAGATGGGAACGTATAGCATTGGGAAGGTCCCTGGGTGAATATTACACCGATGGAGCTGCTGATAAAATGGGGGTGGAGGAGGGAAGATGCACAAGGCTGTGCACTGGGCTGAGCTGCCATTGATGAGAGACTAGTGGTGTCTTGTTGCCATGACTACAGAGCAGTCTGGGAGTTTTTATCTTCTCTTAAGCAACCCCTCCCCCGCCCTACTGCTTTTTTAGTGTTTTCTTAAGTAATGCTTTAGGGAAGACCTTTAGTGAATCTCCTCTGCATTATTGTATTTTTATTTGCATCAAATATTTGAGGTAAGGAAGACAAAAGTCAGGCGGCTTTTCTTGGCTGCTGCCCTTGTTCACATGAGAATCTGGTTGTATAATTCTGTAGATATTTAGTATCTGATGCTTTTCTCACGTGCACGAGTCTCATGGGTGTGAAGTTGATGTTTGTGAGTTGGGCAAGGTGAGCCCTCTGGTGCCACGGAAGAGGTTGGCCTTGTTTTTGTCTGAGTGCCCAGGACTCTAGAGCCAAGGGGGCCATCAACCCCCACACGGCCACACCATCAACCTTTTAGGGAGCTTTTAGTGGGTGCGAGCAGGGCAATGAGCTAGACATGTCATGAGTTAGAGGTGCTGCAAGTTGAAATGTCCAACGTTTCCAATGTGTGCAGTTATTAGCAGGTAGAGGAAAGTGACTAGAAAACAAGAAGACAGGGTCCAGAATTAAACAATTTCTGCTCCTAATTTGGATATGTCACCTGTGCCCTCCTTCCATTGCTCCCTCCCTCCTTTATTCCCTTCCTCCCTCCTTCCCTCCCAGAGCTTCAAGGAGAACTCTAGAGATTAGTGTCCAGTAAATGGGATATTCTCAGAGGGATGTGATACATTTGCCTGTATATTGCAGTAGCACATGTTCTGGAGGAAATTCCAGAGCTTCCCCTCAGCTCTGGCCCTGGCTCTGGCAGCATCTGTAACGAAATTCTCTGCCTGGAAGTTTCCTTCCTTCCTTCCTTCCTTCCTTCCTTCCTTCCTTCCTTCCTTCCTCCCTCCCTCCCTCCCTCCCTCCCTCTCTTTCTCTCTCTCTTTCTTTCTTTTTCTTTCTCTCTCTCTCCCCCCCTCACCCACCCACCCTCCCTCCCTCCCTCCCTCCCTCCCATCCTTCCTTCCTTCCTCCTTCCTTCGGGTTTTCTACTTTCTGGTCTAGGAAGGTGTTCTACCGCTCAAGCCACACATCTATCCCATTTATGTTTAAATTATTATTCAGATAGGGTCTTGATGGATTTTTGCCCCCCAGGGTCAATCTTGGACTCTGATGTTCTTCCCCATGGCTCCTGCTATAGCTAGGACTATAGGTCTATGCCACCATGGATGTTTTATTGATTGAGATGAGGTATCACTAAATTTTTGCTCAGGCTCACTTGAACCTTGATCTTCTCGATGTCTGCATCCTGATCAGATAAAATTATAGGTATTCATCATGGTGCCTTGCCCCAAAACATTTTCTGACTCAGAATCGGCTACAGGGTAGCCTGAGCACCTGTTCTCTTACAACTTTCCTGCTGTGCCATCCTCTCCACGAGGAGGCTGTGTTCTGGAACGAGTGGGCCACACTAGGATGAACTTCCTGGTCCAGAAGCAGCAGAACCAGAACGGACCCTGACGCCCCACCTCCCATCTTTTCAGCTCTTTTTCTTCTACAAAGTCCAATGAGGATTTCCATAACAGGGCTAGGCTTTTCAGGAGCCAGAGAGAGCTGGGGTCAAATGAGTCATGCTTCTGCTTAAGCCTTTTGAGGTTTGAAGCCACTGGACTGGGGGAGCAGATAGTGGGCTGATGCAACTTCCTGTCCTGTGATGGGCTCTCACTGTCCCTACTGAGGGCTGAGATGGAAGTATGAACAGAAGGAAGCCAGCCCCTCTTTCCAGGACTCTGCAGTGTGGCTTATCAAATGCAGCTTATGTTGGCCTCTTTAAGATACCGATGGCTTCACAATGGAAAGAGGTACTTGAAGCAGGAAATCAGTGGCTAGAGGTGGATAATTCATTGCTCTGGCAATATGGACTCTTCCTTATGTGACAGGAAGTGGGAAGACACTACATGTATATGCACACACTGCTGGTAGAGTTGTTTTTAGCAAGGTTCCCCATTTCTGCAGTTGGTTTTGACATTTTGGTGATCTCCCCCTTTGATTGGGTAATCAGAAAACACAGATCCAGAGTTGTAGCTGCTGCTTTGCTCCTGATGAGGCCCCAGAAATTTAGCCTTGGTGTCAGATTGCTTATATTCAAACTGTAGGTCTATGGTTTACCAGCTGTATTGCTATGATAGGTTGCTTAACTTCTCTGTACCTTAGTTAAAGTTGTAACACTAAGTAGTCATGACAACCTAGCACTACAACCTGCATCATTGTTATTGTTATTGTGAGGATGAATATAATAAAAATAAAGTCAAGTAGGTCTGTGATCCAATCCATCTCTGATGGTGGCACTGACGTCCAATGCAGACCGTGTGAAAGCTGGAGGTTCTTTCAAAGAGGACAGGTAGTATACATCCATGGTTAGAAGTTTGGACACTGGACTCCAATCTTTTGACTCAAACCCCAGCTCTACCAGTGCAATTATGGCCAGATTGACTTGTTTCCATGTCTTTGTTTCCTCATTTGTACACTAAGGATGTAAACAGTATTTACCTCATGAAGTGGTTACAAGGATCAGATGAGATGAAGAACTGGAACAGTACCTGGTGCTTAGTAAGTCCTTTGTAAATACCAGTGCCTTTATTATTCTCAGTAGTCAGACCAGTAAGTATAGAGTCTGCCCTGGGGTGAGGATACAGCTAGGTTTGGAACAGTCATGGAAATGTGGGTGATGAAAGCAAACGCTGAAGTCTAGAAATGGAGGGTCAGTGACAATGAAGATGGACACAGTGCTTGGGGAACACCTTCATGGATTGGTAAGGGGATAATGAGAATCCAAGAAAGCAAGACACAGACTATGAGGAACTGGATAATTAAGAGACACATCAAGGGACTGTGTTGTCATAGAAACCAAGGAACGAGCTGTTGTTGTTGTTTTTTTTAAAGATATTCAAGTCAAGATACACTAGGGCCTGAGTGAAAAATTGAGGGTAATAAAAAATATCACTAATTAGACTTAGATACTATGAAAACTGCTAAGATTGTTCAGTTGTGGGATGGATGATTGAGAAGACATAGTTTAAGAGATACAGGATTGGAAATGGCGCTGTAGCGCAAGTGATAGAGCGCTCGCCTTGAGCTGAAGAGTTGAGGGACAGCGCCCAGGCCCAGAGTTCAAGCCCCACAACCGACAAAAAAAAAAAAAAAAAAGAGATACAGGACTAGGATAGAAGGTGATGGGAAAAAGATGAGATGGTATTTAGAAGAGAGAGCAGAACAAATGGACCATCCATTTCCCCATGAAAGAGTTGAGATTTGTAAGGGGAAACAAAGAAGGAGGCAACAATGCTTGATAAGAAATGTACTCATTATCTTGCCCATGTAATTGTAACCCCTCTGTACAGTATTTTCACAATAAAATACTTATTTAAAAAAAAGAGTTGAGATTTATGAAGATGTATAAGCAGCAGCCAGTAGAGGGCAAAGAATAGGGACCCTAGTGTGGAATAAATGTGGAAATATAGACAGGCAGCTAACAGAATAATGAACACTAAGAGGCCATTCCTGGACAGATGTAAAGGATATTTTTGGCTATGAGTGGGGAGTGAGTGAGTGAGTGTGTGTGTGTGTGAGACATACAGTTATGGAGGGGTCCACAGCAGGTTGTACATAACTCTATTGATCTTGTGCTTCTGGTGCTTCAAGAAATTTCTAGTTCTTTTGGTGTGAATAATAAATTTCCTATGCATAATGCTTCTACGCATTGGGGGAAGCAACTTCAGGAGCTTTGAAAAGCCTTTCATTGCAAAGAGGTCAAATTTTCAGAAAGTATAAGGTGGGAAACAGTTCACAAAGGATTTGCTTTCCTGGTGCACATGGAGTGTGTTGGCTGGACCAGAGCCCGTGGTCAGGGGACCCACTTGCTTGTCAGCACCCAGCAGACTCCATTTAGAAATATAATACCATAGAATAACCCTAGTCCAGACACTATGAATCCTAGAGTGAAGGCACCGGTGTTTAGTTTTCATGTTTCAGCAAATAAGTCAAATGATCCAAATATTTCCATAGATGCTCTAAGCTCACATATGTGAACTTGTCTTCAGCCCTGTTTCTGTAGGTCTTTCACTGACACATGTCTATCAATATTTCTGATAGATTCTTTCATCTCTGGGTACATGAGTAGTAAGTAGATCAAATTATTTATTTTACTTCTGCACACTAGGACTACAAAGTAGGTGTTTTGGTGCCATTTACATAGGAGTGGGATTGTGTGGGGAGCAGATAGTCCCAGAGAACAGGGAACCAGGTCCTTAACAGAGCTGGGTCAGAAGAAAGGCTAAGAGATACCTTGTTCTGAAGGGACTCTACTTCTTTCTGGTGTGGCCAGGATTAAAGGAGGCCCACAGGAGTAGAGACGATGGTGCCCCAGGACCACAACAGTCCTGCTTGTGGTGACAGTTCTTCAGGATCTCCATCCTCAGAGCAGCTCCGTAGGTAATGTGTCACAGTGTCTCCTGCCAGTGATGGCTGGATTCATGGGCTAGTGAACTAAGCAAATAGTGTGTGAGTGCCCCAATCTGTACCTTCCCAGTCAGGCTCTTTTTTGGCCATCAAATAAAGCTCAGCAAGCCAGGTGCTTGTGAAATCCTAGCTACTCAGGAGGCTGAGATCTGAGGATCGCAGTTCAAAGGCAGCCTGGGCAGGAAAGTCTGTGAGACTTATTTCTGACTAACCACAAAAAACCAAAGTGGCACTGTGGCTCAAGTGCTAGCCTGGAGCTGAAGAGCTCAGGGACAGTGTCCAGGCCCAGAGTTCAAGCCCCACGACCAACAACAATAACAAAAAAGCAAGCTCAACAAGGAAGAGCATCTTTGGGTTGACTGTGACTATCTAGTTATTTCACTTACATCAGGTGATGAGGAGAAGGTGATTATGAAGAATAGAGGGTGAGACATCCCCTCTTGGCAATGGGAAGAATATGTATGGCCATAATATTAACCTTGCCTGACATCTCTTGGGGGGGGCCTTCAGTGCACAGGAGACCACTATACTCTGTGTTGCACCTGATTCCATTCAACTTTCTGGCAGCCTGGACCACTCCTATTGATATTGCACATAAGAAAATTATCACTCCTATCCTTTCTACACACATCATAGGCTGCCTATTCCATTTCTTCTCTGTAGCTAAGTAGTTCTTCCTGGGCCTCACATGATTCTTCTTGTATCTGTGCTTGATAGTTGAGACTTGTGGAAGCCCACAGCTGCAAACTGCTCCTCTGGTTTTCCTTGCAGGGTATGGCAGGCTGCAGTGTAGTCTCTTGCTGTTGGATTTTGGGGCAAGGAACAGAACTTTTTTCATCACTGGGCTTCCATGCATTTGAGACCTTTCCTGAATGTTACCTAAAGGAGCTGAAGAGCAGAGACAGCAGAAGGGAATAGACGTGGCCATGTTTCCACTACTATCAGTGGGTTTCCTAAATCACTCCAGAACAGAGCCTGGTGATCTGTACTGCACGTTCATCCTGGGTAAAGGTCTTGGTTTTTCCCATCCTAAGATGTACTAAGAAGATTGCTTACTTTGTTTTTTCCTTGGGGAAAAACTACTAGGAAACTTAAATTTTTGGATGGAAGATTTTGGCTTCTAAGTGATTATGACTTCCTTGAGTTGATAAGTTCAAGGCAGGGTGAAAAAATAGGTTTAACAAAAAGCCCAGGCTCTGTGGCTCGAAGAGGCTCCCCCCAAAACTACAGGAAGGAATGCATTCATGTTCCTGTATAGCTGATGATGTCGGTGTGCGTTAACTCATAGTTTTGATGTTGCCTCTGATTTCCCCAGCTTGGTTACTTTGAATGAATTTGGTTAGTCAGGAAGCTGCTAGAAATCTATGAAGGTCCCATTTTCTTGGGTCCTGAAGAGGAAAGGGCTCCTACCTTTGTAGAATTTAGAGATAAAAAAATAATAATAAAGAATTTAGAGATCAGCTGGGAGATAGTCAACAAATGGTCCCATATTTATAGCGCTGATGTCCAGGATAGACACGAAGATGCATGGGGCCCTGGAAGTACCTACAATGATGGATTAGCAGTAAGAGCTACTGTGAGGGACTGTGAGGAATACCGTGATTCTCTATGCGGCCCAGACACATCCATCCTAGGACATCAGCACCTGAACAGCTAGTTCAGGTGTTCCCAGTTCCAGTAGTTTCTCTTTCCACAGTTCAGGGGTGCCAGTCTCAGAGGACAGACCTGCTTCCCTGTTCACTACAGACCCATCTGTTTGCCAGTGTCTTTGAAAATATATCTTGTTTTCACATAGCTCCCTGGACTCTTCTCTCAGAGCAGATGTTTCTACTGTTTGAGTGTGGTTTCGCTGTCACACTGCAACCTGCAGGTGTTTCCTTCTGAATCACAAGCTAGCATCTGTGAGCTACCTTCCCAAGACAACTACCTAATAGCAACTGGGCTGGGGCTTTAACTTGTGGCCACATTTCATGTTGCCTGTCTCAGCCGAATCTTACCCAGGTGAAGATGGAGTTCATACTGAAATGATTGCTCCTTTATTCCTGGTCCTCCTAAATACTGTATGGGTATGTTTGTACCATCACAGAAGCCAGCAGCATGATCTGTGGGTGAAGTGTTTCTTCCTATGAATCTGTACTTGTTTTTAAGGTTCTGGTTTATACAATCCCACCCCATACCCCACACTGCTGGATATTGATGGATGGGTGGATGAAGGGAGGGAGGGAAAGAAGGAGGGTATTCTCCTTTCACGGAGGAGTAACACATATGGTAAATCCTGTTAGATCCTGTGGCATTCCCCTTGGTTGTTAAAAACTTAGTTTCATGAACAGTGATATTTGAAAGTCATGGTCAAGAGTCTAGCACCAAGATTTTCTGACTCTGGTTTGATACTGTCGTTTCTGGATTGTTTCTGGTGATCTGGTAAACTGTACAAGGATGAATAGGCCAATCCCTCCTCACCAACCACATTCGGACTTGAGGCTAGACAATAATGAAAATGAAATGAAACTTTTGAGGAAAAACGGAGACCGGGTTGCTGGCATCTGTTACTCATGGGAAGAAACCTAGTCTTGGAACCAGAAGCTGAAACATACAGACTTCTTAGATGTCATTGTGTATTAAACAGAAAGCTTGTTTGCTCTGGCTGTAGAGGATTCTCATGAGAGTTTGTGGAAAAAGAAACTTGACTCAATAAATAACTCACTAAACAGGCCACATTCTTTCCTTCAGCTACAAGTGAATGTCTCGGTTATGATGTGACAAATTGTGGCATGTTGGAGTAAAGCAGGCATCACAAAGGCTGCTGTGCAGGCTCTCCTGGAATGAGAGGTCCATCTTTGGTGACTGACTCACAGCTAAAGGGCTGCTGACGTTGTGACAAGTGTGACCCACTTAACAAAAGAGGAACAAAGGACACAGTAGACCATGAATGGAGGACAGGGCTGGGGGAGAGTTCTGGCTAGTATTAAATTCCTGACCACCCATGATCTAAAGAGAAAGAATGCCCTCATATTGCTAGAAGCAGTGAATTAGGCTGATGATGTAGCAAAGGAGAAATGCAGAGGTGGCTGGTGGTTTGAAGACAGACATAAAAAGTGCAGGCTCAAATGGACAGTCACACACTTCAGACTCAGATGAACTACAGCTAGAATGTATGTCTTGCCTCATACTGGCTAGAACAAAGAGTTTGGTTTCTTTCTGAGTCCGTTTCTCAGTCTGCAAAGTGGGGACAAGGTTAAAACCCAACAGACTTGAAGTTTGCAAGGCTTGATACTGTAAGTACACAAAGGTTCTGTTGCTGGTGCCGGCACAAAGCTTGGTCGTGGGGCTTTAAACAGAGTGAAGTTTGCTTGCCACCCTCGCATCCAAACCACCAGCCTTCTGGAATCCTTAGATGTCTCACCTGATAGCATGTTGTGGTATCCTTGGCAGCCATCTTTTATTTTTCACAGGTGCATCTTACAGTGCAAGTGGTGTTTTAGAATTCCCAAGACCAACTGTCAGGTGACAGCTTAGAAAGATTTTTTGAGGTTGGCCAGTGGTGATGTCCAAGGGCCAAGAACCCCGCTCCCCCTCCCTCCTGCTTAGGGCTTCCCTCTTTTTCATGGAATATAAGGCCATATCCCCACTGGCTTCTTCTGGAGAAGAATTAAGGCAAGGGCTTTCCCTTTTGTGTCTTCCTGTGTAGGAGTTTCATTTAGCAGTTGGGATGTAAGTTATTAGTGGAGAGCTTCTCCCACCTATGCAGCTCTTGTTTGCACCTGGTGGGACAAAAAAGCTTTTAAGAGCAAGAGCAGAAGACAGTTTCCTTTCCTTACTTGTTTCTTTTCTTAGCATTTTAGAAAATCCCACTCAGTTTCTAGAGTCCTTGAAGAACTCCTTTCTTGATGACTGAGAACATACAATTCCAACCATCTTCCTCCCTCCTCCCTTCTTTCCTTTACTCCTTTCCCACCCATTCCTACACACACACACACACACACACACACACACACACACACACACACACACACACACACCTTATTTTCTGCACAGCCAGCAGAGTTTGTAGCCATATGTACCTGTCCCCAAGTTAGCCACCTGCACATCACCTGTCAGTATCACAATCAGTGAGTATCCTGTGTCTTGGCTTCTAATCAAGCCTTGAGCAGAGCCACTGCCTCTACTTCTCATCCCAGGAAGCTGTCTGAGGTTTGAATCCCTCCTCTTGAAGGTTCTTAAGACTGCTGCCAGGCCAGAACCCACTTTGGGCTGGTAGGAAAACCTGAGCTCTGTTCCAGGTAGAAGAGCCTCAGATGTTTACACTGCAAGGCCAGATGGGCACCACAGACCCATGCTGATGTTGACACATGGGAGGCAGAGTGTGTGAGGCTAGAGGCCATTCCGAACAATTACTTCCATCGGAAGGCTTCCTGATAAGGAGGAATCCTCGATTATTAGATTATTTGGGCTCAGGCCTAATTGAAGCCATCCTAGAGGCAAGATCTAGTTAACTTTGGCTCCTTGGAGGGTTTGATTAGCTACCTTTGAAGAAGTGCTAATTCTGTGACCTTATACATGCTGGAGGGCTAAGACCAGGATGGAACACTCTGCTCCCCCTCCCTTCATTGGCTGCTGGCATGCTAGCCTGCACACTCATCTTTTCTGTTCCCATGGTCCTGATGCAGGCGGAAGGAGGCAGGAGTGCCATGTTTTAGGTGATGTCTTTATCTGCCCACCTTAAGGGTTATTTAGGTTTGCCTTTCAATTAGGAGTTAGGAATTAAGGTGGAATTTTGGAGCCCAGGCAGCACCCCCTCCTTGGGTCAGTCTCTCCTTGAATCCTAGGAAGACGAGGACCATGGTCACCTTCAGAACTGAGGTGTGCCCCTGGGGCTTAAGTGGAGGAGCATCGCATATCTCAGCATCCCATTCATCCCCCAATTCTGCAGAAGAAAAACAACTTAGATGGCAAGAGGATTTGGTGTGTATGTATGTCTTCTTAAATTTTCTGAGCCTGAATAACTATAACTTACAACTTGTCACCTCCAAGTTACTTTTTTTGATCAGTCGTGGGGCTTGAACTCTGTGCCTGGGCCCTGTCCCTCAGCTCTTCAGCCCAAAACCAGTGCTGTACCGCTTGAGCCACAATACCATTTCCAGTTTTCTAGTGGTTTATTGGAGATAAGAGTCTCACAGACTTTCCTGCTTGTGCTGGCTTTGAACCGTGATCCTCAGATCTCAGCCTCCTGAGTAGCTAGGATTACAAGCGTGAGCCACCTGTGCCCGGCTCACTTTTCACTTTCTACAGACAGAACCCTATGTGGTTGAATCCTTAACAGTGAGAAAATTTTGCTCATTTATTTAATTATTAATTACTTAATTTATTTATTTTTGGAGATGAGGTTGTCCTCAAACTCATGATTTTCCTACATAAGGTACTGAGATGACAGCCTGTGCCAGCAAGTTCACTCCTTCCTTCCTTTCTTTTTCTTTTAAAGTGTATTTATTTAAAATATATTAGAGCTTATTAATGTTGTAAGGTGATGGTTTCACTGTGATATTTCTGCGCATACATAAATAGGCTTTGATTTATTAACCTCAAATTAAAAAGTAGTTTAACACAACCTTATCTTCTAGAAATGCTTCAATATCAAGCCACCTAAAGTTAGCTAATAAGCTAACCAGAGTATCAGTCCTATATCTGAGGGGCGAGATCCCTGAGAATGCTTAGGCAGGATGCTTTCTGAATATATCCCTGTTCATCCCCCAAGAAAAAGTGGGATTTTGTGTTTTCTGATACTTCCTTGGGCTATATCAATAACTGGAATAATAAACTGTGGAAAGACATGTTCTTGCAGAACCACTGGAGGACTAAGTTACTAAAAGGGAGGAGCAACATAGACTATATACATTCATAAAGCACTGAGTTAGGAGACCTGGGGGGAGTTCTGTCCTACTAAACAGCTAAGGAAACCTTGATTTAAAAGGTGGATGTGGCCATCTCTTAGCTCCTCTCAGCTTCAGCTTTAAGGATCCCATAGTCAAAGTTTGCCTCCAGTAGTCTTCAAGGTACCCCTCTTCTGTGTTCTAACTCTACCTATAGCCCTGTGGTCCTATCCTCAGTTCTGGGATGGCCTCTTTGTTCTTATTAGATAAGGATCTTGCTTAAGACCAAACTCACAGCCACGCAGTCCTAGATACAACACACTTTTGTGTTGACCTTCCAAAGAATTATGCATTCACCTCTTAGGTTGTGTATGTATTTGATTGATTTCCTGCCTTAGCTGGGCCATGAGCTATATGTGACTATAAGTAGGCTGGCTGTGTGTACAGCTCAGATACTTAATAAGTGTGAATGAATCAAATAGAATAAACCCTTGAGTTACATCATAATTTAGGTTCTTCAGAATGAAATCTTGGTGAAAGATGGACTTTGTGTTCTGTTCATTTTGTCCCTTTTTGCTCACATGTTAGAATCACATTCAACTGTTTTCTTGGTCTCACAGTGCCTACTTAGTACTTCTGAACTTTAGGAAAACAAGGAGTATTAGTCATGTTTGTCATATTGCAATCTGTCCTAATAAATGTGGTAATGCGAAAACAAGATCTAGTTCAAGGGAACCGTGAATTGTTCAGCCTTGGAACTTGGCAAAAACTGAAAGTTGGTTTTGGAAATTAAGGAACCTGGTGGAAATCGGTGTGCCAGTCAACTGCGTCATACTCCTCTAGTCCCTATTTGGCTCAGTGCCCTGAAACCGCCATGTATAAAAAGAGAGGAAAGAGAAGAAACTGTTATTCTTGAGACAGTCTGTGTCTGCCTGCACCTAGCTTTTATTTTGAAAATGACTTTCACAAAACCCCAAATTTAGTGATCAATTGTTGTGGAAGCAGTTCATTCAAAGTTGTATCAAAAGTCTGTGCCCATCAATGGAATTCATGGTGAGTTTCCCTAGCTGTTGATATATAATTTGATTTACCCAAAACCCAGAGAAACAAAATCCAATGACATTCCAAAAATACAATTTTACCCCAGAAATGTACTTTGAGAGAGTAAGGTGAATCTATTGTTATCATATAATGCTTATGTGGACTCAAGTGGGTTTTTGTTGTTGTTGTTGTTTTTGGTTTTGCTCAAGGCTAACACTCTACCATTTGAGCCACAGTGCCACTTCCATCTTTTTCTGCTTATGTGGTATTGAGGAATAGAACCCAGGGCTTCATGCATGCTAGGCAAGCACTCTATCACTAAGCCACATTTCCAGCCTGTCAAGTATTTTTAAACTTAACTGACTTTGTCATTTTGGCCCAGTGTTTTGTATTATTTACATTTCAAAGAGGTTTATCCCAAATTGAAAAGCTCTATAAACTGAAAAATGTTACATGAGCTATAAGTAAAATAAATAGATACAAGTATGGAGTTATTTTTCTTGAAACACAATAGCCATATTGCATTTTCAAAACAGTGAGTTCTGGTGGCTCACATCTGTAATCTTAACTACTCAGGAAGCTGAGATCTGAGGATCTCAACTCAAAGCTAGTCATGGGCAAAGTCTGTGAGACATTTACCCCTAATTAACCATCAAAAAAAGCCAGAAATAGAGCTGTGATCCAAATGAAAGAGTTCTAGTCTTAAGCAAAAGAGGCTCAGGACCCCCCCCATACACACAAATAGTGTACCTATAAAGTATCAAATAAACCTGATATCAATCTTGTTCACCTTTTCTGAATTGATCCTTTCTCCCCAGGCAGTAATTCCACCTCACTCTTGCCTTCCTCCCTGGAGCCAACCTTCTCTACTCTTAGTACTGTGCTAAATGCAAAAGCCAGTTCTTGTCCATCAGTCAGGTTCTATGTAGGACAGAAGACAGGCCCCTGTGGACTGGACTGTGAATGCTGTAATGAGAACCTTGTCACCTAGTCAGGGCCCCAAATACATGAGGAGGGAGGTTTCCCTCTAGGTTTGGAATGCTTGCCCCTATGGTTTTGCTGCATGTACTTGGAGGAGGTGATAGAGTCACAGCAGCAGGAAGAATCAAATCCGTTCTGTCCAGTGCTCCCCATTATTCTTGTGTAGGCAGTGGGTTGAGTTGTTGTTGTTGTTTCATCCAGAAATTTGCTTTGGAGGAAACTTGCAAGTACATATTGTACTTATTTATTACTTATTAATTCAACATTTCTCATTTGCTTTGGGTTTCATGTCTAGAGAGATATTCTCTGGGGAATGCAATTGTTGTTTTTTTCCCCTCTTGTTTATAGCCCATGACACTTCACTGCAAGGAGTAGAGACTTGGGAGTGATGTCTTTACCCTTTGATTAACTGGTAACCTTTGGCAAGATAGAAAAATCACGTGTGGAGCGGCACATCTATTTTGTGTGGGGAATCAGGCGGGGCCCCTCAAATACCTTATGTTGTGGAAAAGGGGGGGTGGCTGAGTCAGGAGCACAGGACATAGGGCAGAGATGCCCCACCTGCCTCTGGTCTGTGAGGGAGAGGAAGGCCGGTGTCCAGCATGAGTAAGACAGAAAGTGCTGGCCACAAGGGGAGGTGAGTCACAGACCAACAAATTCCAGGACAAAGAGGGCCAGGAAGGAAGGGAGAGCTTGTGACTAGAAAAGGGCCCTAGAGCAGGCGAAGTCTTCTCTCTGTAGACTAGTGCTGTCTGTGGAGTCTCCCAGGCAGTCTCGGCACTGAGGGCCCAGGGTAGGAAGGAAGGAATCTGCACCTGCTATGTGCAGCAAGTGCACAAGCAGGTTTTGCTGCTGTCTGGTTCCACGATTACCCAGTAAGGGGCTCCTGCAATGTAGCATACTTGCCTTAAATAAATTGCGTTGAATTATTTATGAAAACTTCTAATGGAGTCAAACTAGTACAACATTGTATGCTTTCCACTTTAACTCTTGATGAAGATGGCACTGCTTGGAACGGCTTCCTGGAGCTTTCCTGCTGAGGGACATTTTAGAACTTTGCTGAAAGCGGAAAGAGCCACTGCATGTTCTCACTCTGTCTCTCTGTCACCTTCAAGTGTTTAGTGACTGGAAGGAAAAGATGTAATAGTGAGTTTCAGATGACCTGGGGAGGGGGACAGGGAAACACAAAGCAAAAATATTCTCTAGATCCTATTCTTTTTTTTAATTTTTTGCTTCTTCTATGTTTAATTGAGAAGTATATCAATTAAAACTGAGGATGTTTAGTGGTGAGCAAAATAACTCACACCTGTAATCCTGGCTACTCAGGGTAGAGTCAGGAGGATCATAGTTTAAAAGTAGCATGGATAGGGCTGGGAAGGTGGGCAGTGGTAGAGCACTTGCCTTGCATGCTCGAGGCCCTAGGTTTGATTCCTCAGCACCACATAAGTAAAAAGCCAGAAGTGGCGCTGTGGCTCAAGTGGTAGAGCGCTAGCCTTGAGCTGAAGAGGTGAGGGACAGCGGCCAGGCCCAGAGTTCAGGCCCCACGATCAGACCCCCCCCCCAAAAAAAAGTAGCATGAATAACAGTGAGACCTCATCTCAACTAGCAAACTGATTATGGTGAGTAGGAGCCTGTCATCTCAGATATGTTGATGGTAGAAGAAGGAAGATTGAAGTTTGAGGCTGATCCTGGGCAAAATCTAAGACCTTCCCTGAAAGATAACTAAAGCGCAAAAAGGGCTGAGGGTATGAATCAAGTAGACAAATAGAGCACCTGTCTAGCAAGCAGGCAACCCTAAGTTCAAACCCCAATACTATCATCAGCAATGACAACAACAACAAAAAAAAATAAGATGAAATTAAAAAAATTGGACATTAGTATCCGTCTTTAAAAGGAAGCAAAGTATGCATGCTAGTCTGTTGAAGCTACCTATTAAACTCTCTTAATACTTAAACTGTCTCTATTGGGTTCTTTGCTTCTTGGACTTGATCTGTAAGTAGAGATTCAATGATTGAAAATAATAAAAGAATATGATGGAAGTTAATGCTCATGGATTCCAAGGTTTCTTTTTTTTCTTGTTTAAATACAGAATTAGAAATACTTTTATACTTAAAGCAAGCTAAGTGAAAGAGACTTTACAAAACATTTCCTTCTTTTTGTTTTTCATGTTTGTTTTGGTAACGTGCAGGGCACAAATTATTAAAGGAATCCTAAGCCCACAGGACGGGAGGGGATTTAATTTTCGTGTTTTCTCAGTATTGGAGGATGGCCAGGTATGTGGATGTGCTGTGGTCCTGGGGTCATCTTGGACTTGGCCTCTCCATTGAAGAGCCTGGAGCAGGCCACTTCATGGTGCTGGCGGGAGAGGGCGAGGAAGGGTGGTGGGTCTGTCCTGTGTGCACAGCTCTGCCCTCCGGGCAGGATCAGAAATCAAAGTTTCTGACACACTCATTTTATGAACCCCGGGCTTCCTGTACACGTTGGCTCCCTCTGCCCTGATGTCTAATAAAGACAAAGGCCAGGGGACAGAAATATCTTCCCTTCGCTTCTGGCAAATACCATTTTGATTCCATCTCAATCTCACTGTCCAGAAAATTGGATTGGAAGCAGGACGCTGCTGGGGAGTAAATCAGATTAGGGCTTCCTCCCCCACTGCCTCCAGCAGGCATTTCATTTTACAGCCCGCTTCCTTTGTGTATATGAAGTCGTTTATATGAAGTCATTTATGGGCCCTGTGTGTAGCAGAGACATTTTCAAACCCCAAACTAATGCAGGCATTGGGTAGAGCCCCCCCCCAGCCCCCCAGTCCACCGATCCTGGAGGATTTGATTTACTAGCAAGGCTTCCAGTGGCCTTATGTTTGTTCAAACATCTGCACCTCTGGTCTTTGGGCACCTCAAGTTGAGCTCAATGGAGTCTTCATCTCTCATTCTTAACTGATGTGGCTTCTGCCCATTATCTAAGCCTTAGGAGGCTAGGTGCTACACACATCTTTCCAGAGCCTTCTATTTAGATGCTTCTGGAAAGGGTATTCTGTTCTGGGAGATTAACCAGAAGACAACTAGGGAAGAGGTGGTGAGGAGCTGCACAGCACAACTGAGTGTGCAAGAATCAGGAGCTGTCCATGTGTGTCCTGAGATTTCCATTTGCTCTTGAGACCTTTGGTATTCAGAGAACCCCGAGGAATGGAGTTGTGCTTGCTCCCAGGGAAGATCTGAGGGACAAGGTTCTGCATACCTCCTGCTAAAACAAGGACTCCAGAGCCCCCTGGTGAGCTCTAGAATGTCACTGTTTGGATCACAAGCACAGCTAGTTAGTTGTCCCTTTGAAATTATGGGACTTATAGTGGCAGGGTTCCCCAAAGTGACAAGATTCCCCCTTTGAATCTCCCACTATGCTTTGAGTACTAAGTTATGCCATGGACCTATTTTTAACTGTGTTTATTCAGCATTCAGGAGTCCAGACTGGAAGGCCAAGGATCATTTTCCCCCTGGTGGCCTAGAAAAGGAAACCAGAAGCCTCTGTTCTCCTTAATTCCCAATCTAGCGGAAAGCAGACTGGGCAATCTGCTGGAGGCTGCAGGAGATGGAGCCATGGCTGGGAGAGGCTGTGGGAGAGGCAGGGATTAGGGTGCCAGCCCCTTTCTCTATTCCTGTGACCTTTAAAACCAAACAGAACTTGCTTTTCTTCCCTGTACATCTGTGGGCTTCGGGATGTTGGTTTTGCTGGTAGGGCTCAGATCCTGAAAACTTGCAGCATTTAAATTGATAACTCCTGTCCTTTTGCTTAGCTATGAGTATCTGATACAAACTCAGTTCTCATATAGACTTTATTTATGTCCGTTTTTCTAAAATCTGAAAGTAATTCTTGCTTGTGCCCTAGTTTCAGGATGTCACTGTCACAGAATTAATCTGAAATCACTCAGAATTATTACAGTCAAATAAATTCAGCCTCCATTATAGTTTGTGCTAGTTGAGACATGCTTACTGCCTTCCCTGGGGCAAATGCACATGGCAGGTATTAAGGCCTTGGAGCTCCTAGGGAATCTAGTTTCCAGTCAATAGTCTTCGGTGGGCAACACTGAGTGAAAGTTGGACATGGAACTGATATGACATGACATGATAGAAACAAAGAAGTGAGCTCCACGGATTTTGAGGATAAAAGACTGGCTTCAGGAACTTGGAATTGGAGGAGGCACTATCTAGGCAGGTTTTGGTTTTAAAGGTATCTATCCTCAAGGCAAGGGAGCTTCTGTGTGGGATTCCCGCATCGCTGACCCTGGTGAGGGCCAGGCAGGGTGAGGACCCTGACCAGGGGACAGCAGGTCTGGAATATATGTTCCAGGGGAAGGAGGCACGTGTAGAAGGGACACAGAAGTCAATGGAGGCCAAGGGCAGAGAGGGGCTGAGTGGCAGGGGGGAGGAGCCTCCTGTGACTGTCTCCACTATTTTCCTCAGGTAAAGATATCTTTAGATCAGCATGCTCAAGGCAGGGACAGCCTGTATTCAGCTTCTGCTCCTCTGGAATGTTCTTATTTTCTTCACATGCTGATTTCATTCACTGTCTATTTGGCAACACATGACCGAATTTGGAGCCTAGTTCTTTTTGGCAAGAAAAGTTCATTAGTTTTAGTTGGCTCCATACACCCTGCACAAATGTGCTTGAAAAACTGAAGTACCTTTCATCACCACACTGACACCATCATGATGCCAGGACCACCAAGTCCCTCAGACACAAAGCATGACCCTATGCGGGTGCTCTACGGGGGTGGGGAGTGGGTCCCCCCAAAGCATTTTGAAGCGGAGCTGCCAGGACGATGATGCTAAAGGGTGGATGAGTTCATAGACTTGACTTCTCATTTCCAGATTCCAAAACATAGACTTCATCTCTTGGATTCCTCAACCCAGATTTGCTTCACAGGTGATGGGTGTCTAGCTGTGCCAATTACTCATCCATCATCTTCATGAGCTTAGAGAAAAAATCTTGCTGCGATTTTTGGATTAACTGGGTTTTTACTTGTGTGGGAGTTTCCTTCCACACAATACCTGAGACCTCAGGAGTCGGGAGGAAGTTCAGTGCATGCCTTCATCTGCTCATTTCTTTGTCTGTAAATGAATGTGTGAGTAGGGAGGAAAATCTCACAGAAGCCTCTGTGTTGTAGATCCTGAAGCTCTCATTTAGTTGTTCTCTCTCTCTCTCTCTTGCTCTCTGTCTCTCTTTCCTTTCTCCTTCCCTTTTTCCCTCCCTTCCTCTTTTCCTCTTCTTTTCCCTCCTTTCCTCTCTCCTTCCCCTCCTCCTCATTCTGTGCCTACCTGCCTCCAGCCTTCTTGATTCTCCTGGTACTGGGTAGAACGTTACTCTCCAAAATTCATGTCTACTTGGAATTTCACACTATGACCAGTTATGACTATTTATAAATAGAATCTTAGCAGATATAACTTGATAAGGTGAGGTGGTCATCCTGGATTTGAGTAGCCCCTAAATGCAGGGATGGTTTCCTTCCCAGAACGTGATGGAAGGACACAGAGCGCCCAGGGGAAGATGGCCAGGAAATAACAGGCAGAAGTTGGAGTGATGCATGGAAAAGCAAAGGGAAGCCAGGAAACACCAGGAATTGGGAGAAAGATGTGGAACAGATTACTGCTCACAGCTTCCAAGAGGAGAAAGGCCTGTCAGCATCTTGATTTCAGACTTTTATCCTACAGATTTTGAGCGAATAAACTCTTGTTGTTCCCATCCATTTGTTTGTGGTGCTTTGCTATGGGAATCTGTTAAGCATTCCATTGTACTTCTTGGTCTTCTTTGCCCACTTGAACTCAAGGCCTCATGTTTGGTAGGCAGGCGCTCTATCAACTGAACCACACTTCTGGCCCTGTTAAGCTTTAGTTCTTTTTCAGAAAAGATCTTTTTCATTGTTTCCCCTTGTCCCAGCTGAGTCTATGAGCTTTAGTCCCTCCTGTTTTAGTCTCTGCAGGAGCCCCTTGTCCCCAGTCCCCGAGTTGGAGTCTGATGCTCCACTGTTCTCAGCTGCGGACTGAGGACCACTTTTGAGCACCTGCACTTTAAAATTACCATCTTCTGGGCCAATTTCCAGCTATAGCTTCTGTGCTTGTTGAATACTCCCTTTGCTGTTGCTTGAAACAAGTTAGGGCCAATGTAGAGGTAAGTGAATGGAAACGGTGGTAGAGGAGACAAGAGCCAGAAAATCCTCTCCATCCACAGGCCCAGACAGTGCCTCAGGCAGGAGCCATCTTGAGCCACTCCAGATTTCCATCCCCATTGAAGATTGCATTCCATTGAAGATTGCTCACTAGGCTTGCAGAAACTGCTTTCTATGCTGAAAGAAAAGCACAGAATAGAGAAAGGACAGCTGACAAGGGGTGGTTCCAGTGGCTTAGGCCAGGCTTGAAAGCCAGTGGCTTCTTCCAGTATGGCCCTGGGGTGGGTGCTTGATGTGATTGGGATGGAAAACTTTCCTGGAGCGATCATGCCTATAAGCAGATGTGTTTCAGATTTTGGAGATTTTTTTTTAATTTAGGAAAATTTGCATTGACATTACCAGTTGAGCATCTCTAATGTGCAAATCTAAAATGCTTCCAAATCCCAAACTTCTTGAGCGTCAGGCTTATGCTAAAAAGTTGCCTATTTCAAAGCATTTTGGGTTTTAGATATTCAGATTACACACGTCCAGCTTATATGGTGTTTCTTAGCAATGTGGGTGTGATGAAATCTAGGAGGTCCGATGGCTGTGTTATGCCTCCAGTTCCTGGAGCCTAGGTCGGTCCCTCTCTAGAATGGAGACATGAATGCTGCTGCCTCAGAGAGTTGCTGATGACATAAGATGTCATCAACCATCAGCTCAGTACCTGACCATGACCATTAATAAGCCAGCTACACTGCTGGACCTCAGCTTTACCGAATGACTGAATGAGGCCTGATATCCTCAAGGGTTCTGTACATGAGAAACTGTGTCCTCGCTCAATGTCGAGTTAGAGCAAGCATCATTATTATAATCATTTCTTAGATGAAGCTCTAGGTCACCTCCTGGGTCAGAGCATACTTTATAAATTTGCGTGTGTGTGTGTGTGTGTGTGTGTGTGTGTGTGTGTGTGTGTGTGTGTGTGTTTGCCGGTCCTGAATCTTAAACTCACATCTTGGGTGTTGTCCTCCCTGAGATTTATTTTGCTCAAGGCTAGTGCTCTACCACTTGAGCCACAGTTCCACTTCCAGCTTTTTTTTTTTTTTTCACAGACTTTCCTGAGTGAGCTGGCATTGAACTATGATCCTTAGATCTTAGCCTCCTGAATAGCTAGAATTATAGGGGTGAACCACTGGCATCTGGCTATCTCTAATTTTTGAAAGTTGATGAAGTATTGAAACATAAAAGAACTGCTGGGTTGCAGAACCACACAGCAAGCTCCCTACCTCTCTTTGTCAGAATCAATCCTGGGGTTGCTCTGTGAAAATTAACCCATGTCTATTTAGGCCATTGGGATAAAATTGTATTTGAAATACTGACATAGGCACAAAGAAATCTACAACTTTTTGGAACAGAGCCTAGACTCTGGAGTTAGACAAAAATGAAATACTAGAGACAGCTGTCACAACACCTCTGACACAATAGTATATACCATTAGTGTGCCCTTGTAAAACACTTTCAGAATCTTCTGAGAATTATTTTATCATGATATTTGTTACCTGTTTGGATACTGCTTCCTGAGTAGCTAGGATTACAGGCATGAGCTACCATAACAAAATCCCTCCCTTTGTATAATTAATATATATGACTACAAATATTTGTTAGTTTTTTTTGGGGGGGGTCCGGTCGTGGGGCCTGAACTCTGGGCCTGGGCACTGTCCCTCAGCTCTTCAGCTCAAGGCTAGCGCTCTACCACTTGAGCCACAG
>NW_012267223.1:6374240-6375331 GCF_000151885.1 Dipodomys ordii | reverse complement strand
CTTCACTTCTTTGGTTAAGTTAATTCCTAGGTATTTTATTTTTTATGGGGCTATTACAAATGGAGTTGCTTTCCTGATTTCAGCCACACTAAAAGTGTTATATTCTTATTTTGGTTATTTGTCAGATGATTTTTCCCAGGTACAGACAGCTAATACCCATGAACACTGATTAATATCCATGAGATTGAGTGCTATTGCACATGACTATGTAATGAGAGTTTTGAAGTGCTGTCAGTGAACATGTGGAGAAAGTGAGAAAACAAAGGCATTTGGATAAACTTCTCTGTAACTGTGGTGGGTCCTATCACTCTTACTACTTTCTACCACCCCTGCAGAGGTCACTCGTTACTTTTGTTAGGCTTATTCCTAGGTAATTTCTTTGAGGCTATGAGTGAGATTTGTTTCTTTAGCTCATTATTGGTATATATAAAACTGATTTCTAAACGTTGATTTTTGTGTCTTGTTATACTACAGAAAATGTTTAGCAAATCTAAGAGATTTTGATGGAGTCATTTTTAAATGTAGGATCATATCTTCTGTAAATAAGGATAACTGGACTTCTTCCTTTCCTATTCATATCCCCCTCTTTATAAAAAAGATTTGTATTATAGTATATGTTACTTACATGAGGGGAGTTTCATTGTGCTCATTGCCTATAAGTATATAATATACTCCTCCTCTCCATCACTCTTCCCACCTTTGCATCCTTTTCATTTCTTTCTCTTGCCTTATTGCTCTGGCTAATGATTCAAGCATTATATTCTGTAAGAGTGAAGAGTGTGGATATCCTTTTCTCATTCTGACTATAGAAAAAATAGGTTTTTTTTCTTTTTTAGTATGGTATTGGCTATAGGTTTATAATCTATAGCTTTTAGCATGTTAATATGCATTCCTTCTATCCCAAATTTCCTTAGGGCTTTCATAATGAAGGGATACTGAATTTTGTTAAAGGATTTTTCTGCATCTATTGATGATCATATGATTTTTGTCCTTGATTTATTGGTGTACTGTATTTCATTTATTTATTCATTATGTTGAACATGTATATGCTTTTATTTTTTTCTTTTTATAAGCATATATATATATATATT
>NW_012267223.1:6363236-6374190 GCF_000151885.1 Dipodomys ordii | reverse complement strand
GGTGCTGAAGAATCGAACCCAGGGCCTCAGGCATGCAAGGCAAGCGCTCTACCACTGAGCCACCTTCCCAGCCCTATTTATTAGTTTTTAAGAACTGGAGGAATAAGGGTGAAATAACATTTGTTGGGTATCAACTCTGTGCCTGGCCCCATTTTACTGAGAAGGAAGTAAAGGCTCAGAAAGGTAGGGGGCAGAAGTTTACCCTGCTAGGAAGTAGTGGAATTGGGATTCAAACCCAGTTTTCCCATTCTCGGCACCACACTTGACTTTACCCGGGCACTGAAGAGAACACTCATGTTGACACTAACCAGAGAATCACGGGTGAATTCTCACTGAAAGGCTGTTTATACTCTCTGTCCCTGATAAAGAACACAGGAACAATTGGTGCAAAAATCCTTGAAAATACAATTAGAATTATTTTTTAAGTTTTGAAGGGTGAAGGACAAATTTCTATTACTATTTTTTTTAGAAAGTTTCTCTATGGACTCTCTTATTTTCTAGTGCTATTAATCCTGGATAAGTGATTTTCCTTGATTCTACTGCTCCCCTTCTGTCCCTAGAGACAAAGAGGTTATACACTGGAGGTGTTTCTATTTATTTTCCCTTGTGTTTACTGACTTGACTCCCTCAGGAGAACATTTAAGCAAATAGTTATTTGGGGCCTGTTGTTTACTTTCTTTCAGTGTTTGAATATTTCTCTCTACCTGTGTCCTGACATTTGTTTTAATATTTCAGGCAAAGAAGCATGCGGCCACCTGAGTGGTATCTCAGTCTTACACAGCACACATGCAGAAAGGGCCTGATGAGACCTTGAGTAATCTATCTGTAGTCTCTAAGGATGAATTATTCATGACAGCAGGTTTTCCATCCCTCTTAGAAGATGCAGGCCTTTCTTGCAAAGAAAGTTGTTTTAAAAAATCAACTTTTACCTTCTCCCTTGTTTCCCAGTTTTTGAACTCTGAGTCCAGAAGAATTGTTGTTGTTGTTGTTTCTGATTAAGTGTAAAGAAGTGGCATTCTTAGTTTCCATTATTTCATGACGTAATGAATTTTCCATATGAAATCTATAAAGAACATGAGTTGTGGGCTTAGAAATGCCAGGGGTTGAGTTGAATATGGTATGTCTATGAACATATTTGTGATCTGTATATTTGGGAAGTCTCACTATGTACTTACTTGAAATTTTACCCAGATTAAAAATTGCAAGCACAAGAAGGGGTTTGTGTTTGAGGGAAAGAAAAATATATATACTTAAATGCTTAAGTACTTAAAATATACTTAAATATTTAAAATATCCAGGATTGGTAAGTTAATACACACCACCTTCCTAAGCTCAACCCTTCTATTGCCCTCCATCACCTTACAAACTGCTCATGTTCTTGTGCATTTTTATTTTATCTGGATTTCAGCAATGCAAATAGCAAGAGGAGTAATAGTCGGTATCTGGTGCCTGGTACTTGTCAAGATTTTCTGAGATAAAGACTTAAAAATAACTCTCCACATGATCCATCCTGCTAAGTCTTTGGGAAACTGGCTGAAATTTCCCAAACTGCTATTGCTGGTGTTGTGCTAGCCCATGGAAGTAAAGCTCTAGGTTCTAGCATCTCCATGCTGTGCAGCAAATAGCATCCTCAAGATTTGACATACTAAGATGGTTAAGATTAGCAGAGCAGCAACAGAAACATCATCTTCCAACTTGTTCCCCAGAGGTTTATTGCAACTCGGGTTATAAAATATCAGCATAGGGAGTCTTCTCTGAGATCATATCTTGGTCGATCTGTTTGTTCTTTAGAAAAGCGTGTCCAAATACTTTTTAAATTCACCTGCCAAATTGGACACTCAGCATCTCAACTGTATGTTAAAAATTCTCTTCCATCCAGCCTTCTTCTAGCCTCATTTTAATCAATGTCTACTTAAGCAGTATGACCTATGTGTACATTGAAGCAGAGGTCAGTAACTTTCATGATAATAAGATGTCGCATGGTGGAAACCAGTGTCATGGGAGTGACAAAGAGCAATTCAAAGATCCTTCATTTTCCAACATTCAGAATGAGGACATGACCTCAAATTCCTGTGCTATACAATTTGCTCCAAGTGGTTTTTAATGCTGATTTGGGGCTTCAGGATTAAGATTGAGAGAGTCCAAAGCAGTAGGGAGACAGTAAATGACTAAATTGATGGAAAATTTTCTGGGGACATGTATCCAGAGGTCAGTGTGAAATAGAACTCAATGTTCACTGGATGCTTCCGTTGGTGTTATGAGAGAGTCTAAAGAATGCTGACCTGAGAGCCTTCTTTCCTTGGAGCTGTTGTGTGGGTTCATGACAGTCCAAGAACGCAATGGCAACTGGGGTTTTCTGTAATCGACCCCTTGACACTTGATCTTTTAAATAAAGTTGACTTTGTTTCCGTGAGTCTTTCAGGGTCCAGGTGGGACATGAAGCAATACTGACATCAGCGGTGAAAATCTTGATTGATGTAGCATTCCTGCACACTGGAAAGGCAGGATGGGGATTCCAATTGCAACTCTTCCTTTATAAAAGAAGGCTGAAATTTCTCATGGCTTTGGTTTAAATTTGGGATTGGAGTTCAGTATTATAAAGGAATTTCATTTTCACTCTAGCAAGAAATCTTTAAAAGCCAACGCTATACTAACATTCAAACAAAAATGTGATAAGGGATTGTCTGGGGCAGCTCTGTTTCCCCCAAACACATGTGGCTGTCCAACTAGCTATCCCTCTCTCTCGGAGCATCTCTGTTCATAAGAGGTGATGTGGGAAGTTCATCTTTGACATTGCATGGTGGCTTAGGCTTATTTGCCCCCACTTCAGTCTCAGCGATGCTGAATAGGACCATGTTAACACTATGTGCATGCCTTGTTGCATAACCAGATTTCTTGTGGCTAAAGAGTGTATTAAGTACCATATGATATTGTTGGTTAATAAACTGCCTCAGTTTCCACATATGTAAATGAGAGTTTTAGACTTCTTAAGTAATATCTTAGGTTTCACAGTAAGCAAATTGCTTGGATTCCTTGAGCTGGAGAATCAGGTGCTGTACACACGAAGAATCTATAATGACCCTACCTGCTCTAGTGTATTTTCTCCATATTTTTAATACTACCAACTGGTTGTTCAGGGGAGTTTCATTCTGATAGGTCTAAACACACACACACACACACACACTTGGGCTATTTTCCTACACACACACACACACACACACACACACACACACACTTGGGCTATTTTCCTACTCCCTTCCCCAAACCAATCTCAACAAGCTTTATTGTTTTGTTTTATTTTTAAAATTAGAATTGGGGGTAGGGGTACAGCTCAGTGGTAGAGTGCTTGCTTAGTCTCCACCGCCCTAGCTTCTTCTTCTAGCACCACATCATAACAAAGTGAAAAAAATTAGAGTGAACTTTTGTTTGTGCTTTTGAAAAATACCTTTGTCTCTGCTCTAAGGAATTTACATGACTAATCTCTTAGAGCTTTCTTTCTCCTTGCTGATACCTGTTTCTCTGAAACATACTTGACTGAGATGGTTTGGACTTAGTGCTTCGTTAGTTGCTTCTGTGAGTTGTGTTGTGTCATTCTGACACTTCTCTTTTCTTCTGTTCAGCTGTAATGCAAGGTGAACATGTGAGTCTTTTAAATTATTAAGTTACTTAAATAAGTATGTATTTTCTGTTTAACCTTTTGGTTAACCCCAGAATGACTTTTCCTCTATCTGGTGGTATGCTACATAGTTCAGTATGAGAAAAGATCATGCACATGCGAAAATGTTGCAAATAACTAGGAAGAAAAAAAAAGTACTTTTTGTTGACTGTGAATTGGAGCCACATTGCTATGCACCTCTGTAGCTGAGGAAACCCAGTCTTCATTCATGCTGGCTGCTGCCGGCTCCAGCTTCCTCAAACACACATTGGCTATCTTGGTTGCACGGTGGGCAGTCAGCTGACTACTTTGTTCCTGTAGATGCATCTGACTACTTTGTTCCTGTAGATGCATTTTATCATAACTCATGTTCTTTCTGAAGTTCAATACTTTTGCAAGTGGCAGATCTCATCTGGTTAAGATGGAAGCATCCTGCTTTACTTGTTTTAGGATTTTCAAGATAGTAGGGCCCTGTTCAGCAGGAAGCTGACCTGGAGAAAACTCCTGGAAGTGTTCTAGGAAGGTCTCCAAATTAAAGGTATACCTATAGCATTCTTGGAAAAAGAGCCCAACATATAAAGGACTATGAAGTAGAAGGAAGGTGGGAGGTGGGCAGCACTAATGCAGAAAGAAGGCTGAAGACTGCAAATTTCTCCCTCTGAGACTCCGCTTTTGAGCCTCTTTTTGGTGGTAGAAATTTTGAAAGGAAGTAGCTCAGCTTAGTTCCCTTATGGGCTGTCACTTGCAACTAGGACTTCCTAGTGAAGACCAAGTAGGCCACAGCTCATAACAGGGGCATCTTACCCTCTCCAGCAAGCATCACTCTTCTGTGACTCACGTCTTCATCTCCATAAATGCCAGTGTCTCTGTGACCATAGTTTCCCTCCTCTTTCTGTGGGGACCATGGTCCCGTTGTGCATGATCTTAACCGACCCCTAGGGAACCTTCCCATCCCTGGTCATAGCTGCCACGGAGAGTTGTGGGCCCTATTTCCATGGTCCTCCTGATATCTGGTTTTGATCCACCACTTTGCTAAATATGAAGCTGCCATGTACCATTTACCAGGGCTTGCCTAGGACCTCTTTCTCCCACTCTGTAGCCACAGTGATGGTTTTGTTAATATAAGAGTAGATGTGATGAACACTACTTTTTAAAAGTTTTGAAAATGGGCTGGGAAGGTGGCTCAGTGGTAGAGTGCTTGCCTTGCATGCCTGAGGCCCTGGGTTCGATTCCTTAGCACCACATAAGCAAAAAGAAAAAAAGCCGGAAGTGGCGCTGTGGCTCAAATGGTAGAGCACTAGCCTTGAGCTGAAGAGCTGAGGGACAGCGCCTAGGCCCAGAGTTCAGGCCCCACGACTGGACCCAAAAAAATAAAAAATAAATAAAAATAAAAGTTTTGAAAATAAGAAAATAGGAATCAATTATAATAATGTAGCAAAATAATCCCTGTATCAGATGATAGCCACAGTATAGCACCATGGTAAAGGCAGTCTTAATTAAAAAAAAAATCCATCTCTTTAGCTGTCTGTGGAGAACTGACCTGCCATCCCATGTCATTTTTATGGTTCATTCTAATTGTATGTTTTATAAATAGAAATTACTAGCCTGTGATTTGTGTGTGTGTGTGTGTGTGTTGGTCATTGGGCCTGAACTCAGACCCGGGGCACTGTAACTGAGATTTTTTGCTCAAGGCTAGCACTCTACCACAGTAAGCCACAACAGTACTTATGGTTTTCTGGGGGTTAATTGGAGATGAAAAGTCTCATGGACTTTCCTGCCTGGGCTGGCTTTGCATGGTAATGCTCAGAACTTAGTCTGCTGAGTAGCTAGGATTACAGGAGTGAGCCACTGGCACCTGGCTTGACTGTAAAATCTTTTCAAGGATATTTTGCATTGAATTGTCTGTGAAGCTGCCTAATTCTGTCACCTGTATTTTTGAGGGGACATTTGGAATCAGGACAAGGAGCTGTCTGCAATTACTTAAGCTTTCAAAATCAGTATTTGATGCTGATTTGCCATGACTTCATTTCTGAAAGGCAAATGTAGCGTCTGCATTAAGTCTCCCATCCTCTACATACAGGCATTTATGACTTTTTAGGAAAAAGAGAGACTTCACAAGTGGGTCAGAAGTGCCAGGAGTCAACAGACAGAGTTTTGAGGAAATACCAGCCTCAGGATTCATGGGGTATCCACACAGCTAGAATCCTACAATAGGAATGACTAGCTCAACATTTTACTACAAGAGTCAACAATAACTTGGAGGGTTAACCTCCTTCAAGGTGGGACTCCACATCATATGCCCCTCAGAGCATTCACATTTTTCTTTTCTGTCTTTTAAATTTGGAGAATGGGAAAAGTAATGTGGTCTGATTTCTTGTCCCAGGAAGAGTTCTCAGAAATGAAATCTCAGGAGTCACATGACACAAAAGAAATTTCCCTGACATATTTCAGGGCTTCTGCTTAATGGGCCTGAACTCATTTTCATTTTCATAGGGCATAGGCAGAATGGCAGTTGGAGCTACCTGGTCCTACCCAGATTTGGAACCTGATCTGTGTAAACCTGGTAATTCCCCATGTGTCAACACAGCTCTGACTTAAAGGGCATGATGAGCCCTTCATTTCAATACTAAGAGTTGCCCTTTTGAAGTGGCCTTGAAGGACTTGACATTCTAGGATTTAATTATTAGGGAGACAAGCAAAGACACTGAGATTCACTCTGAAACAAATGTTTAAGCACTTGAGTAGAAGAGGAAACAAAGTAAATTAAAACTTGAAAAGCAATCTTCTTTGCAAGCTGAATAGGCAACTCACATCTCCAACAAAATGTGTGTTTTGTTAGACAGCCCTGTGGGGTCCATTTCAAGTGACAGAAGAAAAACACCCTTGTTCAAACCTTCCCTATGATTGGCAGGTGTTTGGGAGCTTTGTTTATTTATTTTATTACATTGTATTTGTACAGAGTGTTCTGAGTTCTAGGACACGAGGGTAGTGTAGATGAAAAATCATCAGCATTAGTTAAGGCATGTTCTTTATTTTCTGTAAGATTAATTTTGCATTTTCTGATCTAATGCTTCCTTTCCCCCAAATTTCATTCCTATCAGCAGCATTTATGAGAGCACTGCTTATTTTATGCTGGAGACATTCAGCAAGTAATATATCACAAAGAAAGATCAGACATGCTGGCAGATCAAATAGCCTTTGACTCTGTTAATGGGCATTGCCCTTGGTTTTAACTGCTGCTAACAACCTGGGCCTCCTCTCTGAGAGGAAAGCATTGATGGAGTTGAACCATGGTTGGTCCTGTCTACTAATAAGCCCATGAGCTCCTTGGGGTTATTTGTGTCATTCAAGGCTAGTCTGGCACATAATATACACCAGGGAAGGTACACTGGATGGAACTGAGTCAACAGTATGTTCAGGACAATAGGGTCCCAGGAAAATTCTATCATTAAAGAGCAGGACTGTGTTTTTAAAAGAAAGTAAGTATAAAGCATATATTTCCAAACTTGTGAGTCTGAATAAATTGGAAACTTGAACAGACTGCTCTAACTTTTCTCTATCTGGAACATATAGAAAATAGCAAAGCTCTGCATGGTCTCATGCCCAAAATCCTAGCTACTTGGAATGTGGATATGAAATTGTAGTTTGAGGCCAGCTTAGGAAAAAAGTTTACAAGATCCTATTTTGACCAATTAAAGCTGAGTGTGATGACACTTGCCTATCATCCCAGCTACATGGGAAGTATTAATAGGAGGATCATGGTCCAGGCTTGCCAAAGGAAAAAATGTAAGTGCCTATTGGAAAAGCAAAAAAATGACTTAGGAGCATAGTTTATTTATGTGGTAGAGTTCCTGTATAGCAAACATGAAAATTACATTTTAACACTGGGTGAAGAGCTAGAAATGAAACCTGATTTCTTATGCCCATAGAGGGCTATCTTTGTTATGGTCACCTTTATGTGTCCCTTCCCTACTTGGTTCCATGAAAAGTTGCAGTGGTAAAGTTGAAGCTGGGTATCAGGCAAGAAGTGCCTTACCCTTCAAGTCCCTGTAAGCCACTCAGGGATGGTCAGGAGACATATAACTACTCTCAGTGATTTGGAGAGAAAGGATGATGCTGCAGAAGAGCCAGATTATGATCAATCATTTCCATCAACCAACTTTAAACTTTATTCCCAGCTGATGCAACCTCCATGGACACCAGTGTGGGGTTGTCCTCGGTTTTGTGTTTCTGGTTCCAGGAACTGTGGTCCTTGGTTTTAGAAGTCCTTGGTTTTGTGTTTCTGGTTCCAGGGGCTGCGGTCAACAGGGAAGGAAGTCAGATCTTCCAAAGCACACCCAGCCCTGTGCAGACAGATGCCTTAGGTTTGTTCATTGACAGTACAGTGTGGAAATGGGCTGAATCATTACTTAGAGCCTCTGAATCCTATTAGCGTTTCTCTAATTTTCTGTTTTTGTCTAGGGAGCATAGTCCATTATCAGGTATTTCCACAAAATTGACCTCATATTTCCTTCCTGGGTTTAGAGGTTGGTTGCCAGAAAGAAGTGGAGAGTCAGCAGCGGTTATGTTAAGTCACTGGAAATGAATGTTTCCAAAATAACAAGACTCAAGAAGTTGCTGGAGCCTGTACAGGGCCCACAGATGCTTTCCTCATGCAAGCCTCACCTTGCAAGGGAGATTCTTTTTGGAAAAGATGTCCTTTGAGGTCTTCTGTGGCCCCTGCATGTAAAGTAGCAGAATAGTGGGTTACTTGTAAAATGATTGTAGGTATTTTTTAATACTCAGAGAAACTTTTGCCTTGGTGAGGAGTCATAGTATTTCCTGCTGCCCTCTGAAGTGCCTGAATTTGGATTTGTTTTCTTTTGTTGGTGATGAGGCAATTTTTTAAAAGTCAAGGCCATGGAGCCCCTTATTGTAGAAGCCATTGGTCAGGACTGGAGGGAGCTGCTGGCCTCTCCTCTCCACTCCACCTCTCTTGTTGCACTCTCAGATAGTTCTACCTGACTGCCCAGGTTTATACAGCTCAATTTCTTGACCTAGATGTTGGGCCATTGTTTCTGTGGTGCCTATTCTGGGTCCATCTGTCCAGTGCCAGGATCCTTACTATCTATTGTCGGTCTCATACCTTTTGTTTTCCTGTTACTTTTCCCACCCCATCATGTTTCTTGGATGGCATGGCCTTGTCCGGTTTTATTCAGGTGCTGCCAATCTGTTCCTCTCAGCTAGGGCTTCTTTGAACTTCCAAGTGTCTCATACCTGGTTTTCAACACCTTTTTTACCTTTTACATGCATGCAAGTTCATGTGAAATGGCAGGGAACGTTACAGCATAAGCACAGAACCACCAATAACAACAATGACAGCAGCTAGTTATAGAGGAAGCACCCTGTGCCCAGCAGTATTTGTCATGGGAAATTCCTAGTCTGCAAGCCAGGCTGGTAAGGCTCAAGTTCAATCTTAACATTTTAACTGGGTAACTTATAGCCAGTTACTCTGTGACACTATTTCCTCTAATTGTAATCAGGAAAATAATTTTTGATATTAATAGTATCAGTAAGGTGTATGAAGACAGTTAACTGCTATCATTGATCTCTATGGGACTGATCATGTTTAAGTGACCTAACAATATGATTTCAAAAGCCTTCTGTAGTAACATGTTCAGACCAGAGAAAAATAACACCAATGGCGTGACTGACATCATCAGAAATCTCCAATGACATTGTCTCTGTTCCTTTGTGTGTATGTGCATGCATGCATGAGAGCATGAAATATTGATGGAGACCCCAGACTGCTGGCAGTGCACCCTCCTGCCTGGTGCCCAGTTTTGTTAGCAGTGGGCCATCAGTCTATTTGAAAGCCTATTGTTGTTAAGCAAATTAGAAAAGCACGCTAGATAGAAAAGCTACGTACTTGAGAAATGGCTGTCGGGATCCATGCGCTGGGGCTGCCATGTGAGTTTAATAGTTGTAATGAATCAGATGGAAAAGGACCAGACTTTGTAGCTTTAAGAGCCATATTTCACTTTTAGCTTTAAAATGTACTGAAGGTATTGTTATAACCCTACCAGCAAAGGGTTTCCCTCTTCATTTTTTCCCCTAACATGTCCTTTACGTATGCTTCATTATATATATTAAAAACAAATCTATCCAGATTGAAGAAATGATTAATAATGCAGATTTTGCTCACCAGGATTATGGTAGTCATAGTTTGGGCTGCCTACAGTTATTTTTGGATTTAGGAGTGAATATAGAAACCTTAACATTTGAATGCTGCCTGGTTACACTGCTCAGCTCCAGTATCTGAGTACTTTCACCAGGATTGATTCACTTGAAACACTTCCCAGACTCTGTTGTCCACTAGGACTATGCCTTCTCTTTCCCACAGACAAGGCCGTCCTCTTTTATAGAGGGCTAGCACACTATAACTTCCATTCTTACTTCTTTTAGAGTTCCAAAAGGATTTACATCCTTTAGGGATGAAGAGGGAAAAACAACAACAACAACAACAACAACAACAACAACCTGATCCTTCCTTTAAAAACCAGGTGTGCAAATGTTTGCTAGCCAAAAAGTTATAGGCTGGATCTCTTCTTTTTTGTGGATTCTCCATTCCACTTAGGATATAGTTCCAGGTCTCGTACTCTTGTGTTCAGAAATCTAAGTCAAAGGAACAGAAAGCCAGAAGCCATACCCCAGTCCTTTTAGTTATTATTTTTTTAACTTTTAGATAAAAATCTTGCCTTTTTCCCAGGCCTAGCCTCACTTGTAAGCCTAGTTTGCACTTTTCCCAGTTACCCATCCTGCATGGAGAAGCTGGGATTACAAGTGTAAGCCACCATGTTTAGTAAGAGTGAAAAATTATTATGTGGAATTCTTACCTTCCAGTTCTAGATACTATATAAAGTTAAAGCAGTCTCTTCTTTTAGCTCTTTGCCAACCATATGGCATTGTTAATTGTGTAATTAAAAAGCTTTGCCTATGCGTTTCTTGATCAACCTCCTCCACTCTGTATTTCTGTGATTTTGAAGGCATTTGTTGGGATTTAATTATCTTTCCTACTTAATGCCATCCCTATAGGGATCAGCTTTACCCAGCTTTGGGGTTTCCCTTTTGTTGTATAATTCAATTTTGTCTTTCTGAGTTTCTCAGGAAGCTTGCCCAAGATGGTCTCATCGGCCTCTTGGTTCATCTAAAAGTGTTATGTTCTTTTTTTTTTTTTCTTTGTGAACATACTGTACAGAGGGGTTACAATTACATGGGCAGGATAATGCGTACATTTCTTATCAAGCATTGCAGCCTCCT
>NW_012267223.1:6109674-6360126 GCF_000151885.1 Dipodomys ordii | reverse complement strand
ATTGTGATTAAGTGATTACATAATTTCCCGAATTTCACAGTACTGTGGAATAATGATGCTCATTTAAAGTCACAAGTTCATTCTAACTTTCCTGGAGCAAGTTGTCTATCACAGTCTATAACATATAACGGTGTACGCATGTTATACTCCATACAGGTGATCAGCAGCATGGGGATATTTAGTAGTGGCTCGACCAGATGAGTGGGAGTTCTTTGTTTCTTAAGTCCTGTTAGTTTTGTCATATCACCTAACATTTTGGAGTTAGCATCCACTTATCAGGGAGACCATGGTGTACATGCTTTTAAAACCATAAAATAGTGGCAAGGTTTTTTTTAATCATTGCGCATAAGTATAGATAAAAATATTTTGAGCTGGGCGCTGGTGGCTCACACCTGTAATCCTAGCTACTCAGGAGGTTGAGATCTGAGGATTGCAGTTCAAATCCAGCCTGGGCAGGAAAGTCTATGAGACTCTCTTTTTTTTTAAGCAGTTCACAAATGGTAAGTTTTATTATAATAAACTGTGAAATTAAAAAGAAAAAAAAAGGATCGGGGCTGATGAATTACAACTATAATCCTAGCTACTCTGGAGTCTGAGCCTCATGGTTCAAAGCCAGCCTGGGCAGGAAAGTCCTTGAGATACTTATCTCCAATTAACCACCAAAAAGCCAGAAGTGGAGCTGTGGCTTAAGTGGTACAGCTCCAGCCTTGAGCATAAAAGCTAAGGTACAGCCAGGCACTGGTGGCTTATGCCTATAATCACAGCTACTCAAGAGGCTGATTTTCATATGAAGATTGCAGTTCAAAGCCAGCCCAGTCCCTAAGACTCTTATCTCCAATTAACCACCAGAAAACTGGAAGAGGTGCTGTGGCTCAAAGTAGTAGAGCATTAGCCTTGAGCTGAAGAGTCCATGAGACTCTTGTCTCCAATAAAAACCACTAGAAAACCAGAAGTGGCACTGTAGCTCAAGTGGTAGAGCATTTGCCTTGAGCTGAAGAGCGCAGGGACAGCGCCCAGGCCCAGAGTTTAAGCCCCATGACTGACCCCCACCAAAAAAAATATTTTGATTATGTGGGTAATGGTTTTTCAGGTTTTTTTTGTGTTTTTTTCTTTCTTTCTGGTCCTAGTGCCTGAGTAGTGTCCCTGAGTTCGAGACTAGTGCTCTGCCACTTGAGCCCCAGCCCTTCCAGCTTTTTCTATGATTAATTGGAGATAAGAGTCTCACAGACTCTCCTGACTTTGAACCATGATCCTTAGATCTCTGTCTCGTGAGTAGGTAGGATTATAGATATGAGCCACTGGTGCCCAGCAGTTTATCAGTATTTTAAAATCCACTTCATTGGCACTGTGGCTTAAGTGGTAGAGCGCTAGCCTTGAGCTGAAGAGTGGAGGGACAGTGCCCAGACCAGAGTTCAAGCCCCATGACCGACAAAAAAAAATAAAAACTGTCTAAGCCAATCACCTCACACACAGAATTTACTGATTTTTCTTTTCTACTTTATTCGGATCTTAAGAGGCAAAGTGACATCATTAAATAAAAAATATTTCTCCAAAATATAAATAAAATATAAGTTGAAGTGAACTTCAATTTATATTTTCTGGCATGTGGTTTAGAATTTCAGTTTCTGTGTTTTCTAAGGTTGGTTTTCTTTTGCTTCTTTAAAAAATTTTCTTTATCTTTTATCTTTTAATTTTTAATTATTTTTATTTTCAGTTGTAGAGCCTGAACTCTGGGCCTAGATGCTGTCCCTCAGCTCTTTAGCTCCAGGCTAGCACTCTACCACTTGAACCAAGCACCACTTCCGGCTTTTTCTGTTTATGTGGTGCTGAGGAATCAAATCCAGGGCCTGAACCCAGGGCCTCATGCATGCATGGCAAGCAGTATACCACTGAGCCACTTTCCCAGCCCATATCTTTTAATTTTTTAAAATTTTCTTTATCTGTTGTTTTCATGCCTTGACTTCATAATTTGCAGGAAAACTTTCCTTTCCCAGCCACTCATTGCTGTTATCTGCGGGCATTGGAATCCTATGGATATGTTCACATTTCTGGCTTCCTTGCTTTGTAATTATGTGGTGTTCCACATTTTTGACTCTTTCTTAGTTCCCAATATACTTGATAAAAGAGAGGTAATTAGTGTATTATGGATTCTTTTTTAATTGTTCCCCAAGATAAGCAGAGGGGAATGCTACATGGGTAAAAATTTGCATCACAAAATGAACAAACCTTGTCACAAAAGCTCAATATAATCCCAACAAAGCAAAAGCACTTTATTTATGGAAAGTTCCAACATGTACTTATCTTTAGGAATTTAAAAAAAAAAATACCACTGGGTTACCGTGGCCTCTTCCAATTTCAGCAGTAACCTTTGTTTCATGCTTACTTTGAATGTGCTTGGTCTTTATAACTAAACTTCAGTATCCATGCTTGGTTCTGAGACAGTCCCCAGTCCCATTCCAATACTGATTGCAATCAAAGCCAAACCAGAACATTGAATATGAAACACTTTCTCCCCGATTCACCCACAAGAGCTATGTAATTACATGGCAGCACTGAATTCAAAAAGGGAATGTTTGCTGAAATGTTTGGGGCAGCTTTGAAATTCCCTTCTATGAACTATGATCAAAAGTAACATCTTCTCTGTTGATGTGAATCTCATTCATTTTGATCTATGCTCTATTTTCCTTTGACCTACTGCTACCTGTCTCTACAATTTACATGAGGTAGCTGGAGCCTCTTTTCGTTATTTTACATAGATGTTACTACCAAACTCTGTCAGACGGCTGCCCTGACCTAGAAGAGAAAAGCCCCTGGGCCTGTTGGCCTTTGAAAGCCTGAGCACCAGCATCATGTCTGCTCCTGTTCTTCCCTGCTTCTGGGCTGGGATGAGGACCCTATCCTAGGTGCTCATAACCCATACTGGATGACTGCAGAATACCAGAGCAATCTTTAAGTGTTGGTGAATTAACTCCACTTGAAACTCTTTAAAGGTCCTGGGCCCCAGTGCTCTTATACTGGCCAGGGCCGAGTGCCATCTCTGGGATGTAGCCACTGCTCAGCAAATCTGTATTGGCCAGAATCTAAATAATCTAAATGCTTCTAACCACTGCCTCAGTTTCTTCCCTGCTAATCCCCATGTATGGCAGTGACTCCCTACCCTGGTCTGTAGACTTTTTTCCAGACCACTTCTGCTGGACTTTTTGTGAGCATGACACTCTTGGAGATGCCCCTACTTGTTGGATTTTGGGGCCCCAGCTCTCTGCTTGCCTCTCATCTAGGCCTGTCTCCTCTGCTTGATTTCTGTTCTTGCCATGCAAGCACTATGCTGAGGAATGCTGGTTTCTTCCCATACCATCCTCCTTATTAAAATCCCATTCCAGATTTCCTTCCTGTGTTAAGCAAATGCCTCAAAGGGTTGAACTGTATGAAGTCCTAGAGTCCTCCTGTACCTGTCAGGCTTTGGCCCTCAACTAGGAGCTTCATAGGTACCTGTGGAAGGGTGACTGAATGGAGCCACATTCAACTTTATTTTGAAAGCAGATCAGATGTAAGTTGTGAAATTACAAAGACCAGAGAGATAGAAATGGTTCTTGGCCTTGCCTCTGACCTTGTGCTTGCAACCAAGTGGGCTGTTTAATAAACAATATGAGCTGAGGCTGCAAATACACAGAAATGTTGGCTTAAATCTATTACTGTTGCCTGGGACTGAGTAAGAGAAGACTAGGTACAGGAAGGAATCATCACCCTATTAATAAGGCCATGCTGTAGACTACCCCAAAGTCCTCTCAGAGACACAGATTCTTTTTGAAGTCTCTTCTGATTCTGTTATTGTCAGACTCTGTGATATATTCCTTTTAAATTAGTAATACCCATTGCAAGGATGGGCCCTTCATGTTGATTCACTGGGCTCTTGGTCCCTTGAACATTCCAAAAGCTGGTTTTCTGGGTTATAAACTTGTAGAGTAGTCACTTTCTTATCTCACCAATAACAACCCAGGAAATGCTTGAAACTACCAGATGTATCAAGAGAATGTGGTCATTGTGTGATTGAAGGTACCAGCTGGTGTATTAAACAGAACACACACACACACACACACACACACTCTCTCTCTCTCTCTCTCTCTCTCTCACACACACACACACACACAACAAGCCAGTGATTTTATGTGTGTGTGTGTGTGTGTGCGCGCGCGCGTGCACGCATGCGAGACAATCCTGGGGCTTGAACTCATGGCAAGGATGCTGTCCTAGCACTGTACAACTTGAGCCCCAGCTCTGCTTCTGCCTTTTTTCTTTTGGTAGTTAGATGGAGATAAAAGTCTCAGGGACTTTCTTGCCAGGTTGGCTTTAAGAAGCAATACTCAGATCTCAGCTGCCTTGAGTAGCTAGGATCACAGGCGAGAGCCACCAGCACCCGGCAAAGCCAATGATTTTAATTTGGACTTCTGATTACACTTCTATGTTGAACCCTTTAAAAGTTCTGACTTTATTAAAACTCATTCATAATCATGAGCAACTGAATGTATGCAAATGTCCTAGATAATTTTGAACTTCATAATCTTCATTTCCTATCAGCATTTTAAGTTTGACTAATTTTTTTGCTATCATCATCTATAATCTTTCTGTGCTGTTATTTTTCCCTGTGGAAATCTTAACAGAAACCTAATTCATGAGACTGACAGTAACTCATGGTTACTTTGGACATAATTTTTATTGGTGATATAAGCTGATTGGATGGACACACAGATGTGCTGTATCATGGAGCTGTCAGGGGAAATGTCTCCAATCCCTAACTGCTTGCTCTCATTGAAATCATTTAAGCTTCACCGATTAAATCCTGTACTTTCAAGAAACTGCCTTGTGTATGTATTAGTTTGTGAGGGCTGCCATAATAAAAAAGAGCTTACAGGATGGGTTAAAGATCAGAAATTTGCTGTCCATCAGTTCTGAAGGCTAGCTGGTAGCAGAGAATCTATTCTAAGACTTATTCCTAGCTTTGCTAACAATCTGTGAAGTCCTTTGGTATATAGAAACACCACTGTAATCTCTGCTCCCATTTTTACATGGCCTTCTCTCTCTGTGTGTGTGTGTGTGTGTGTGTGTGTGTGTGTGTGTGTGTGAGCGTGTCTAAATTTCCCCTTTATGTAAGGTTACCCATCACATTGCATTAGGAGACCAACACACACCAGTATGAGCCCATTCTAATTGTATTTGTAACAATCTATTCTCAAATAAGGCTAGGAAAGATTTTTTAAACGTTTGGCCATGTTTTTAAAATTCTTTTATTTATTTTAGATTTTATTATGTGCATTTTTATAGATCCATAAAAACAGAGAGAACAACAGTGTACCACTGTCAGCCTCAGTAGTTGTGATCTTGTGCCAACGGAGTGTCATCCATTTTGCCTCTACATTTCTTTCTCACTGGAGTCTGTGGAAGAGATCATCAGACTTCATATTGTTGTACTTATGTATTTTTGGAAGGTAGAGATCTGTAACCTGTTGTCCTTTCTCACTATTGCTGGGAAGGATGAGAAAAGTTCAAAGTTCTCAGTGCAAAGTGTTACAATTATGCCATTATTTTTTTCGCACTGTAAGTAATTTTAAAAGGTAGGAAATAAAGGAGATCTAGGTGATAGGAACTCAGAGTATGTGGGAGATACCCACTTCTTGATAGCTTTCAAGATTCTGAGCTCCCCATAGGCATCCTTTGTCTTCATACCCTGTATGAGGGGTATTGGTGTATGGTAGAGCTCAATAAATATTGATGAATAATTGACGAAGAAAATGAACAGTATTTCCCAAACACCTTGCACATAAAGGTACACACACACACACACACACACACACACACACACACACACACACATACCTCTATAGAGATAGGAAAAGAACAAACGCATCATCAGAGTTATATTACTTCTCAAATTCTCTAGAATGTGCCACCTGACATTTAAATCCCATTATTGCATCTCTGCACCCTTTGGTAGAACTAAGTTTCTCTACATGCTGAGTCTGTACTGTTAGCTTGATGAAATGAAATAGAATGCTACAGCTTTCACCCACCATGTTAGGGGCCCATTCTTCATTTGCATTGACTTGCAACCTGAGTCCCAAGTGTTTGGATTACCTTCAGTTCTCCCCATCTCCAGAGACACTGTTCCTTTGGTGGGTCTTTAGGGGAAGTAGGTCGCTGTTCAATTCAAAGTACATACATTTTGTTGAAGGGAGGGAAATTCCAGAATTCTTGGTGTAGACAGACACATATACTTGATGGGAGTTGTGTCTAAGCAAAAGAAACAAATGCTGAGCCACAGAACTAAGGAAGTTTTAGACTGAGCAAGGAAAAGACCGAATACACTGTTGTAAAGCCAAGTTCAACTTGAACTCCTGGCAAATCTCTCATAAGTCCCAGTATAGGTAATTCTGGACAGAAAAGAAAAAGCTTTAAAATTCTCTTTGAGAGGCCTCGTGTGATAGGCTTTGGTATAACTGGGTATAGAGTGTTCTGCAATAAATGCTTCTAGGATCAAGTAAAGGAAAACTGAAATGCATAATAGGTTATGGGCATTCAGGTAGAAAGACATGCTGTAAAACTATGAAGCCTTGCCTGGTGCTGGTGGCTCACACACATAAGCCTACTCAGGAGGCTGGGATCTGAGGATCACAGTTCAAGCCAACCCTGGCAGGAATTCTTATCTCCAGTTAATCATTCAAAGAGCTGGAAGTAGAGCTGTGGCTGAAGTGATAAAGTGCTAGCCTTGAGCAAAAAAAATTCAGGGACAGTGTATAGGCTCTGAGTTCAAGCCCAAGGACTGGGGTAAACACAGAGAGCCTTTTATAACCTTGTGGAATTAAAAGGAATGCTGAGTTATTCAGCTGATTCTGAAATCAGTACAAAAATGAACCTTTAAGTCCAAGTGTCATAAAGTAAAATTTTGAATTTCCCTTCAAACAGGTCTTGATGATATATCATCAAGAGGTTTAAACTCCTCCTTAAGGAACTTGTCTTTATACCCATTTAAGTCATTAAGATTTTATTAATGCATATTTATCATTGCTATTAGGAAAGCCTGCTTTATTTTGTATTTGAATGGAGGAATCTGAGAATAAAGGTCAGTGATCATCTTGCAATTCTGTTGGCATTGGTGTGATTTTCATCATCTGTATTCTCCCATGACATCTAGAGCAAAATCTATCAGAATTGATCACCTCTTACCATCCTCATCTCCTTTGTCTTGGAAGAATCCTTGTATCCTGTGATTGCCTGGCTTTTCTTCAAACTTTTCTCTCACCTTTCTCCAGGTCTCAGCCCTTTCTTGTCTTACTTTCCACTTTTCCAACTACCTCATCCTTCCCACCAACTATCATGTAGATTTACTCAAGACTTCTGTATGCATTGGAATTCTCTTTCATCATTCTGATCTCTCTCAAAGCTTGGTTTGTAGTCCCCAGCTGACTATTGGCCTCTGACCCAGAAGTTCTACCTGCTTGCTTGACAGCATTTTTTCTGGGTAATTTTTTACTACGTTATATCCAACTTGCCTAAATGGAAACTTCTGTCTAAATGATGACAAGGAATAGTTTCTCCTGCAGCTGCATAATACTTGTTTTGCAAGGCCCCAAGTCCTGTTAATTATGACCTGCCCTCTTTTCTGCTCCTGTCATACCCTGCAGCCTGTCCATTCTTCCTTTAGCATTTAGAATTGATGCTATTTCAAATACAGAAATCTTAACTCAAACTGGCACAAACAATAAAAGCACCTAATGTGTGATCTTATATATTCAGGTATATATGTCATACTCAATAGAGGAAGTTTTTGGTAGGTGTGAAGAACCAACATTTTAAATAGGAACTTTAAGGTCTACATGATTGAAGATCTAAAGGTAAATGCCCATGGAAACACCAAGATCTGGCTTCTTTATTTCTCTCTTTGGTCTTCTGGACTCTTAGCTACATCCTGAGGCTTCCTTTTTGGTTGCAATATGGTCAGGCCACCCCTTCTGTTGTTCTGGCCAGTGATGTATCAAGCACCCTTAAGTCTCCTGACTTTCATCTCCCATGTTTGGTGTCTCAGTTCGCCATCTCAGAGTTTTGAATAACAAAGTTCAGATGTACTTGAAGTTACAGCAGAGGAATTTGAGAGGAGTTAAAGGTGATTCTCCTAGAAAAGTGGGATTCCAGAAGTCCAAGAAGAATGCAGTGGAACTGTTCAGGAAGGCTTAGAGGTAGAACCAGCATGCTATCTGACGGATGGCATGCCTCATACTGAGTCATTGGGCACATTGATTTGTTTTCATACAACTCTAACGTGTATCCTAGGAGAAGACTGTTTTCATTGTTACAAATTTGAAACCAATAATTTTCTTTTAACATGCAAATATAAGTTCAAAATTTCATTACTTTCCTAACAAAGCTGAAAGCGGTTGACTTGTCTTAGAGATTTTTCATCTCATTGTATTTTGATGTGACGTTACCCCTCATTAATCCCTTCCAGCTAAGTAAAATTTAATTAAAATCACATCACATGATGGCAACCATTTATGTATTTAAAGAAAAAGAGTCCAAAGAAGCTCATCTACCAGGCTGCTATTCTAAATAAAGTCTATTGCTTTCAGTAAGTTCTTTCTTGAATGGAGAATTTGTTATGTCATAGACTTTTCTACAGGAATTTTGGATAATTGGGAACTTTCTTGTGTATGTGTCATTTCTGGGACTTTAACTCATGGTCTAAGCACTGTTCTGGAGCTTTTGTGCTCAAGGCTAGGGCTTTGCTCCTTGAGCCACAGCTTCACTTCTGGCTTTTTTGCGAAAGTGTTTGGAGATAAGAGTCTCACACACTTTCCTTCCTGGGCTGGCTTCAAACAATGATCCTCAGATCTTAGATTAAAGGTATGAGGTACTAGCACCTGGCCCTAATCAAGAATTTTTTCCTAAAAGTTTTTTTCTTTCTATTAACATATAGTGCTCATTGTGATATTACCATACATAAAATGTATGCTATCCAATTCACCTATTATCTCTCCCGCATTCCTCCTTCTTAAAAACAATTTCAACAGGTTTCATTGTTCTATTTTTATATATGCAAATAAAGTACTTCAACCATATTCACCCTCATTCACTCTCTCTATTGGGATATTTCTTTTAATCTACATTCCCTTTTATATGACCATGACCTGAATTTGAAATGATTCAGACTTGAGAATGAAAGGAAAGGAACTTACGTTTAAAGGAGAAATGGAAAGTAGTCTCACTAAACAAACATGATAGACCATATCAGGTATGAAAAAGGCTGATCCTATTTTGTATATAGAGTAAGTGACAACTTCTCAATAATTTAATACAGGAACTAAAACTCACTGTGTTCCAGTGCCCTGGGAGGGATGAGGGAGTACAGATCTAATTCTTAACAATCCTGCAATCTGAAACACACTGAATTTTCCCCATTTCTCACTCTTTTCTGACACCGATTTCTTTTGGCAATTAATGGAGTGGAAACAAATATTCTCTCTTACATGGGTATCATGGTGTGTACACTTGTAATCCAAGCTACTTTGGAAGCAGAGGTGGGAGGATCTTCAGTTCTCATCGAGCATGGGCAAAGTTAACAAGACGCTGTCTATAAAAACAAAATAAAAACCAGGAAGTGGCATAGCTCAAGTGGTAGAATGTTTACCTAGAAAGTCTATAGGTTCAATCTCTAGCAAAATTCATAAAGTAAATTTTTCTTGGTACTTTTTCTTGGGTTTTGACTAAGACTCAATTATAATAATAAATAATCACAAAAATCTACATAAGCAGGACTATATGAATATAACTCTTACTGTCTCTGACTTCCTTTGCCTCTTGTTTATGATTTCATAAATATTGTTGGTTGAGTAAATTTTTAGTATGGTAAATTATGTCACAAAATTTACCACTTAAACCATCTTAAATGTGTAATTCAGTAACATTAAGAACATTTGCAATGTTATAAATGTCCACTACATCCATTTCCAGAACTTCCTTTAAAATCATTTCAAACAAGATCTCCCAATTTGCCTCATTTCCCATCCCTAATAATTTCTCTTCTACTTTATGTCTCTGACAAGTGGAGTCATATGTTATTGAATGTGTCCAAATTTCATTCCTTTAGGTCTGAATATGTATAAACCACATTTTGTTTAGCCATGTATCTATTTGTGGACAGTTGGGTTATTTCCATGTTTTGTTTTTTGGAGATAATATGATTGTGGATACTGGCATGCAAACATCTGAGTACCTCCTTTCAGTTCTTTTGTGTTTATACTTAGGAATGAAACTTATGGGTCATATTTCATTTTTAGGGAACTTTAAAAATGATTTCCACAGTAGTTACATCCCTTTATATTTATATTTACACAGGTTCTGTTTCCTCTTCATTCTTGACAATACTTGCCATCTTACCTTTCTTTTCCTTTTCTAATGGCCTTCCTTACAGGTATGAAGTAGTGTTTAGTGGAAAGAGGCATTACTGCACTTATTGTCTTTTTTTTGGGGGGGAGGGTCTGGTCGTGGGGCCTGAACTCTGGGCCTGGGTGCTGTCCCTTATCTCTTCAGCTCAAGGCTATTGCTCTACCATTTGAGCCACTTCTGGATTTTTTCTTTTTGCTTATGTGGTGCTGAGGAATGGAACCCAGGACCTCATGCATGCAAGGCAAGCGCTCTACCACTTAGCCACCTTCCTAGCCCCTGCACTTATTGTCTTGTATATGGTCAGTGTTGGTGACATGCCTAAGGAAGAATTTGCTTGGACTAGCTAGGAAGCACTCTGTATCATCAGTCCAACATATTCTTTTGGTAGACATGTCTGCATGAATGGAGTATGAAGGAAGAATCTGGACTTAGCATTCCTTAGGATCACTCTGGGAAAAATTGTCCAGAATCAAGAGCTCTAAGTGAGGTATCCATCCTCATGATGATGGATTTCGACATAGTGACGATTATCAGGCTCTTGGTGTGTATTTAATGGATCAAGATTAGTTATGGGTATAACTAAGTTAATTCTTATCCACTTCATGGGGGAACAACATTTCCCTTGCTTTGTTGGGCTTTCCTAGTACCTCTTGGTTTTTCTCTTTAAACCAACACATACCATCGGGAACCACTGTTAACATCAACATTACATTGTCACAACATACTTGTATTTCTTATTTGAAATTTTTATGAATTCCTGAGCCAAAATTAGATGACTGCTATTTGTTCTGCTTCTAAAATGCATCCTTGACAGATGGAATAAAACACTCCTGGATCTCCATTTACTTTGTTTTCTTCTGTAAACACGACTGGCAGATGACAAGGATCACTAGACTAGGGTTTCTCTCTGGACAGAGATCTCTCTGAGATCCTGATCTCTAGGATCCTTACTTGACCAAGCCTGTGGACTATTACTTTGCCTTCCACTGTGTCATTGGTTCAGCGTGATTTGTGCCTTTCATATGTCATTAATTCTGCCAGGTTGTACATAAAAGATTAGAAGGAAGTGATGAGAAAGCAGTGATTTTGTGCTTAGAAAATAATGGAAAGAAGATTTACTTGGTCATTTTAAGCTACTGGAGAACTTCCTGCTGTACAACTTTCATTTTGCTTAGGCAAACACAGGTGACCCATAGTCTATGGAAATAAGGGTCTGTTGCAGAGGTTTGCTGGTCATCCAGTGTTTCCTAAGCATAGACATGTTCAAAAACCAAGAATCTGCCCTTAAGGAACCATGGAACAGAGGGAAGCTGCCATACTTTGTGTGTTTACCATCTTCCATTTCTGTGGCTGCCACCTTTAAGTTGCCTTCCTGCCTACCAAGGTCAGGTGGGTATTTATTGAAGGTGCCATCTATTTCTCCTTTTCCTCAATTCCCCTCACTCCACATAACATGCTAAGATGAATTCCTCTATAATATAAAATAAAAACAAATAAGAGTAGTTGTTCTCAATATTTAGCTGGAGGAAAACCTAATACTTTCTCTCCTTTTTCGGAGCCACTCTTGTATTTTCTCTCCCACTGCCCTAGCAAGACTTCTCAAATGTTTTGATTATATTGTCTTACAAAATATACATTATCAATTTGGTTTGTAACCTGAAACCAAAAGTCAAGGCCACCCATCAGTGATTTTTGAGTCTGTGGCTATGGCTCAGAGTTTCTGGGGCAATCTTTTCCAGCAAAGTGTTGCTTCATCTAGCCAGTCAGTCAAACTCCCAGCAAGAGTGGGGGTTGTATAAAGTGAGAGGGCAGCAGAGCTTTCTTTCCTTAGTCACCCAGCCATGGCCTGATCTCTTTTCTCTTCCTTTGGAGAGCATCTATTCTGCATCCTGAATGTCCAAAAAGGCTAATGGGGATCTTTATTCCTCAGATGACTCATACCTGCGCTCTGGAGACACATGCCCTTTTGTTTGGCTCCTGTTGGTAGAATCCATAGAAATGGGAAGATTCCATGTGAGGAGGAAAGGAAAGGGGCTCCCAAGGCGGGCTGGGGAGAAGGGGGTAATTTGGGAATAAGTGGAGATTTTGCTCTCTTCAAATTACATGAAGTAGTGAAAGCCCATTTCTTTTCCGGAAAATACTTAAAGAAATGTTTTTGAAGTGTTCAGTAGAAATACTTCAGCTGGAGGTATGCAATTGCATTGATGTGAATGCAGATAGAATTGATAGGTACAGATGACAAATTATTTTTCCAGAGATAAATATAGGCTTTCTAAACAGTATTCATTCATCATTCATTTTTTTTAAGTTGGAAAAAAATCTGAACATTTGAATTATCAAATGAGAAATCAGAATGCTTATTTTTCTCTCAAAACACTGTGTCCATAATAAACTGTGATAAGATAATGAAGCTACTATAATCTCTTTCCTTAAGAAACTGATCTTCTAGTGGATGAGAGATGACTATGCCTGGGGGGAGTGAGCTAATCAGATTAATCTGTGCCTTCATAGCTCTGCCTTGTTATCCACACTTGGAGGGTTTTGTAGTCAAGATGCTTGTAGCAGAAATGTAGTGGCACCAGACACTTGTGGTTATATTAGCACAGGTAGCCATGGGCCCCTTCTCTTTGTTTCACACTCACCTTTTCCCGCCATGCATGGGCCAGGACAGCTCAGCATCTAAAGTTTATACTGCTCTTTTGTCTTTCTTTTTTCCCCCCTTTGGTTTATCTCTGTTGTCATTGTTTGTGATTTTGGTACCTTGTGTTTTGTATATAAATTTATCTGATTTGGGGAAGGGAAGGGCAAATAACAAAATAGTGAGACAAAGGACAGATGGTAAACCACTGCAACAATGATACAAGATACTGTTTTAGAAATGAACTTTACAACTTGGGAGGGAGGGAAGTCAGGAGGGGGGAGGGAAAGTGGGAGAAAACAAGGGAGGGGGTAACACTGTTTGATAATAAATGTACTCATTACCTTACTTATGTAACTGTAACCCCTCCCTCTGTATATCACCTTTACAATAAAATTAAATTTTAAAAAAGAACTCTTCTTATGTTTTCAGGTACTCTTCTTATTACCCATTTGAGAGATCTTGGCATCAGCTCTTAATATCTTTTCTGCCCCGTCCCCCCCCCCCACACACACACAAATTTTGTCAGTGGCCATGACACTGGACAGAAAGGATGCTGTGGGCTGAACAAAAGTTAGAGTAAATGCTGGCTGCATCATGCTGTAAAAGGCAGGACATTCTGCTGGTCTTCCTGCCTAGCCCTTTGCATCTTCTCTCTCAATATCAATACTCATTGTCTGCTTATAACATGCTAGATGCTAAGAACCTGTACTATGCCTTCCCATCAAAACACTGTGACTATGAAAGCATATTAAGTAGTGTTGATATGAGGACTCACGTTAGTAATGTGCATGAAAGGACCAAAGTGCCTGGTGAACAATAGAACGCTCATTAAATGTCCTTCTGTGGTCAGCCAGTAAGTCTCTTCTTCTGCAAGTTCTCAGGCATGTGTTACTCTCAGTTCTTAGCATGAATAATGATAAGATAATTAGGTTTATACATATATTCCCCAGATCTATTCCATTAAATTCTTCCAATCTCTACCTTCCACACTTAGGAAGCATTGCTTTTGTTTGTGTTACTCTTTGTTTAAAACCTTTCAGTGGTTTCTAAGGCTTATCCAGAATATTCTGAATTTCATCCTGGCCTCTCAAGTTCCTTTAAGTATTCTCAGACTTGGCTCAGTATTTAAATTCCTCTTGGCATTTCAACTGTCAACAAATCTGAGGTCCTTTCTCACCCACTGAAATGACTCACCCTCTTCGATTGCCTTCATCTACTAATATGTACAGGGACTCACCTTATTATTGGTGAGAGAAGAAAATAGCACATGAGCAGAGAATGTAAGAAGTTCTAGCTTTAAGCCATGCCTCAGTTCCTTTCTGCAACTATAACAGAATACTTTAGACTGGATAACTTACAAATAGCACCGATTTATTTCCTCACAGTTATGGGGAGTAAAAGTCCAAAATCAGGGGTACTGAAATCTGGTGACAACCTTCTGGTGTCTTCCTCAAGGAGAAGGAACACTGTATTCACTAGAGAGGGAAAGTGAAAAGGCTGAGAGATAAGGTCCAAACTTACCTTTTTTTAGTGTGTTAATTCTATGCAATCAGCTAAATTCTAAGGGTCCAATCACCTTCCTACAGTCCGACCTCAACCCCACTACAACAGAGCCAAATTTCAGTGTAAGTTTTGGCGGGAACAACCATCCAAACCACGGCATACAGGAAAATGTACGACTTCCCTAAAACTTTGAGGATATTTTTTTTCTTTTTTTGGGGGGGGGGTCCGGTCGTGGGGCCTGAACTTTGGGTCTGAATGCTGTCCCTCAGCTCTTCAGCTCAAGGCTAGCGCTCTACCACTTGAACCACATCGCCACTTCCGGCTTTTTTCTTTTTACTTATGTGGTGCTAAGGAATCGAACCCAAGACCTCATGCATGCAAGGCAAGTGCTCTACCACTGATCCACCTTCCCAGCCCTGATGTTTTTGTTTCTTTAACACTTTTTTATTACTCTACAAAGACCAATAGAGTAGTAGAGCTTACTTTGTAGCTTAATTTCAAGATTTTTCTTGTTTCATTGGTACTCAAGGGTTCATGTTTGCTAAGCAGATGCTATCCCACTTGATTCATGTCTTCCACCCCTTTATAATTTTAGTTATTTTTCACATAGGGTCCTGTGCTTTTACCTGGGCTGACTTTGGACCATAATCCTCCTACTTTTACCTCCCAAATAGCTGGAATTATATGCATACCACCACCATTGCTTTGTTTTTAAAATAAGGTCTTGTTAACATTTTTGCCCAGGGTGCCCTAGAACTTTGATCAAGCTATGTCTACCACTACATAGCTAAAATTACATGTACATAGCTAAAAATTACATGCCTGTTCTCAGCTTCAAGCTTTGAAGATGAGTGTATCTTTTATGTCCTTCACATTATACCATCCATGAAAATCTCTTATGTGATTATTACTTACTCATTATTGCCACTTTTTATTCGTTCCTCTAACACATACATTATTGGGTTAATTTGTAGGATTCCTTAACATTGGTTCATTTGGGCTTGGGAAATATTGCTAGGTAGAAGGTTTGGCTTGAGTTTTTAAGGACCCCCTCCCATCAATGACAGCATTGGAGGCAAACAGGCTGACACAGAAGGTGTTGGGGTGCACCCAGCGATTTATTATTTCAAAGGGTTGTTTTCTATAGATTAGGCTCTAGTATCTTTATGATTTCCTTAAGTTCAAAATCCTGCCAAGGAAATTATGCAACCCACATTTAGAGACCCTTGTATGTTATTTATAATCAGTTATTTTCTTTGTATTTATGGGTTATTTCACCACAGAGTACAATATTACATTGTGTGTGTGTGTGTGTGTGTGTTGGTATAAGACATGGCAAAGTACTTTAAATTCAGATGACTGGTTTATACCTTGGACAAATGCAGTATCCTGTCTCCCTTTAGAGAATAGGGGTCATGGTTTATTTGTCTTTGACTCCTGTCAGCACTAGAATTTTGTGACTTTAACTATCCATGAGCACAGACAATATAAAGTGAAATGCTTTCTGATAGTTGCTTGTAAGATTCTGTCTATATCAAAAATTAAATGACTCCTAATTACAAGTATCGCTTTGGGTATAGTATATCTAATGTGTTCTAATTTTTGTTTTCCTTTCTCTCTTCAGTTTGCTGTTTTGTGGTTCACAAGAGGTGCCATGAATTTGTTACTTTTTCATGTCCGGGTGCAGATAAGGGACCTGACACTGATGTAAGTAGTCTCAAAACCATTATTTGGTGCTAATGTGCATTCATTTCTAAGCTTTATTTTTATGTACCCATACAACTGTTGTTTTGGCACATACTATTAGTGAGAAGATTTTTCAATTAGTCTCCTGTAACTTTGACTTGTACTAATGAACAGATGTATTGTCCTTTGGAGCCCTGAGCTGCTTCTCAGAGAAATTCATAGAGGAGAATCATTAGCTTCTGTTCTTATTCTCTGGGTAGCCACATTGACTAAGTCTACTTCTTTTATGTTAATAACTCTAGGGACAGATTTTACAATGGACATAAATCACCAATTGATTTGCTTCTGTAAGTTTGTGAACTGATAGGAGCATCACTGGTTTCAGTCAGTGATAAAACCTAGTTTGTTCCATATACTGTATTGTCATGTTGATTGTAAATGCTACTATTGGTGGAAATAACTTAGCATCTGGTTCACTGAGCTATGGTCTCTGCAGCTGCCCCATACGTTCATATATCTGTGTCATTATTCTGCTCAATTAGTCCCTATTGAGTAACTCTCTTTTGTCTCTATTTTTATTTTTATGGAAAAAAATGAGACCAGGAAAAGACAGTGAGAGTTAAAAGACAGGGAAATACCAATGCCTACATTATACTGGTTAGAAGGAATGAGTTGCTTTTTCCCAGATCAATTTAGTTATTCATCCATAAATTATGGTGTCAAGTGCTTCCTACTTCACTGCTTGTTCCTATCAGAAAAGTTTGATTTTAAAGTAGCTTTCTCAGTATAGGCAGGGTTCAAATCTTTTCTACTCTTCCTAGAAGATGATACTTTTGTGTTGCTCTGTAGGATTCAGATTCTTGTAACTCATGTAATAACAGAACTTAATTACTTGACCATCTTTGGACAGTGTGATTCAGATACTAATGGAGGCAGCATTAAGTGGGTGCTGTAGGCTTCTGGCCACCAGGTTTCCACAGAACCCTGCTGGCCATGCAGCTAGAGGAGGCCTCACAGGTGTCCTTTCTGAATCTCTTTGTAGATGAGGGAAAACAAGTTCATGAACATCAAATGCCTTCCCTATATAGGAATAAAACTAATTACTGTCATCACCTTCCCTCCCCTAATTTTCTAATGTTCTTTCTTTATGGAATATTGTCTCTGTTTGGGGGCATTTTCAAGATAAAGTAGATGGAAGGTACCGTATCAAATTTTCCAAAACCCTTAAGTCCTGTTACTCTTGTTTTGAAAGTGTCCCAAAGCATCATATATTCCTTTATTTCCTTGCTCATTAGTCTCATCTTCATTGTCTTATTTTATATTTCCTCTTTTGTCATGTATTCTCCTACTATTTCTGCCGCATCAAGAATGGAAAGGGAAGTGTGGGCAGGCTATAGTAGTTTTTGTACAGTTTTTGCTTCATTCAGTCTCTTCTTTTTCCTCTTCCCATTTTTTAAAATTTTTTTGTCCAGGTATTCTTTATTGAAAATCCATTTTGTGCCAGCCCACATTCTGAAGAAAGATGTGCCCTTTGCCCCTAGGGGCACCTTCTGGGGAAAGATGGACATTAAAATGTCACTAATTGAAATAGGATTCGGTTACATTGAGCAAATTTACCTAAGGGAACTCTGTGTTGACCAAGAAGCTTTCCTTGTAGGCATGGAATTTAAGCCAAACTTTGGCAATGAGTAGCAAATCCACAAGCTAAAGGAACTATGGGGTGTGTGTGAGTGTGCATACACATGCACACACACACACACACACATGCAAATGCATGCATGTGTGTGTCTATTGATGTAAGGGGCCCAAGAAGGAACTGTTACAGACAAATGGAAAAAGAAGTGAGAAAGCCAAGATGTGCAAAGGAATTCAGTATATGATAACCCAATAAAGTAGAGCATCAGATGTCTTATGAAAGATTTGGGACACATCTTAAGAGCATTGGGGTTTAGGTACAAAAAAGGTTTTAAACAGAGAGTACTGAAATTCCATGTGCACCTTATACAGGCTTCTGTTGACTCGTTGTAGGAAGTGTAGGTTGTAGGAAGTGTAGGTTGGAAATGGGTTGATATACTGGGGATATGTCAAAGCTACTCTTTAGGACAGGGAGCTGGGAGCTAGTTGGAAGTGGATGCAGTGAGGATGGGCAGAACAAACACATTAAAGGACCATTTAAGAGCCAGATCCTTACTTCTTGGTCATTATGGGTTTAGGGAGATAGGGAGAATGAGAATTATTCCCACGTTTCTGGGAAAAATATATGAATGGATGAAGGTGCTTGAAGGGCTATGAGACTTTGGAAGGAGAGCATGCTTTTGGGAAAGGGTGATGGGGCAAATCAAACCTTCACTTCTGATTAGTTCAGTTTGATGAATCTGACTCTAAAAGGGTGTGTGGACCAAGTGTGGAGGTCAGAAATGAGGTTTATCCTGAAGATCTAGATCCTTGCTTTAAGCCCTGGGTTGAGTCCTTTGTCTTAAGGAGAGGTAGAAAGGGTTAGATCACAGTGGAGACCACTATGGAACTATGGGCAGATTGGATGGGAGAAGAAGGTCAGGGAAGGAGGCCAAGAAGGAGCTGCTAGAGAAGTAGGAAGACTTGAGTCTATCTTAACAATTTTCTAGAGGCTGTAGGGCAATTTGGTGATCATGTTGATGAATTTGTAATGGATTTTCTACTTTTTTAATATTTGTTGCAAATAAGCAATGTACAGTTTGCATAGGACTGTCTTGTTTACATGGGAAAGTCTTGGTTTAGATTATAGGTCAACTAATACATGTTCATTGTTAACAATCTCTGTCAGACTTAGTCTACTTTCTTATTTGGATATTTATCATATGGTCATCATATGTTTCAGGGAATTGTTGCTTGGGGTGGATTATAAGGGGACCACATCTACGGCCTGATTGAAGGCTAGGTTCTCTTTCTGTGCATATTTGTGCTTTTAACTAGTTGTAGGTGCTGAGATTCACATACTAACATCCTTAAAAGTGATTATAAGAGATGGATTTTTTTCAGTATAAGAGTCAGAGAAGTACATGAAATATTTTTAAAAGCTACAGAGAACCAGTGAGTCCCACTTGTCCCATTCACAAAGAATTGTGTATGATCTTACATGGAGAAATTTTGCCTTTTGTTTTTTAGAGTAAAGCAATTTATGATTAGGGGTTTTATGATAATGCAGCTGTGGCATGAGAGATGTCATTGTGTGTGTACAAAGCAGTTTTACTTACTTGCACAGTTTTGTACACACCTATTAAAAATATGGTCAAAAGAAAAGTTTAGACCAAATAGATAGAAAAGTGTTAGAGGACATGAGAAAGACCAGTTAAGAGAATGGAAGGATGAGGATAAATAAAATAGAACTTAAAAGGAAAACTTTGCCCCAAGCATTTTCCCCTTGAAAAATTAAAAATTTTGGATGAAAGATTTTTTATAGCATGGAGAAGTGTTCAGATGCACCATACTGTATAACAATGCCTTCATTGAACTCACAGACCCCAAAGCATTTGCAGATTAGGAAGAAGAAGTTACAGAGCCTGTGAAACCTATAAATAGTGAGCCTACTCTGCCATCTTCAAGATGAAAGGAATAGAAAAGTACTGAAAAATCAACCAGCAGCACCCAGATAACAGCCAGATGGGAAAAGCATTCTGAGTTCTTTTGAACAAATGTTCCTCAGGGCTCAAGGAGCAGCCATAGTTGAAAAGAAAGGGCTTCTGTGTTCAATCGAAAGACCCTTGAAGATTTTCAGGCCAATTTCCCAGCCCTTTGCCCAATCTGGAGGAGCATCATACCCCAGGCAGGCCCTCCCTCTCAAGAGGGAGGAAGAGATTCTAAGTGTCAACGCATATACATTGAGTGGACAGGAAGAAACAAGAAAGGGTTCTCAAGAACTGGCACTAGAGGGGTCAAGTCAATCTTGGGAACCAGCACTCAGCTGCTTGAAAGTGGGAATGTTGTGGTATGTGACTCACAGAACAAGTGTGTTCTTCCCATTTGGTGATAAAAAGGGCCCTTGGAATCTGGCCAGAATTTCTGTTTCAGGTGTTCAGTCTCTGAATGTAGCCCAGGGCTCTGCCTACTGCTCCCAAATCCAAGATTTTGTAAGATAACTGAGAACCTATTTTTTAAAAATGATCCTTGTTTAGAATAGCTTCTTTTGAGCTAGGGATGCAGCTCAATGATAGATGGCTTTACTTCTGGAATGTCTTTTCTTCTTCCTCTACTGAACTAAGATTTGAATATAGTAAAAGATAAACATGACCTTGTTTTGCTTTGGGCATTGGGTACAGTGAGGGAGAGTTTGCAGAAGAGCAGTACATGCTGTTATGCATGCAGCCACCATTGATCAGGCGCTCTTCCCTGCCATGACCATGATAATGTGGGGTGGGAAGGCTATGGAGGGTTCTGTGGGGCTGGCCTTTCTCTAGACTTCTTCCTCCCAGTTCTTTTTTTTTAATGCAAATATATTTTATTCAGAAAGAATATTTTATTTAATAATATTTGAGAATTAATCATCACAGACAATCTTTGTTAAACTGTCCTGCTCTTGGATTTTTTTTTAGAAATTTATTTTATTTATTTTTTTTCTTTTCTTTTTTTTAATTTAATTTTATTTGTGAACATACTGTACAGAGGGGTTACAATTACATGGGCAGGATAATGCGTACATTTCTTACCAAGCATTGCCTCCCAGTTCTTAAAAATCTTAGTTCACCAGCTCTGTCCCTCATTCTGGAACTCCTTCCTGTTTTAAAACCACCTCCATTTATTTTACATTATGCCTGTTCCCAAGGCCCAAATTGCTAAAAAGAAAATCAGATCTTTGGTCCTTGCAGTGTTCATGTATGTATGTATGTATGTATGTATGTGTGTGTGTATGTATGAGTATATATGTTGTGTATATATATGTGTGTGAGTGTGTGAGCTTGTGTAGGTATGAGTATATAAGTTTATTAGCACATTCAATCCCTTTTATACTTTGTTTTCTGTGTGCTTAAGTGAGAACAAAGCTGTGAAACAACCCTTCCAGGGAATCTTACCCACCTCAGTCATTCTATTGCCACAATGTACAACCCTCTCACACTAAGATTTTTTTAAACTTGTACATTGTAAGAAGAGAATTCATTCTTGTGTGCCGTGTATAAATAACATGGATGCTGAACAATTAATTACTGCACACATAATATTTGGATTATTTATTTTGTATGCTGGATATGGGGACATTTGATCATGTGGTCATAGTAGGATAGACCAAAAGACTTCAAGAATCTTGAAGGAATAAGCTTTCCTTGCATTTCTGTTTTCATTTTTGTTGAGCATGCTGTTTTTATTTATATTATGCATTTTCCCTAGTGTCCCTTTCCTGTCTGGAGTGAGACTGTTCACATAATATTTTTGCATTTCCTGTATCTAAACAGTGCAGTAAAGTAGTCCAGAATTCAGGTAACTTCCTAGGTCCTTGCTGCATCTCCTCCCCTAGAAGGCAGCCAACACACATCCAGTGGTATCAGAAGTATGCTGATGCCTGCCAGAATGCTCAGAAGGGCATCTGATGAAGAAGTTAACTAACTTACTAAGAGATGAGGGGGGGGGTTGCCTTGAAGAAGACAAAAGCATTGACTGTCTCACTTAGGGATAACCCACAAGCAGCTAGATTCTGTGGAGAACTGTACATCCAGCAGGAAAAATGACTTTCTTTTCACTGCTATGATCTCAAGAATTCTTTTATTCTCCACTCCTTTTCTGTATCTTAGAGACCAGTCAAATAAGAAACAGTGGCCCGCATTGCTTAAAATTCAACATTTCAGAGATTCATTTATGACAGAACTTAAAGCATTTAAAATAAATTTAGGAATACATTTTAGTGAATTTTCCATTTCTTTCCAAGTATGTTTTTACATTTAATACAGAAATAAGATGATTCTGCAAGCAAAGACAGTTATATTTTTTAAAAAAAACTTGTGAATTCCTGGGATGACAAAAGAAAATGAGGTTTGCAGAAGGTCTAGTTTCTACAAAGATGTATAAGGTTTCTCAGAATTCAGTAAAGAGTCGTGGAGGGACAATTGCATTCCTGCCTGGTCACATCACTGAAGCTCTGTCTAGACCTTAATTTTCCTATTTATAGATATAGACATTGAGCTTGATAGTCTTTAAAGTTGTTTCTGCCCTAAATTCCTTTCCATTGTTAAATGTTGACTGGGGGACTCCTGGTATGAGGGATACATTGTTTTGTAGGGTTTCCTTAGAAAGTAACTTGGGTAATATATCCATGTTTATTGTGCTAGCCTAGGCTTATCTGTCACCTAACACCACTGTCATACATCAGGAAACTCAGGTGACCTGAATCATAGGAGGACCTGCATGCAATAAGAACACAAGAAGCAAGACATGCACTTCTTGTTGGGAAGCCCCCAGATGTGTCTCTGAGGGACCCCTTCTGTACTCGGCACAGAGCCCTTCTTCATTTGCTGTGATGCCGCAAGAAACCTGGAAAAGAAAGTTATTTCAGGGAAACAAACCCAACACAAAAACTCCAGGGCTAATTCTGCTCTACAGTGGGTGGATTATTTTATGTACCAGATTCACAGTAACAGAAGTATTTCCTGCAAGGGAAGGGACTCCTGCTACATTTGTGCCAAATTAATTTAGCTAGGAATTAAAAATAGTCTCAGAGTCTTCCATCCAAATCCCCGGCTCTAAGGAGCTGCAGGAGACAGATGCTGGGTTGCTGGAGCATCTATTGTTCTGACCCACTGAGTTCTAACCAATGAGAAGAGAGGGGACCATATATTTGCCCTGGGGTTTGTACGTACTTGATTAAGTGAAAGAAATGCCAATAAGACCACTTACATTTTAACTAGTCATGGGGAGGCATGTTTTCTAGGGAGTCACCTAGGGGCTTTTCCACTCAGTCCTATGGTTCAGGTTGCTGCAGTTTCAACATCTTTGGAATTAAAGTTTGGAACTGCATCGAAGGCAGTGGCCTGTTCTTTTCCAAATCTTCACCCTTGGCAAACCATCAGCCTTTGAGAGTGATAAAAGTGTTTGGGAAAGCTGGCCAAAGTTCAATGGAACCAGGTCAGTACAGCAGTCTCTTAAAAAGTAGGGAGAGTTAGTTTGGGTCAAAGAAAGAGAGAAGTAAGATGATAAGGTAGAAAATTATTTTCTTAAGAAACAGAAACTATCTCTGACAGCAGGTATGAAAGAGACTTTTGTTTGTTAAACATGAAGAATAATTATGTAGCTTCCTAGGTATCTGTAGTTAACTGTCTTTATTTCCTTTTCCTTCCTTCTTCCCTCTCTCCCTCTCTTCCTCCCTCCCTTTATCCCTCCCTTTATCCCTCCCTCCCTCCCTCCCTCCCTCCCTCCCTCCCTTCCCTCTTTCCTTCCTTCCTTCCTTCCTTCTTCCTTCCTTCCTTCTTTCCTTTATGGAAATATGGATTGTGACACTAGTTTTATTTAATATGCTGAAAAGGCTTTAGATGAAATATATGAGTGAGAGGCTTTCATTTTATATTCCTTCCTTTGTTGCTTTTACATTTTTATTTTCCAACTGTCTTCTTTTCTGCTACCAGTTCAGCTACATCAAAGTATTTTTTTTGTCTCTGCCATTGATGAAAACTACTTAGTTCTTCACATCATTCTGCACAGTTGTGCTCTCACTAGTGTACTTGCTTTTTTTTTAAAAAAAAAAAAGCTTCCTTCTTTTCTTCCTTCTCTTTCCCCTCCTTCCTCCTTCCTTCTTTCCCTCCTTCCTTCCTTCTTTCAAAACTCTCTTCCTCCCTTTCTTCCTTCCTTCATAGTAAGCTGTTGTCGTACTTAGTGGTTGTGCTTATAAGTGATTTCTTTTTTCTAGAAAAGTCTCGAGTTTTTTTCTCTTTGAAAACCGAGTAATCAGTAAACAGAAAATACGTGTTCCTCCAAGGAGAATCTGTCAATGAGTGTCTGATAACCTGTTATGATTTACCTTTAAATTTTTGGATTATTTTTAGCTGCAGATGAGACTTTCATTGAACTTTCACTATAGCTAAGAATGGAGATGTGGCCATTTCATGTTATTTAGGGTATACAGGGGAGTTATACATGCGTATAGGTCTTTCCTACTTTTTAAACTTTTGTCTTCACTTTTTGGAATTTAATTTTTTTTAAAAAAAAGCAGACATAGGAAATAGCTGTTGACTAGTTTAGACAAAAAATTGTTTTGATGGGCACCTTGCTTATTTTTCTTGAGTCATCTAGTATCGGACAGTACACAGTACCAATAACCAAATTCCCTGGACCTGAGTGCTGTTGTTAGAAATGACATCTGAGGATCCTGCCCCCTAGGAGCCACAGAGCTGAGAGATATTCTGCACAAGTCATGATGTGTTTATGGTATTACCTGACTTTATGATATCAGGCATATATTTGTTCATCTTGTGTCACCACTAAATGTTTCTTGAGCATTTATTTGTGGTAAGTAGTATGGTGTGCCAATGCTAAGAAAAAAATGGCCATTTTTTCATCTTATATACAGTGGTAGTTATGCCTGTAAGTAAACATATAATTCATATAATAATACTTCAGTGGATCACACATATAAATACACTAGGCCCATATTATTCCCATTGTATGAATGTGTGAATTATGGCTTAGATGTGGAGAGTTTCTTTCTGGAGTTCAGTAGTACATAGAGCTCTAAGGTTTTAAACTGGATCTCTTTTCTAAACCTGTCCTCTTTCCATGGATCCACCTGATTGCTTAGCAAAACCGGCTGGAGGGGCAGCTTTTTAGTCAGTGAAGGGAGGCTCTGTGTTCCTGAGTAGAGTTAGGGATCAATGAAACTATAAGACAGGGGCCTGGCTTTTTTGCTCAAGGCCGATACTCTGTCAAGAGCCATATCTCTACTTCAGGCATTTTTTTTCCCAGTTAATTGGAGATTAGGGTCTCAAGGATTTGTCTTCCTGGGCTGGCTTTGAACTTTGATCCTCAGATCTCAGCCTCTTGAGTATCTAAGATTATATGTCAGCCACTGATGCCTGGCTGAGAAATCATATCATCTTGAGATATTGACAGTGAACTCATCCACAGGAGAGATCCACTGGTATTCTCATGAAGACTGGAGCGTGGAAGCCTACAGCAGTTTGCAGACTCACTCTGGGTTCTTCTGTGGAGAGTGAAGATGGGGTTTTTCAGGACACTGTGTTTCTGCAAAGATTTAGTTCAAGTGGCTTTTCCCTAAGCTGAAAGCTAGCCCAGGGAGCTTTTTGGCTCATGCTGGAGGCTTGTTCCTGGATTCTAGTGAGTCACCTTTTCTTCACAAGCTGAACTCAAAGTGCAGTTCAATTAGCTGGTTCCTTCCTCACCTTGGCTCTCTTTTCAGTTTTCACTGCTCAGCAGATTTTCCAAAAAGTGGCTCAGGAAGAGTCTAGGCTAGAGACGAGTATTTCCTGGGGTGTAGGAAAGGGAAGAGAGTTTACTGAGGACTTCCCATCTGGCATTCCCACTGTGCCATTTATTTATTTACAGTGGGATCATGGACCCAAAAAACCTGCCATATTTTAATAGTGGCTGTGAGTGGTTCAGTTCTTTGCCATTTGCATTGTGTGGCACTAGAAGCTGTGAGCAAACTAGACTCCTAGTTTGCTAGTAAGAAATAGGTGGTAAGAAGGTGGATTATTACAGTTAGTTTGTTATCCATTTATTGTATTCACTTTTATAATCCAACATATTCCCAAGCAAATTTTTTGAGAACGATATACCAAGCTATGGGGTTGGGAAGGAGTCAGCTTCTGTGACAAATATTACTGTCTTCATGTTACAATTGTCATGAAGTATTGGGACAGTCCTGACCATCTGAAGGCTTCCTAGATTCTCCCCCAAGGGAAGGCTGCCTGCTTCTTACATTGAGGAAATCATATTGGATATGTACATCACTGGCCTTGTTTTCTTCCCCCTGGCGTCTCCTTTTCTTTCCAAACTAGAGCTTACTCCTGCTGTTTTCATCCATGTAAGAGTAACCAGCTGGTCATCTCTCCCTAGTCTCCCAAGCCAGAGGCCTTAGAGTTATCTGAGTTGTCGCCATCTCCCATATCTAATAGGTCTTAGTGTAGTGAGCCCTGCCTTCACCTATACCTCCTCTCCACCTTTGTAACTACCACTTGGTGAAGGCCTTCTGGTGTCCTGGGAGTTGAACTCTGACTCAGAATTGTTCTCTTTGTCTAAATATCCTAGATATTGGATCCTAGATTTTTTTCCTTGTCTAAAACCCTAGATATTGCCTCCCAGGAGTACTCTAATATGTTAAAAAGAAAAAAAATTGATCCTGCCACTCCTGTTTCACATTTCCCATATGTTTCTCCAGAGTCCCACACTGTGACCCCATGGGCTGTTAGTGACCTGCCTTGCAGGGCAGGCAGCACTGGTGTCTGACACAGCGGAGACAGTTTTCCAGAGGGCAAACCTTAGTGTACACACAGAATCAACTGCCACTGCTTTGCTTATGTCCTGTTGACCAACACCCAGACTTGCTGTAAAGGGTACTAATCAGGGTTCTCCAGAGAAGCAGAGCCACTAGGTGTGTTTGTATGTATCTGGATATGGAGGCTATGTCCCAATAGTTACAGGTTAAGGTGGCAAGTTGGAGACCCAGGAGAGTCAATAGCATAGCTCCAGTTTGACTGTAAAGGACTGAGAACCAGGAGAGATGATGATGTGGGTTTAGTCCTCATCTAGCCAGCCTTCACTGGCCAGCCTGATACCCAGGAATAGCCAATGTTTCAGAATGAGCCTGAAGGCTGAAAAGAAAGTCCCAGTTTGAAAGCCTTCAAGAAGGAAAAATTCTTTCTAACTCTGAGGATGGTTATCCTTTTTGAAAAAATCTGTTCAAAGCTTCAACTGATTGGATGGGGCCTACTTCATGGAGACGTGCCTGTTTTGTGTGTGGGTGTTGAGTGGTACTGGTAGTGGAACCCAGGACCTCAGTCACACTAAGTGTGCACTGAGCTACACCTGTGGCTCAACTGTTATTTTGGATTGATATTCCTGGAAATGACTGGTAATTATACAGCTGTTCATCTGGAGAGGTTTATAATGAATCACAATTCAAGAGGAAGAGAAATAATTCAGCAATTTCCTGTATGACCTGACTTTGCTGCCAGCATGACTATCCTATGCCTACCTGTGCTAGGATACATTATCTATGTGAAGTTACAGAGCCGTTGTGCTTCGTCATGAGAAATTTAAATCACTTTGGGATTGGTATATGAAAGAACATATTTTGAAATGTGCAGATTATAAACTGTTTTATCTGGATGGCCTATTTTTGCATATCATGAAACACATCTAGAACATACCTTTCAGAAGACATTGTTTAGCTGTTCTGGCTCTACAGTTTCAAGACTCTAACTTGTCCCTCCCAATCCCTTGCAAAGCAGGATGCTTTGTAGAGGTAACATGGGGTATAAATGTTTAAAACATGAGTGTTTCATACTTGGAAAGTGATCTTCTCTGTGGAGGATGGTGATTTCAGGTTTCTAGATATTAAGCTGTATCATGACTCATTTGTTCTTAAACAAGTCATTCTCCAGTTACTAAAATTAATCACAAAAGACCAGGGAAGCTTGAAAAAGAAGAGGAGGGCACAGCAGTTTTTTAAAATTAGAACGACAGGGCTGCTCTCTTTTGCGTTTGTTAGATTTGAATGATGAGCCAGGATGAAGGTAATTCATTTTAACCATTTCTTTCCAGTAAATATTAGAAATTTAGAATAATAAGATTCAGGGGCAGGAGTAGAAGAAAACTGGTAGGCAAGTTGGAATTTTGAAGAGAAGCCACAGACATCAGTGAAAGGAACATGGCAAATCTATTTGGAGTCATGTGTTTGAGTCCAGTCATAGTCTCACGAAGTAAACTGCTGTGTATCTAGGTACAAACAGTAGGGAGTCTAAAGAAGTAGCCCCTGGAGAAGTTTACAGTTTGCCAAATGATTATCTTCTACACAGCAGCCAGAGTGGTGCTGCCCATGTATTCGGTAGATCAGGTTATGCAATAATCCATCTAAATGATCACTTCCCTGCCTCAACCATTAGAGTAGAGTACATACTTCTTACTATGATCAGTGCAGCCCATCAGGATTATGATCTGGGTCCTGCCCACTCACCAGCCAGAATATGCCTTCTTTCTGCTCACTTGTGTCATCCAGGCCTCTGCTGGTATGACACCTCCTGAGAAACAGCACACTTTTCCTTGTTATTGTCCATTGCTTCAGTGGTCTTTCTGTCTTTATGTACTTCATAGACCTTATCATTTGGTCATAACTTTATTATTTAATTATTTTCTACCTTTCCATTAGTGTATATACATGTTCATTACAGCAGGAACCTTATCTTACTCTTCCATTTAATCTAAAACAATACATGGCACATATAAGTTGGCTAGCTAGATGACTGCATCTACAAGAAAGATAAGAACATCCTTACAAGGGTTTGTTTCCTTTTAACAATAAAACTACAAGGAAATGTCTTGCCTCCTATCTACTGTGCGATTTTACATATTGTCCAAAGAAGAAGTATATCCTTCTTATGAAGTATATGCTTCATAATCCTAATGTTTAGAATATGTGGTGACAAAATTATTTTATTTTAAAATATATGATTGACCTTACTTAACTAGATTCCTGAATATTATCCAGTCTGGTACAAGAAACAACTGTGGAAATTAAAACTTTGAGGATAATTTCAATCTAATAGGATCTTAACATCTCAATTATGTCTGCTTATTGGCTTGGGATCAGTGTCCTCTTTCTTAGATTTCCCTGTGTAGCTGTTGGATTTCTCATACTGATACTCTTGCTAAACAAGAGAGGGTTGTTAAGTAAACTGTGATTCATCAATGGGATAGAACATACATAGCCATGAAGAATGACCATAAAGACACAGCAGAAATGCTTATATGATGTGAGGTGAATAGTTCTTAATATAAAGTTATTGCTGTGCTTATTATAACTATGACAAAATTTGTGGGGAAACAGAGACTAGAAAGGAGTGTAAAAAATTGAAATTGTTTGATAATTGTATTTGCTTTTCTTTCTCTCTCTCTCTCTCTCTCTGTGTGTGTGTGTGTGTGTGTGTGTGTGTGTGTGTGTGTGTGTGTGTGTGTAGCCTACTAGTCAATTCTGTGATCAAATTGCTGAAGATACATTGCCTTCTGGACATGAACTAACTTCACTCTGTGTGTGTGGTGCATGCATGTACATCCCCTTACCACTACATAGCATTATTGCTGAGACTTCATCTCAGTAGCACAGGAGGGGTTCAGTTACTCACATGATGCCATGACAGGTTTTGAGATACAGTTGAATTAACTGGAGTTTCTTGATCTTTTGATATTAGAAATGTGGTGGTATTATGATGAAGTTTTCTTAACAATCCTTTTTCCCTCTTAAACATTTTATAAATTCTTTCCATTTGATTGTACTTCTAAGTACTTAGGTTTTGAGGGTCATTGTGCCATAATATGAAATATTAGATCTTCAGTAATTGTGTTTCATTCACACATAATGTTTTTATTATATAGCAAATCCTGAGAGTAGATATGTGTTGGTTGGAGCAAAGCAGATATATAATAAACCCACAGTTTATGAAAGCAGCTTTGGCAATCTTTTCTATTAACAACATCCCATGGCTGAGGGAGACAGCCCTTCTGAGACTGCCAGACTTCATCTTCAGTGTGGCATATAGCAAAGGACAGCAGATCTTAAGAAAGTGTTGAGAAATTGGCATGCATGTGGTACCTATCTTGGAGATGAGAGAGCAGAAGGCCAGTATAGGGATCCAGTGAACAAACCAGGTATGTTCAGCATGAAGAGAGGAGTAAGTTGTGGGAGGTAATTAGAGCATTCTTCTTTTTACTGAAGTCCTTTCCTACATAGAACAATAGACTTGACCTCAGAAGCCCAAGGGCTGGTCCAGACCCAATGACAGGTGTTACAAGATGTTATTGCTTAGCATAACTCCCTCCCCCACCCACTACAACCAAGCAGAAGCCCCATGGTGTGATGTTTGTAATCGTAGAACAAGATCCCAAGAGGTGTGACAGGGGATGCCAGTTTTGAGCTGTGCCCTGAGCATGGTAATGGCTCATGCATTCAAGTTTGACATGAAGCTAGGGAGGGTTCTGGATTTTGTTTTCAGAATACCCTTCTGTTCCACATGGCTGATTTTTATTCCTGGTAAGTTTTGGCATCTCTTAAGAGATTTCCCTGGCCATACTCCTTTTCATAGAGTTTATTCCACAAGTCTCCACCCCCAGTCCAGTTGCTCCCCTTCCTCCCTATGAAGACCTCTTTGGAGACTTCCCTACCTTTATGCTATAATTGTTTCTCTATCTCTCTTTATATATTCTTTCATTTCCCTGTTCTCAGTATTGACTTAGAATTGGGTATGTAGGTAGCTCTCCATGCTTAATGAATTATTAAGGAAATAAATAAGATCTGTATGGTCCCACTCAACTTAACCTTGACACTGTACAGAATTTCTGCCTTCACTTTGTTGACACTCATGCTCTTCTTATAGGTTGTCTTTGAGCCGATCACTGATGGCCCTTAGCATAATGGATGGTTATTGAGACTCATCATAATACATAGCTCTTTGTGCAAATGCCATCAAGTTTTAATGTGCAACTTCCATGCTTGCGTGAAGGTTGAAAATTACTCAAAAGCTGTTTGTGGACAGCAAATGGGAGAAAGATCCATTTTCTGTGCTGACAATTGTAATGTGGACCATAGAACAGCTGGGAGGCTAAGGGTGGATGTGTGTACAATAGGCCTCCAGGTTCCCTTTTGTTTATTGAAATAGACTAACCTGGGAAGAACAAGGCATGCTTTAAAAATAACTGGTACACATGTAGGAGAAATAACCTTACCTCTCAGAAGCAGAGAAAAAAAAAAGTAGGTTCCAATATAGCTGTAGGATATTTTTAGTAAGAGGGCCCTTTCTTGTTGTTGGTCAATAAAGGATAATTATGGTAGAAAAAAATCAAGTGAAACGAAGACTATCCAAGTTGTTTAGTATTGTATTTTATTTCTATCTCATCTATAAAAAAGGTGATATAAGCAGAAGATTGGACATCAGCATAGTAGAAAAGAAAAATGTGAGATGTGGTTCTGTTTCCTTATCACATGTGCATATGGTTTGGTAAGTGATTTGGAGGGTCTCCTATGTAACTCCTATTTCATAAGACATTTTCCATCTTTATTCAGGAAAATATGTGAGTTTTGGAGTTTCTTGGTAGTTTTTTTTACTACGTTTTTTATTGTAAAAATACTGTACCGAGGGGTTACAGTTACATGAGCAAGGTAATGAGCACATTTCCTATCAAGAATTGTTACCTAATCCTTTGTTTTTCCCTTACCCTCCCTTCCCTCCCACCTCTACAACTACACTTCCCCTTCCCCCCTCACCTAAATCATAAAGTTCATTATTCACTCTCGTGTCTTGTTCATCTCATTGTTACAATGGGCCAACCTGTATCCCTATTTAAGCATTTTGTTTTTTCCCTTCCCCTCTCCAAGCTAGAGATGCAGGGCACCGACATCAAATACAGTGAAAACAGGTTATACTGTGGGGGAGGAACATACAAAGAAACAAAAAAATCACATGATACATTATAAATACATTAGGAACAATAGCAAGAAAGAAAAAACCACTTGTGTCCCTATCTTGGGGTTCATTTCGCTAAACATCATCTTATCTTGGTAGTTTTTAAGCTTTTCAGTGAGTACTGTTTACCATAGCATTTGAACTATGATAACTTCACTATTCCTGCTATCAGAAAGGCTTGCCACATTTTTTTTTTTTTACAAATATCTTCTAGAAAGGAAATTGATGAACCTGGTAACCTAATTTTAGACCTCCTGAAATTTGGCAGATGGATGGTATTTATAGTGTTCTGAATCAGTTCCTATTACATGTTTAAAAATAGTCACATCATTAGAGAATACAATCAAGAAAAAAAAAAGATTTTTAACCCCCAAATCTAATGCCCAGAAATTTGTTTTTGGCCTGCTAAACCAGGTGTGCATTTTGGTAACAATTTCTAAAAAGGCTTTTATACTCTCTTCATTCTCTTTCCTGTGTGATGCTGTGGTTGCCATGGAGACAGATCTTGAAGTTGCTTTGTTACACAGTGTAAGGGACTCCCTGATAGGGAGATTTACTGCAGGTCATTATCATCAGCACATTGTCTTTATTAAGTATTGTATATAAAACATCTTGTGCAAAGCATAGAACTCTGTGTTTGGGGAGGTTGCACAAAAGATGTAGAAATTTGACACTCATAGATGGAACACACATGAGGGAGTCAGCCACAGAAGCCTCAAATAAATCCATTGGGCATATGCCATTTCTATTATCAGTGGGTGAGGACAGATTTTAGCACTACTTGTCCATTAGGGCTGGCTCATTGAGAAGAAATGGTATGGGAAATTTGTGGAGGGAGTTGAAAGGAGTTCCTATTACAAATTTCCAGCTGTGCAGATCCTTGAGGTGAGAATAGGCTGTGCATAATTGTGTTTGAGTATCTGGAGGTCTTCAATTAGAATGATTTATTAGTGAGTTTTCAAGTTGTAACATAGCACAATCAGGTGTTAAGGCAGGTTGCTTTGCAATATATATGGTCTAGATAATTGAAGTTGGAGATAGGTATGAAGGAAGCATTGAAAGGTATAGATCTCTCACTGCTCTGGGATTATTTGTCTCAGTTTCCTCACCTTTCAGTTGGTGGTGTTTCTAGCAGTTACTCTGACATTTAACTGGGGGGAATGCTGATAAAAGACTTGTACTAATGATGCAGTATATGTTAATATTCCCTAAGGAAGTAGTTTATAAAGGGCTTCCCAGATCTGCAGTTTCAAAGTCCATGGGAACTTAGAAATTGCAGAGACTCAGGTGTCACAGAGGTAGAATCAGCATCTCAGGGGTAGGGCAGCAATCTGTGTTTACCAGTCTCTTCAGATGTTTCCTTGTGCATGGGAGAACCACTCCTGGAGAACAACTTTCTGGGCATGGTTGGCTTTTGATGAACATTTGGGATGGGGATTAATCTCAAGGCCTTGCACCTGCTAAGAAAGAACCCACAGCATGGGTTTGTCTTGAACAAGCATTCTTCTTGTCATGTAAGCCTCCTGGCTTTCCATTGAATCCATCCACTCTGCACTTAGATATTGAATAAGGTGGCCTTGGATTATTGAACTTGGAAGATCAAGTTAACTTTGAATGAAAAACTCTGTATTTATCTTCCTAACAAAAAAGCCAGGCCAATTCAACTTACTGAAGTCAATACAGTTAGCAACTATCTTCCCCCTAAATTTCAAGTGTCCAAAGTCATTATTTATACCTGACATACACTTTCTGCTTAGGCAGAAGAAACAATCAACCATATTCTTTTCTAATTCTAATATCATTAATTTTTTTTCCTTTGTGACTTGATTTCTGGGCTTTGCAAACCAAAAGATTCATCCTAGGCTTATCAGTAAAAGTAGAATGATTCCAGTACCATTTGCAGTTGCTATTTTTTAGGGACAAAGAAATTCTCTCAGGTCTGTCATTTCTAATTTTTTTTTTACTTTTTAAAAAGCTTGCTGTAGAATATTTCTTTAAAAAAAATAAGAAAGAAAAATCTGCAGTGATTTAAAAGTCTTCAGCCAAGGCATCCTGCAGACACTAGGAGCCCAAGACCCTTCATTTATGAGATGTTACCAATATTAGATGTCATGTGGCATCAGCAGGACTCTCTGGGGATCTGCCCACTCAATTCAAAACCAAGCTGTAGCTTCCACTGATTTTGATTTGGATCCTACCCCCCCCCCTAAAAGGAAAGGTACCAGAAATGCCTGACATTTACAGGATTTCTTCAGCAGTGTGCAGTTTTTCTTGCATGTGAATTCACCGACGTTGGAAGACAGTGTTTGACAGTTGCTAACTTGGATTTTAGATGGTGTAGGAGTACAAATATAGTCTTAATGGCATCTTATGATAACGAGTATAGTGGCTATCAAATCAGTTCTCACTTTTACAGTTTTTCAACCTGTTTGCAGTGTCCAGATATAAATGCATCTACAGAGAACATGGTAGTGCATAACTACAGGCATATTTTTCTTTAATTCTTGAATGCTTTTTACACATTTTTTTCTAAATAAGCAGTTTCTCTAGAATCAGAGAAGATGGTATAAAGGACTAGATGAGCAATTCAGCTGCTTTCTAGAGAAAATTGAAATCTAAATTTTCTTTTTACTTTCCTGGCTAATTAGGACAACTAAAAGTAAACATCCAATTATCCAGTGATAAATCTAGTCTAACTGCGTCTATATTCTGTAAAGAGTCCTAAGGTAGAAGAAAATAGATATTAAAATCAAGATCAGTCTAGGACAAGTTCTGACTTCTTGCAGAGAATGAATTCTTGCTTATGGATTTATATCACGTGTGTAAGAAGAGAAAAATGGGGTCAAGAATTGTTTTATCCTTCTACTTGTTGGGAGGCAAGAATGCTGGCTCAGGAACTAGGGAGACCTGGTTTCTAGTTTTAGACAAGTCCTCAAAATACTTTGTTCTTTGACATAAAATACTTGAGTGAAGAAAGAACTGAAGAACAAACTTAAATTTAGCTTTGCAAAGAACGCCTCCTTCCATCCATAGTCCCCTGAGCTAACGTTCAATCTCACACTCCCTTCTTACCCATGTTTTAGCTTCTGTTCTGCATAGTAGAGTCAGGAGACTGTCTCTTGATGTGGACCATAAACCTTTCTGGATTTCTAGCAAGGGTGTTCTGCATAAACAATAGAGGGAGGCATACCAGGAACTAGGAGGAAGGAACACAGGCCACATGTCCATGAGGAATACTGGTGTGCACCAAGATGGTAGGCAGGCTAGAGAAAAGCCAGTGAAGACAGCTATGTATAGCATAGTCCACTGCATGTGCATGTGCGCACACACACACACACACACACACACACACACACATTCGCACACATTCATTCTCTCTCCCCTTCTTTCTTTTAAACTTGCCATTTGTACCTATTTCTTTTTACTATTTAGTAATGTTTTTATGACTACCTAGTGGAAAAGCCAAAGGAGAATTATGCAGGCAAACCACAAGAACTGAAGCAGGTGCTCAGATGAAGCTTGGGGCCATAATTAACCAATTCATGGTTGTGATCTCTCAGGAGACTCAGTCCAGTGTTAGGTATCAAAGTGTTGAAGTATAGAGGGGCCAAATTCTTATATGAGTAGTTCTCATTGAATCCCAAGGAGTGCTTTGTCCAGGAGGAGATACCAGCTGCTCTAGGCAAACTAGAAGCATGCTGGGGGGATGGGCTGAGTTGGGGGTACAGGGCAGTGAAAATCAAAGTGTCTTTCCTGAACTTTGGGAAACTAGTGTATAACTGGCTAGTTGAATCTGTCATTTGCTGATGTTATGATATGTGTCTTAGAGAGATGGCTGTGAAGCCTCTCACCAGGGCTGGAGCTCTGCTTCCATCCTGGGGTGTGGCTTGATAGACCCTAAGTGCCATTTCTTCATGCATTATGTTACTGCTTCTGGAACAATTTTCTGTTGCCCTGTGATTCCCAGTAGTGTCCAGAAATTGCTATGGAAAACTTGGCCAACAAAGGATGCTGTGAGGTTACCTGCCCTCTTGTCTCAGTGTGTGGAGGAACTCTGTCCTGTACTCTGCCTTGGCTCAGTGCATGAAAGAATTTGGTCTTATACTCTGGGTGCAGAAGAGAAGATGGTGCTCTCAGTGTGTATGGCCAGAGGCACCTAGAAAAGGCAGGCTTTGATCAGGCTCTGGTCAATACAACTGTTGGGGTTTCAAAAAAAACAACAGTAAGAGTATATGGAAGGAAGAATGTAGGGCTGTACATCTGAATCACCTAGGATGTTTTCCAAAACGTTGTTTTGGCTCCTAGTGTAAACTTAGGCAGGTTTTCACTGGAAATGACAAGGATGAAAGCATGAACATTAGTAATAATTAATCCTTGAGTTGACTCTTACCTTTACTAGCTCTATAACTTTGAGCAGGTCATTTAGTCTCTCAAATCAGTGTCTTTATTTGTGGGCATAGGAAAAAGACTCCTGTTTTGTGATGTTGGGGAATGAATATGCTTTTAATTCAGCTCATTGCTCATCCCATCAGTCATTTAATATCAGTTAATTATTATGCTTACTAAAATGTGTGTGCCAAGTGCTTTGGAGTATTATGGAAGTATACAAAAGAAATGGAAAAAATCACTTCTACTCTACCAATATTGTAGAATCGAGAAGTCTGAAAAAAGCAAATGTACAGGACTGTATAGAGTACATTGGGCTGAAGTTCTGACTGTTGGAACATGCTAGAAGGATGCAGCCTGGATCTGAAGGGGTCCAAGGTGTGGTACTAGAGAATATAAAAGGGAAGAGGCTGGAGAGACATTTAACAGCAAGCGTCAGAGGGCTTGTAATGAACAGAATTGCCTTCTGATGATGTCAACGTATCTAATACAAGACTCTGACTAATTGCTATTTATAGTTTCTTGTATTCAAAAGCTTGTTTATACCACAAGTAAGGCTGTAGCTGGGTGGAGTGGAAAGCACTCAGAACTCAGAGTCTGAGCTGAATTCTTGCTCCAACTCTGCTCCTAACTAGGGTAGCTGGGTGATCTTACACAAGCCATGGGGCTCTGAGGCTGCTATTCCCTACTGTGGACAGGTTGAGAGAAGAGGGTATGCAGAGTGACATTCATTATCCAGCATCCAACCAAAACCTTCTATACTTCTTTTCCCAAATCTTGATTGTACATCCAGGGTTGATTTTTAATTCCTGATACCGTGGAAGGTCTGTTGTTTAATGGAAGACTTTGTCTTGCTAACTTGTTGCTATATTTCTTGGCAAATTTCACCAACAACATTTTATTTCTGTTAGGATTATTTAGAAAGTATACTGCATTATGCTACTGATTTTTAACAAGCAGCTGTCAGTGTTGTTTTGGAGACTATTGTGGGAACACCCTATCACCTCATTTCTGTGCTCTAATTTTAAGAACGAGCAGTCCCTTACTTATAAACCGTTGACACTGGCCGACCCATACTTTCAGTTAGCATTATCTAGAATGTCAGACTCTCATCCTTCTCAGCTGCCACTGCAGAACTGTACTGGAATTCTCAACTCAGAGTGAAGGAAGGCGTCTAATTTCACATACCTTGCTGTCTCCTCTATGGAACAAGCTCTCTTCTATATACTGGGGACATATGCTTCTAAGATGTAAGGCCCACTGCTATTAGAATGGGAGGTTAGCTACTCTGTCATTCTAGGGAGCAGTAACGTCTGATAGCTGTTTGGGTCTTTCTTTCTTTGCCCAAGGCCACTTTCCCTCTCATCTTCCAGGAGATCAAGTTGGGAAAACTGCACTGCCTTGGGAGAGACAGATGATAAGGATATGTGGCTCCTGGGTTTGTACTGAGTAGCCAAAAATCCTCCATCGTGTTTTGTGTTCTCTTGTAATGTGTCTTTGCTATTCTTTTCATTGTTTTCCTTCTCTTGTAAGTCTAGTGACTTTTTGACTTCCTTGGACCAATAAATTAGAGCACAGATGATGAGGGAGACATTCTGAGAAGACACATTAAGAGACCCTGTGGTTCCCACTCCCACCTTTTGTCCTGAAACTTCTGCACCATAAGCAGCAGCCCAATTATCCTCCCAGCGATGAGAGGCACACAAAGCAGAAATGATCTTTGGGCTCAGGGCCCCTAGACCAAGCTAGCACTATTCTGCCAAGCCTGTTAGAGAGGCTAGCAGAGACACCCAGCCCCCTTGAAGCTGCCAGATGCCTGCAGCTGTGTGAGTTTCTCCAACTTCAAATCTAAAGATGTTCACTATCAGCATCTGAGTTTTCATTAATAATTGAAAGTTGTAAAGATCTACATGTTCACTAATATAGATGTACAGATATCTGCCATCTGTTATGAATGAAATAAGCTTTGGAAGGGTGGCTTGGGAAAATGCCTATCACATCTTAAATCATTCACTTACAGACAAGTATTTAGAGTCGAACTAGCTGTGTTGTATGTTTGGTGGAGAAGCAGTTGTTGTTGATGAGGATGATATACTTCAGTTGTTTAATGGTTGAAGATTTTTAGGGCACATGGCTCTGCTTCACATGGCTTCACATAAAGCATACTTTGAGAGGCATGAACCTAATTGATACCCTGGTGGGAATTTACTTCCATTCTGGGGACTAAAACAGGACTTGACAAGAAGTGTTGATGAAAGTCATGAATCATCTGTAGCAGGAGTAGTGGGACACAGGTAGAAAATGGACACTTGTCTCCACAAACTAAACATAAACACAGCAGGGCCCCTCCACTCCTCACATTTCTCCCTATTTTCTAAAGTCATTTTTAAAAAATTATAAAAAGGACTAGAAATACTCTGTTCACATAAGAGCTTTCTTTCTTTCTTTTTTTTGGGGTCTGGTCATGGAGCCTGAACTCTGAGCCTGGCGCTGTCCCTCAGCTCTTCAGCTCAAGGCTAGCGCTCTACCACTTGAGCCACAGAACCACTTCCAGCTTTTTTCTTTTTGCTTATGTGGTGCTGAGGAATCGAACCCAGGGCCTCAGGCATGCAAGGCAAGTGCTCTACCGCTGAGCCACCTTCCCAGCCCCCACATAAGAGCTTTCTAAACAATATTTTACTTAATGCCTTTGCTAGTAACACTTCCAATAAATGAACAGTAAAAATCATTGTGATCTGGATTACTGTTATAATGATGATAAGCCATGTATAATAGGAAATGGTTTAAAAAATGACACACCACTGTGGTGGAAAACTCTTGGAAATTGTGTGTGCTAACTGTATTAGAGACATGTTTATAAAGTGAATAAAAGCAGCTATGTGCTATTAGGGAATACTGAGAAAATGTCTTCATAATTAGGACTAGCAGAAAGGATTCTTAAGTGAATATATAGCTGAAATATATATGTACATTTATATATGTTAGTGTGTGTATATATATATATATATTTCAGAGAATTCTTTCACAGAGATTATTTTCTAAGGAAATGACTTAGTGGCTTTAAAATAAGCAGGTGACTTGTTATAATTGAAATCTGTATCTATTTATTATGGCTACTGAATGAGCCATTCCAGAGGTCTATGGTTTTTTATTTTATTTACTCAGTTATTGTTTTTGCTGGTACTGGGACTTGAACTCAGGGCCTCACTCTCTCATTTAGATTTGTTTTTGTTTAAGGCTGGCACTCTAACCCTTGAGCTACATCTCCACTGTCAACTTTTTCCTGATTAATTGGAGATGTGGGCCTCTTGGATTTATCTTCCTGGGCTTGATTCAAGCCTTGATCATCAGGTCTCAGCCTCCTGAGTAGCTAGGATTACATATGTAAGCCACCAGCACCTGGAAAGTCTATAGTTTTTAAACAACTATTAGGTTCTCTCTTTTTTTTTTAATCATCTAAGATCTGTGAGGCCCTGCTGGTTTCAACTGGATTTAGCAGGGCTCACTCTATTCCATGGATCTCTTGTCAAGCTTGAAATGAGGAGACAACTAACCTAGGTATGCTCTTCCCAGAGCTGCTGTCACAAGCCCAAGAAGATGGACAGAAACAACAAGGGTTACTTCCTGTTGGGCTTGTAACAGGTACCGCCTCACCTTGTATTGGTCACAGCCTGTTATGTGCTTAAGCTCAAAGTCTAGGGCAGTGAAACATACTGTACCTTTAAGGTGCATGTGAAGTCTTAGGTTAACAAGGCTTATTATTGATCAGTGTGACTCCATAGGCATCAAGAGTTGTTAAAGCTAAGCAAAGAGGTAAACCTGGTTAGAGATGTTCAAGAAGCACTTTGAGAGGCACTTTGGTGTATGTGTTACCTAAAGACACCTGTCTTCCTCCTATATCTGAGATGTAACCTGCAGCTCATTGGGCCCCATGCTGTATGGGTATGGCATGTGTCATTGGAACACAGCTATGCCATGTGTTAGAATGTGTTACTTGCATCTGCTTTGGTGTGACAGCAGTGTAGCTGAGCACTTGACACAGAGACTACTGGGCCTGCAAATCTGGAGACATTTTCTGTCTGTTCCTTTGCAGATAATTTGGTGATCCCTGTTTTACAACATGATGTCGCTGAGTCGTTTCTGAGAAGCAGTCAGCTGTAATCTCTACCGCTCCCCACCCCCCACCCTAGTTCCTATTAGGGATTTTCCAGTGTGTTAGGCATTCTTTTGTGTGATTTGATGAAATATGTAGAATAAAGAGGCAAAGTCATCCTAATATCTGGGTTTTGTTCCAGGCAGCTGATATAGTTCACCCCTACAAGCTCTAATCCTTAAACCAAGTTTCACAAGTTGACAAATTGCAAATCATAGGGCACAGGAGTGAGGGAGACAGTTGCTGCTTTTGCCTTTACTGTTAATGCTTTGTGGCTGTGCAGGTCATTCACGCTCCCAGATAATAGAGCAATTGTTTCTGTTCTGCTGAGAGTCTGATTGTATTTTGTACGGAATGAACTACAGATCTGCTCTCCTGACTTCCCATGAGATGTGTTGCAGACCTTTATCTCCCAAACCTCCTTCTGTCAGCTTTGGTGTTGTGTTGGGAGGTGGCTGCCCAGGACTCATGGGTCAGCATATATTAATCCTGCCTTTTATTTTCTTTACTCCCTCTTTTTATTTATTTTTATGATGCTGAGGATGGAAACCTGGACCTTGTGAATGCTGGGCAAGCTCTCTACCTCTGAGCTCTGCCTTCAGTGCTCGCCTTCTTCTTGACTAATCCAATCCCTTTCTTACAACATATTAAGAAGAAAAAGAAGAAGAAAGATAAAACCTATCCATTCTATCTTACTGAAAATCCCTTAACATGTATGCCTAAAGGCTTTATTATCTGATTGGAACTTTTTGTGTTTTAAACACAATCATCTTACCCCTTTTTAAAACTCTTTAATGATAACTAAAAGATTAAAAAATAAATAATTGAAAAATAATAATCTTATTAGCTACATGGGAAATGTAATACAGCATTCCATTAAGAAAAAAACCCTAATGTCACAGATACAGAATTTTGTGTGTGTGCATCAGTACTGGGGCTTGAACTCAGCCCCTAGGCACTGCACCTTAGTTTTTTTGCTCAAGGCTAATGCCCTATTACTTGAGCCATAGCTTCACTCCCAGCTTTTAGCTGGTTAATTGGAGATTAGAGTCTCATGAACTTTACTGCCCAGGCTGCCTTCATATCTCAGTCTCCTGAGTAGCTAATATTACGTACATAAGTCACCCGATCCCAGCTCACAGACACACTTTTGCAATAAAAATGTAGATATGCAGCAGCCAGGTGCTGGTGGCTCATGCCTGTAATCCTAGCTACTCAGGAGGCTAAGATCTAAGGTCTGTGGTTCAAAGCCAACCAGGGAAGAAAAGTCCTCATGACACTCTTTTTTTTTATTCTGAAAAAATGATTGATTGTTTTAAATAACTTCTTTTTTATTGTGAAAATACTGTACAGAGGGGTTACAATTACATGGGCAAGATAACGAGTACATTTCTTATCAAGCATTGTTGCCTCCTCCTTTGTTTCCCCTTCCCATCCCTTCCCATCTCTCACCCCCCACCCCCCATGTTCCCCCCTCCCACCTCCCCTGTCAATAAAGTTCCTTTTTCGACATAATGACTTGTACATCTCATTGTTGCAATGGGTCCACCTGTATCCCTATTTAAAGGATTTGTTTTTTCCCTTCCCCTCCACAAATTATACCAACATCAAATACAGTGAAAGCAGGGGTTATACCGTTATACCGTGGGGGAGGGCCCTAGATAAGTATTCAAATGTTTTTTCTTTCATGCGATTGTCTCTAACATATAGATAAGTATTCAAATGTTTTTTTCTTTCATGTGATTGTCTTTAACATATTTATAAGATGATTTCTTTGTTGAGACTTTTATCTCCAATTAACTGTTCAAAAACCAGAAGTGGAGCTGTGGTGCAAAGTGGTAGAGCACTAACCTTGAGCAAAGATCTCAGGGACAGTGCCCAGACCCTAAGTTCAAGCTCCCCAACCAACCAAAAAAATTGTATATATGCTTGGTGGTTAAAATGATGACATCTTATTATTCAGAATCTGCAAATGAACATATTACTTTTGTAGTATGCATTTTGTAGCTGCAATTAAGTGAAGGGTCTTAGGTGGAAAGATTTTTTTCTGAATTATCTGAGTGGGTCCAGTATAATAACAGGTTCCTTCTAAAAGTGAGGCAGAAGGGTTGAAGTCAGAACAGGATACAGAGGCTGGCCTTTGAGGATGGAGAAGGGACTAGGAACCAAGGAATATAGCTAGTGTCATTACTGGAAAAGGAAAGGACCCAGACTGCCAGAATCCCTCACCAGTACTTTAGTTACAGCCTATGCAACTCTTACTGGATCTCTGACTTCCAAAACCATGAGGTAATAAGGTTTTGTTCCTTTAAACCACCAAGTTTGTAATATTTCATTACAGCAGGAATGAAAAGATTAATGTGATACCTGGAAATGGAAGGGAAGATATTTCCAAATGATTTTCAGAAGGTAAAAAAGTGAAACATATTTTTCTTGAGTAGTATGTGTTGGTTGGATGATTGTGAGTTTATTTGGTGGATGATTTTGAGTGCATTTTGGTTGGTTGCTTAAGAGGTAACAGCTGGCTTTTAAATGCCAGAGAATCGGATAAGGGTAGAACTTGAAGTCCAGACTCAAACAAATGATATATATGCCCAGAAAAAATGGTTCTCCAATTTGGATTTTGATGTATAAGTACAGCAAATGGCTCCAGTGTTAAGGGTGAAGCCAGCCTTTTTCTTCTCCTCCTCCTTCTCCTTCCCCTCTCTTCCTCCTCTTCCCTTTCTCCTTTTTCTGTCCTCTCTTCCCCCTCTGTCTCTAAACTATCATCTATCTATCTAAAACTTCTGTCTAGTTTTTCTGTCAAGGCTCTCTGAGATTAGATGTCATCTTTGTTTATTATTGGTATTTTTATATTTAAGGACTTCCCAAAAGTGAGTGCAACTATTGCCCTAGAAGTATGTTTACAAACTTTCATCAAATACTATGAAGTGGCAGCAGGATTCCATATTATAGCTGTTGTAGAGTATAGCCATCTCCTGTCTCTGGTCTATTTCCAGGTTAGAAACAGCAGCTATTTTTAAAAAGTTATAACAGTTCATTGCCACTAGCAATTGACTTGGGGAACTTTTGAGTTAAAGAACCATTTTCTATTCTTACTTTCTCCTGTGTGGAGCCCTAGGACCTTGCAGAACCTAGTTTCTCAGTGGTAAAAGGAGTTTATATACTTTCCATGCCTCAGGGGGCTGCAGTCAGGGGCCTGGGCCATTGTGGTCTGCATTCTCCTCCTTAGAGATGGTTCACTTGCAGCACAATCACCATTACTTAATGCTCTCTTTCTGTGTGTGTGTGTGTGTGTGTGTGTGTGTGTGTGTGCGCGCGCGTGTGCGTGTGCGTGTGCATGTGCGCGCACACATAGAAGGGAATGAGGTTACCCACAGTGGGAATCTCATAGTCTTTGCATTTGTCTCCACAAGTAAAATGAGATTTTGAAAATTCTCATTTCTTTTTATGTGTCCCAAGCCTAGTTTTAAATATTTGGAGCAACAAGAAGATAATCGTGATGGAAATGCCCTTATGCAAGTCCTCTAGGGCTGCTGCTCATTTTTGTAAGCCCTCATGTTAAGTCCCTGAGTGCTGTGGTTCATAACTTAGCTGGCTGAATCAGAGTCAAGATTCTCTTCTTAAGCCTCAAAATAAGCCCCTGATTACACTGCCTGATGTGCAGGCTAATCAAAAGCACTTGATATTTCAGCTGACTCACCCCGGATACTTCCCCTCACTCCTTCTTTTGATCTCTGTGTCATCCCAGATATGAACATGCAATAAGGAAAACTGAGTCAGGGAGAGATAGAACTTTTGTCACTATGGACCAAATTACTAATCATGCTCTTTTGGCTTTCCATTGTCAATATAGTGTACTGATGGTAACAGTTCTTAGAAAGTAGATGAGGTTAATTTGGCCTCATTCCTAAGTTTAGTTCCCTTTGAGGGGGCTGCTAGATATATAATATATTGTCTTGAGGCTCATCAGGGAAGGATTTGAACCATCGGAATAGAGACACAAGCCAAGTACTATTTTTCCCTCTAATCAAAACTGTCCTTTAAATTGAGCAATTATGAGAGAAATAAACACAGGAATATACAAATTGAGTGTATCTCTTATCTGAAATGCATGGGACCAGAAATGCTTCAGATTTTGGAAACTGTTTGTTTTTGAGTTCTGGAATGTTTTCATAGGCTTTACTAGTCAATATACTTAATACAAAAAAAACCTTCAAAATTTGAAATGCTTAAAGCCCTTCAGATTTTCAGGTGAGGGATGTTCCATTTATATTTTAATTAAGTCAAAGAGACACATGCAGAAGCAAGTGGCAGAATAAACCTTACCGTCCTGTGTATACTCCTGTTTTTTTTTTCCTTTTCCCCTAAAGTAATGAAGCTGAAAAATACTTGGACAGAAGAAAAATGTCAACTAACACCTATTGTTTTTTTCAGCAATAGAGACGGTTGGATATAAAAAGCAGAGCAACAGCTTTGTAATTTGTTGCCGCTTTTACAACTCTCAGTTTGACTCCCAGTTTTGAACAGAGAGAAAAATGCACATTTTTTCCAGCATCTTCTGTTCCCTGCTCAAGAGAAGTGAAGGAGGCATGGACTCCCAACCGTTCTGCATTTCTTTTGTTATGGCTAGAGAGATCAACTGCATGTTTCTCAGGAACAAGGGAAAAGGGCTCCCTGACCTACTTAAAGGTGTCCTTAGCATACGCCAGGCCAGAGAATCCCAGAATTTCTTTTTCAGGCTTCTGCGGTGATTGCTGTGCCACTACCAAGCTTGAGTTGCTAATATTCCGTTCCAGGCTTTCAGAAGTTATGGTACTAGGAGAAATGCTTAGAGATCCAGGAAAATCTTCTCTGTGTTCCTATCTTGCCCTGGGTATGGGAATAAACAGGACCCCCAGCCTTTTATTCTGAGTCTTCTTATTTTTTCATGACAACACTTGGAAATTACCTAATTGATTACCTAGATTTTGGTTAATAATTAGGACTTTCGGTAACAGTCTTTGCCCAAGTAGGGCTCTACAGGCTCCTGTTTACTCAGTGAAGACCTGAACATGTGGCTTCAGGATGGCAGGGGACCCATGCCACAAAGATGCAGGCAGCGAGCTTACCTGTTCGTTGTTCAGTGAGACACCAGTTGCAGGGCCTGGTGGACCACATTTGCTTCAGGTTTGGAACCATAAAGGCATTTCTTCTAAGTACTATTTAGACCAGTGGTCTTCAACCTTGACTAAAGCTTAGATATGTTTTAAAAAAAAGGTCAGGCTAATAAGAAGGGCTCCAGATTAATCCAGTACACATCTCTGGGGTGGGGTGAGTTATGGCATCAGTGGTGTATCTGAACTCCCCGAGTGACTCTAATGGGAAGCCACAGTGGAGAGGCCCTACCTTACACACAACCAAATCCATGGGTCAGCATGAGGACAGAGACTCTGTTGGTGGCTGGTATTGAAAGGTAGGAAGAATTCTTGGGTTGTTGGCTCCTTGGGTAAATCATGTGCTCGTGGGGGTTTCAGGTCCCAACACCTGATCCACATTTTCACAAGTCACCATGCAATGGTCCATCCTAGGGAGCATAGCAAGCCACAGCCCAAGCTTCCCTCCTGCCCATCCCTTTTAACAACCATGGTTACCATCAGCTGGTTTCAGTCAGCTTTTAGCAAGCCCATGGAGCCCACAGACACCAGGACGTATGGATATCTGCAAGCTTATGTAGCTTCTCATAGTGTCTTCCTACTGTTCCCTCTCCCAAACCTTAGTCTGTGTCTGCAGTTGCAATAGTGGAGTTTGATTTCTCTGGAGAGGAACTGTGAGTGACTCCTGGGCCCAGGAACTAAGCAACCGTGCCTTTCCCTCGGTGTGTGCAGTCAGACACACCCCCACACCGTCTGTGGAGTCACTCCTGGATCAGTTAGCTCCCTCATGAAGAAGTTCCGCTTCTAAGCACATCAGGGTGAATTTCCAAGAGGGAGAACTGCATGTGGCTTTGTCTATGGTGATGTGTTTTCTTCCCCCAAGTGACTCACGTCTGTTACAAAGTTTAAAAAAGAAACAAATACAAAACACCTTAGGTCCCTTGGATCTCTCTTTAACCACCTTTGCTCAGAAGAAATTAAAGAAGCCATTTGAATGCTTGAAAAAAAGTCATACAGTAATGCATTATCTATGTGGTGGTGATTGTTTCTTGTCAGACTCAACAACTTTTCTGTTACCATTGAGTCAGATTTTTTTATAAGCTTTATTTCTTTTTAATTTAATTGTAACCTTACCATCCCCCTGTTTACCTTTAGTTGCCCTGGTTGGTGACAATATCTAGCATCCTCCACATGGGCAGGACTGGATTTCTTCCCTGCCCCTGAACCACTGTGAGTGGAATTGGTGGATATGTAGCATACACTGGGTGGCCTGGTGCTTTGTTAGCATAAAACAGGTCCATCTGCTTTCCTTCTTTCCGTGAAGGGGAGTCTAACCTCAGAAATACCTGAACAGGACCATAACCTTAGGCCTGTAGTAGCACTCAGTCCTTTGGAAGTAATTTTCAGAGAATGAGAGATGTCAAGGGTCAAGGGTCATGCAATCTGTCCTGCAATTCATGCCCTTTTGATCCCTATCCTTCCTCCTCTCGGACCAAGTAAACTTGAATGGGTGCCCATAAATTTGCAGGAAAAAAAAAAGAATGGTTCTTTTAAAAAAAATTGTAACATTGGTTGTTTTTATTCTCTCCTACTCCTCTTAATCCGTGTGACTATACTTGACTTGCCTGAGAAGGAACGTTTCCTCTACACCCAGGTTTGTTCTAGATAAGACAGGCTTCCCCAACACACTCCACAAGGCAACAGACATGGCCGGGGTGCCTTGTTTTACAGCATCCTTCCTAGGACTTGGTGTTTTTCTGACCTGGTCCAGCTGGTGGCTTCATGTTAGTTGTTTAGGCAATGTATTGTGAAACAGATCACATGTAAAGCTGGGAGTCACATGTTAACTGCTTGCTTTATAGTTAATTCTTCATTTGGCTGGACAAATTAGGACTGTTTTAAGAGTCTGCCTTCTGCCTACCACTCTTGATTTAGAGACCACTTTTCCTCATCAGTTCTCTACCTAAGGATTTTTGTGTCCCTCATAGGTAACTCTTAAGCACCCAGGAAAGATCCAAAAATGACTCCAGGTTGCCTCCCTTCCCACCCTGCTTCAGCAGACACTTTGGTCTTGTTGACTTAGGAGCACTCAGTCATCTTTCTACCCCTGTATGGAAATTTGTTTTATTTGGAATGTAGGTATTTATTATAAAACAGAAAGAAAGCCAGGAAATTGGAGGTCTGGCTTAGATGAACAACTCCATAGTTGTGTGGACCCATCTTTAGTTCTGTAAGACTCCATAGCCTTAGAAAACTTGGGGATCCAGTGGGGGGACAGAAACAATGACTATGCAATGAGGAATCCCACCAGAATTAAGAAGGGAGATACAGAGCCAATGAGAAACAGGCATCAAGTCTCTCTCTCTCTCTCTCTCTCCCCACACACACACACACACAGATACACAGGCACACACTGACACACATAGGCACACACACACACACACACACACACACACACACACACACACACACTGGCCTGTAGCGGCCATTGGGAAAGAAGGCAGTTTAGATGAGCCAGCCTCTTGGGATTTAGTGAGCACTGGAGAGTAAGAGATGGAGCCTAGCACATTCCAAGATAATATAGAGATGGTGACTTTTCTAGACCCCTTCCTCAACTTGAAAATGGAAAGTTTTCATTATATTTACTTTAACTACCTGCTTTTGTAAGAAGCTGATCAAGACTTTTATTAGAGAAAAAACTTCATGTCCCCAGAAATACCTGGGAACCTCAGGTGGAATCTGAGGGTGGGGAACTTTTTTTTTTTCTCTGACATGGCCCTTTGAATATGTACAACATGGCTTGTGGGCCATGAAAAAATATCAGAACAGTATAGGAAGACAGGCCACAGGTAGCCCACAAGAGAGATTCTACTGTTGGTTTTCCATCCTCTGAATATCTGATGCAAGTCACTTCTCATCCCTTAATGTCTCACTTCCCCTTGTGTTTTTGTATTTTTAGTGCTAAATCACAGGTTGAACTTCCTGAATTTGGGGGCCCAATATATTTGAGTAATAAACTTGTTGCATGAAGGAAATTGATAAGCAAACTTGAAGACCACGCCTGTCTCGTTCCTTACTGGCATGGCATAAATAGGAATTGCTTGGGGCAGACCATGTGCTGATTACATTGATTCAAAGAATTCTAATTTGAATATGGTTTAACTTCAGAGAGACTAGAGTGTAAAGAGTGCATTGCTGCATTGTTTACTTAAGCCAATAGCCTAAGTCATAATGACAGTATTTACCCCACATTTGATAAATACCCAGTGCTGTTCCCAGTCCTTTCTTGAAATAGTTCTTCAAATCATCTTCAAACACCAGGGCTGCACTGCTACCACCTTCTTTTCCTATAAAGAGACTGTAGCTCAGCAAACATTCCAAGTCATCCGAAGCTTACTAAAGGTTGCACAAGATTTGAACACAGGATTTGCAGTCTGATTTGTGAATTTACATTTCAAACTTCTCTTCATTGCTAATCCCTACTGTGTCTTACACGTCTCATATTTTGCCAGATGGCAAAAACTCACCAAGGATGAGGCCTACTTAAAATATCCTTGAGTATAAATAGGCCATCTGTTGATGTATGTGTCCATCAGAGGGTGTCTTACCTCAAGCCAACACATGGCAGGATATGAAATACGTTGATGTCTTGAGCAATAGTTACTGTATTACAGCTTCTCATATCTGCCCCATGTTGAACACATATCTTCTCAACCCTGCCCCAAATAGGCTTCTACCTGCTGGCAATTACCTGTGCTTCTCAGCTTCCTTAAGGCTGGTTTTTTCATCAGACTTTGCAGGAGGGCACAAGTCACCTGAGCTATGGAGACTGTGTGTGTGTGTGTGTGTGTGTGTGTGTGTGTGTGTGTGTGTGCCTGTGTATCTGTGTGTGTGAGAGAGAGGGAGAAAGAGAGAGAGAGACTTGATGCCTGTTCCTCATTGGCTCTGTATCTCCCTTCTTAATTCTGGTGGGATTCCTCATTGCATAGTCATTGTTTCTGTCCCCCCACTGGATCCCCAAGTTTTCTAAGGCTATGGAGTCTTACAGAACTAAAGATGGGTCCACACAACTATGGAGTTGTTCATCTAAGCCAGACCTCCAATTTCCTGGTTTTCTTTCTGTTTTATAATAAATACCTACATTCCAAATAAAAGTAAAAACTTCTGACCTAGAATGTATAGGATAGCCAGCAAATAATATCTTTTTCTTTCTCCCTCCTCCCCACTCATTATTTGTTGATCATTGCCTGATAATTGATTATTGATTACTTTCACATAAAGCTAATGCCATAGCATTAGCTTTATCCTGCTGCTAAGTTATGTATTCATAATTTCTATTTCTTACCACAGTTTAGACTAATGGCTTTAAAAAAAACTACTTGTGCTCCACTTTTCCCATCCTGGGATTGTTCTAAGTCCCCTCAGCCTATCCCAGCCTTGGATATAGCACCACATTGCATGGTATTTTCATGATAGGAAAAGGGTGTGTAAGAGATGTGACCTGTTTATCTGGAGAATATTCTAGAAAGCTAGACCCTTCCTGCAGCACTGTGTCCAGTTCAGACCATCTGATCAGGCCTGACAGCTGGATGGATTCTCTGTTAGTAAAGGAGACTTCATTCAGAGAACAGACAGAAACAGACAAGACAAAAAAATGAAGCTCATAAGGAAAGTCTTTACAGTGTGCACTCTGAAAAAAAAAAGAATAATGCAAATTAAAACATCAAATGTGATTTGCACACTGTAAACATCGGTCAGAATACCTGGGCTGGATCCTGGTTTCTCTACTTCCTGATTCTATGACATTGCACTTTGTGCTTATTCCCTTTGGGCTGTAGAAGGAAAATACTGTCCCACAGTAACAGCAGTAGCAGCTATAAATGGCAGTGGCTATTATTATTATTATCATGGTTATTAGTATCCAGGGCTAATAAAACAGCTTCCATCTGTTCTTCCTCATGGGAATTAGTTTCCCCACAGTGGATCAGACAGGAGACTCCTGTGTTTGCCTGGGTCAGACATGGAGAGTGTGGCTACTCAGCACCTCAGATCCTCCATCCTCCTATACACATGAAATTGGGCAGCCCTCAGGATTGGGCCTTGGGAGTTTAGTGCAGGATAATGTGGAGGAGGTTTGCCCTCAGCCTCTAAAATCCCTATGTCGATTCAGTGTATGTGTGTATGAACCTTGGTGGTCTTTCTGCCTTTCATCTAGATAATTATTAGAATCTCTGTGATGCAGATTTAATAACTCATTGTTGGAAACCTAACTTTTAGGAAAGTCCCACTGTATTCCTGAAAGTGGTTTTTATTGAACCTAGGCATAAAGGCCTCTTGCTTGTACAAGATAAGAGGTGGTAAAAATCTTCAACATTCTCAAATTCTTTTTTCCTTCCTTTGAGGAAATATATAGTTCACCAGAGTCCCCTCAACCAAAGCAAGATATTATTTTAGTTCATGGTGAAAGTATTTGAGGTAATCAGTAATTAATATAATATTGCAGATAAGAATCATTGACTTCCCCAAAAAAGAAAAAAAAAAGAATCATTGACAAAGTAAAGAAAAAGTGGAAACAAACTCTAAACTTGCAGGTCAGTTGCTCCAAGGATGAGTCTTGGGATCAGTTACCTTGGTAAATTCCAAACACACTGTAGCTAGGATACTTAAATTGCTTATGTGAGATCCCACTTAAAAGCAAACAACCCTGGGAAGATGTTGTATCTACAGGTTTTCTACATGATCCAAATGTTCTTTATGTGATATATCATGAGAACAATCACATGACTCAAACTTGGATTTAGTTTGTACTTAGTGTGTTAATGACTTGCCATTTTCTCCTCTCATCGCTGCTGTAGAAAAGTGCATGCTTTCCTAAGTTGAAATATTCATTCTCTTCTCTCACACTTTTGTAGCTATTTACATTGCAATTAGGGTGGTCCCCTATATGATACCCCTTTATTTCTTGTACATGACAGAGGGCTTTAGTTTTAGAGTAGTGAGGATCCAGAGTCAGTCCCTTCTGGAAATACATGACCAGGATAAAGAAAATGGCCCTGGGACCCCAGCTCTGTCACAAATCTCTGCATGTTTCAGCATTTCTGAGCTTTAGTTTCCTCTTCTGCAAAGCAAAAGATGAATCAAATAATGGATAGACCTAAAGCATCTGGTAGAATGCCCAGCCAATAGTAAGTGGTGGCTACTGTTTTTGTCTTCTTCCTTCCTCATCTCATTTATTTTGATGATCCTGTCCTGGTCCAGTTATGGGCACTTGGGACTTTGGGATGGTTTTCCTAGATTGGAATGGGTATTCTGGCCAGAGATAGTTTTGCATTTCGCCAGTAAGCATTTCAGTGAGCAAGTTACTTGACAAAATGAGATACCTGAATAGGTGAAGACTTTCTCTCCCTCCCAGGGAAGCAATGCACAACCACTTCTGCCCATAACACTTTCTCAGAGGCCCTGTGTGGGAGGCCCTCAGGAATGTCAGTACTTCTAGACTCTGGCCATTTCTCCTACAAGCTGTCAGAAAAGAACTTCTACCGGCTTCTGACCTCTTCAGTATTTATCTATGCTCACCAGTACACAAGCAAATGTCCTGAAACGCCATTCATCAGGGGGTGAGCTTTCCCTCTCGTATTTCTGTGTAGCAGTCTTGGATTTTCACTGTTGTACCTTGCTCTCTTTAAAACATCAACTTCAGTGTGCATATGTGTGTGTGTGTGTGTGTGTGTGTGTGTGTGTGTGTGTGTGTGTGTAAGTAAGTAATTGCTTTGGGTGGAAAATATCTTCCTGTGATGTAACGAGAAATAAAATTATATAGCAAGAACGAACAAATTTCCAATGTGTGAATGATTTGGGCATTTCCTTTTTTTTTTGGGGGGGGTCCGGTCGTGGGGCCTGAACTCTGGGCCTGGGCACTATCCCTCAGCTCTTCAGCTCAAGGCTAGCACTCTACCACCTGAGCCACAGTGCCACTTCCGGCTTTTTTTCTTTTTGCTTATGTGGTGCTGAGGAATCGAACATGCCTCAGGCATGCAAGGCAAGTGCTCTACCACTGAGCCACCTTCCCAGCCCTGGGCATTTCATTTTTAAGGCTGTTTATCCCATTGTTTCATTGAAGCTTTCAATCTTAATAAGCACACTTAACTTTCAGATAAAGCTTTTTCCATCAGACAGCCACACAGAATCATAGATGGTTCCTACACTTCAGACTAGAGGCCTGAGCTTCCTTGGCCTGGATTAAGCAGCTCTCACAGAGGCAGTCCTCAGTGGCACCAATTAAGGAAGAGTGAAAAGCATAAAACAGTTTTAGAAAAGGTCATCACACTTAGAAATAGAAATCCGCTGTTGCTCACGCAACCTGAGGGATTTGGAGACAATTTTAAAAATCAATTAATCAATTTAAACATGTAGGCCACCATCTCGTAGAGAAAGTGCCTGTCCTGTTGATAGGGTGTTAAGGAAATGCTGTGTTCGTTGCCAGGATGGCTAAGTTTTCCCCTTGGGAACCCTAGGCCAGTAAACTTCTGGAAGTATCTGTGGCAGGCAGCTTGAATGCTGCTATTTAAGAGCTGATGAAGAGGCAGCTTGGAGAAAAACCTCAAAAATAAATACTCTGATTCATCGTTGTTGTTCAGGCTTTCCAGCCAGAGCCAGCCCAGGGCTCCTGAGACAAAGGGTAACATTGAGCACAAAGCCATCAACCCCAGTCAGGAGCCCTGGCTGTCATGAGGGGGTGGAGAAGGAGGCAGCTAACTGCAAAACCTGGAGAAGCTGGAGGCTGGTCTGGTTTGCTTGTGGGGACAGGGAGTGGGGTCAGAAAGCAGAAAACTCCCCCCCAAGTAGCATTTCTCCCAGTCTTGTAGTCTTGGGGCTACAATTCTTTGCTGGTCCAAGAAGGTACAATGGAGAGCCAGTGGGACTGGAAAACAGAATGTCTCTGTTTTGTACAATTGGCAGATAGGGAACTTGGGTAGGATAGTTGGTTCACCTTTGTATGGAAGCTTTAAGTGCCTTCATCATTTTGGGGGTTCTTTGTTCTTCTGAGTCTCTCTATAATCTCACCTGTGGAGATTGACTATGATAGCATGTGACAAGTATGTGGTCCACAGGAGTTAGAGGTATTAGGGTTTGACCTCCAGACCTGATGTATATCAGGCTCAGTCCTGTGTACATTTCTCTGTTCTTCCTGAGCCTCTATTTCTCAGCTGGGAAACGATAGCACATAACCCAGCCCTCACTGTGATGAATGAGCACATGGATAAGGTGTGTATAGGTGCAGGTATCTGGGGAAATCCTGCTAAAGTAGGAAGTGGCTTTTCCCAGTGGTTCCCACCTAAGTCCTAGGGTCATTACAATGCTGCCTGTAGGGGTGTGCAGAGATTTAGTAGAGTTTTGGGCTCCAGTTGGAAAGGTTGATGAATAAAGACATGAGAGAGGGTTTTTTAAAAAACTAGATTTTAATCACTTGTATGCTAATTTTTGATGGCAGAGATAAAGCAAAGTTAGTTGCAGATTGCAGTTCAGTAAAAAAGCCTTCTGGGAAGTACTCTTGTTGGCCTTCACCTCATTTTTTAAGGACTACAAAAGAGACTGAAGGATTCTCACAGCACCAATAGAAACCACAAGCCTTTGGAAGGTTCACCCCTTTATTATTGTTAGTACTATTTTTTTCATCTTCACTTTTACATTGATGTCTGAAGCCAAGAAAGTTGACTGGGATTCAAAGCTGGATTGCCCTTATGGGTAAGCAAAGTACTTCCCGAGGCGGCAGATGTGACGGCAGCAGTTCTGGAAGGAGGAATTGTCTGTGAGACGTGGACCTGACTTCTAAAAGCTATACTTTGTGGGACTCGGAAAGTGAGTCTGGCCATGTATGAAAAGCTACAGAGGCTTTGTGAGGTGATTGGCCATGCCAGTTGAAGTGAAAACGCTGCTACTCAGTACCACATTTACATATCTGGATTCTGGGGGTTGCAGAACAACCAGCACGAGTCCTGTAAATATGTACAACGATGTTGTTTAAATCCCTTCTGCATCTGCTAAGACTTTCTCTCAGTGCTGCCTCCTGGTTATCACTTAAATGTCAGAGCCTAAGCTTATATAAGCCCCTGAAATGTCTCTGAGTCCCACAGCAGATTTTTATAGGTAGTTGGACCACATTTCTTCTCTGAAACTGATAACCAGCCACCATGTGGACCCCTCAGTGGGAGTTGAGCATCAGGCGCTCACAGAGGCCCTGAGATCAGGTCACAGTCATTATGGTGCTGTATAAAGCCACAGGGGAAAATCATTTCATGCTTTTAAAACTTACTTAGTTAACAGTTAGTTTATATTGAGTGGATTAAGGCAAACATATTTTTCTAAGCTTGAAATTATTTCAGAGCAGCCATTAGGAACTGTTCTCTTTTAGACAATGTTAAAAATAGAAACTTTTTTTCTTCATGTTTAGGATTTTCATGACATGGTTTGCAGTTGTTCCAGCTATGTTTGATAGTATTGTTATGTACAAAAGCTTCAGGCTGGCTTCTGTGGGCAAGAGTGGTGGAGCTTGGCTTCAAGTGGCTCCTGTGTGTGGATGGGAAGGGAGTGGTTGGTACACTAGAGATGTGCTGTAAGAATAGCCAGAGCACGAAGGCTGAGCTAGGGTACTGAGTGCAATCAGGTGCTCTTTAATGATGTTTCTATCAAAGACCAACCGAGAGATGATTGTGATCCAATGAGATGATAATGGAACTGTCAGCATACTTTGTAGTTGTAACACATTAATCACAGGTTGGCAATGCTGCTGGTATAAACAAAGCTATTTCATTGCCCTTTCTATTAAGGTATAGAACATCCATAATGTTTGGTAATGATAAATGACTGTATTCATTATACTTTTGTTATTTTAGAATGCATTTCTGCTTATATAATTACTATAAAGCAGTATGGCATGTTATCTTGGCAGTGTTTCTCATGTCTCTTGATGAAATCATCTTCTCTTATGCTGGATTTAATGTCATGTTAATAGTTCATTATGGCTCTAGGAGCAATATGTTGTAGCATACAGCCTGGTATGTAGGAGGCTATACCAGCTAGGTCTATTTAAGCAGACTCTACAATGTTTGCAAAAGCAGGAAATTGCTTAGTTATGCATTCCTTGTGAACAGCACATGACCTGACAGAGTACCATGGAAATGAGAGCAGAGAGGCATTATTTCTGTCCAAAGATAGCGTCTTAGAACACAGAATAGTTATGAAGGACTTGGAGAGATGCTACAGATAGCTAAGTCTTGGAGGAGGAGATACTATAGGCCAAAGGTGGTGCACTGAGTACAGGTATGAGGTTGGGAACTATGTGAACTCTCAGCAGGGCAGGATTCTACTGAAGAGGCCATGGTAGAGATGGAGGCTAGATAGGCATGTGGGAGGGGTCTGGAGATACTTGGTTCATTTATCCCTGGGTATTCAGTGTTGTATTTATTTTCCTTGGAAAACTTTCATCATTGCTATGAAGCGAAAAGTTACAGATTAGTTGTATGTATTCCAGTTTACTGGATTGCATGCTTGGCACATCAGTTCTAGTGTGTACGTGTAATCTTAGAAGAGCAGGAATATCATTTTAAAGATAGAATTTATTGAGTAGCAGAAGTATTTTCAAATGACCTACTGTGCTTGCAAAATGGAAATACCTTGGAGTTCCAGATAAAGTCAATAATTGTTTCATCTACAGACATTTAATAAATGTTGAGTTGTGCTGATGTTTTCACTCAATTTCTAAAGCTTCATATTTTGATAATTCCTACTCTCTACTCTTGTTTATAGTCACTAAAATGTTTAATGCAAGTTGCTTGATTTAGTACCTGATGCCTTATGAGTTTTTTCTTGGCATGCCATCATCTGCTTGTTCCCTTCGTATCATTGCAGATGTCTGTGCAGCAAATGGAACTTAACATTTATATAAAATAGAATTCTCGGAGAGTTTCCTTATAGCATAGTTGGGTTTTTCTAATTGCATGTTCAAAAAGATATCAGTGTTTCCTGGTTTCCTAGCATCACTTGAATACCATGTGGTTTTTCTTTCCTTCCCCCTTCTTGTTTATATGATGAAATACTATAAGATGCTCACACATATAAGTTCCCGTGAGATAATGCTTTTGATCAAGTACTCTTTTTTATTTGAGACTAAGGTAAATCAGTAAGTTTCAGCTTATCTACTACCATTAGTGTAAAAAACAATGTGGAGCTATACTGAAGGCAGCCTGGGATAATACCAGACACTTGGCAATCATAGGAGTTGTCATGTAGCCTATGTGCCCTCCACCATAGAAGAGGCCAGAACCCAAAGGTCATTACCCGAAACAGCCTTGTTTGCTTGCTTGTTTTTAGTGTTAAATGTCAAAAGCAGAAAATAGGAGGGCAATGAAATGGTAGCCCCATTGAGAGCATGACTGAACCTCAGCAGTTCAATAAGCACACCGAAGTAAAATTGTTTAAGGCCACTTGGCAGGATTAAGAGCCCTCTATAGTTCACAAATCCATTGTTATCGACTAAATTAGTATGAATATTGAATACATCAACCTTGTAATCTTTGAAAACATGTTAATGCATAATGATTTATCCTGTTAAGGAAAACAAGGTACTTACAGTACATTTTAGGAATATTTGCATATGTTGGGTTTACTAAAATAAATAGTAGGATATAAAAAGAATATGCTTATTCATCCAGAGAATGTGGACATTCCCCTTAACAAGAGTTAACTGAAACCTCATTATAGTACTTTCTGAATTGTTTGTTCAAGGAAATAATTTCATATATATATATATATATATAAGTACATTATTTCATGATACATATAAACTGACATGTTGAATGGTAACCCTTTTGCACAACTAATTAAAGATAATAAAAATATGATATTTTTTAAAAAGCACATTACCCCAACTACCCTAGGAAGGTCACTACTATTTTCTCTGTTTCACAGTTTGGAAATGGAAAGTTACTTGCCTACAGTTGCATAATTTCAGCCAATCAAATATTTATTGATTGCCAGACCTTTTTTTTTTTTTTTTGGCTTAAACCAATGCGGTAAGAATTTTCTCTCTAAGATTTCCAAATGTTATTTCTCCTTGTTAGTTGTCCAGATCACATATAGAAAATTTATCTGCACACTGTAGGACTCTAAATTCAAGAAAATGTTTGAATCTGGGAATCATTTACAAGCGACAACATTTTCTTGGGAGAGGTTGTGATGAATTCTGTCCAACCTGGGGATAAGTTCCTGCTCCACTCAGCGTTAACTTCAAGGGTAGGGATTGAAAAATCAGGAGCAATTTAGATAGTTTCAAATATTTGCAGAAAGACACGGACATGTTTTTTGCCTGGCTAAAAAGCATGCTGCTTCTAACACCGATGTTGGAAATAACGAACCCTTCACGCCACAGGTTTGATTTGAACATTTACCTTGGCAAATACTATTTGTAAGCAAAGAAAACACTTTATGGTATTTTTGAACACATTAAAGCACTTCACATAAGAAAATTACATAAACATCTTTTAGATAATTTTGACTAGGAACATTGCTTCCAATGTTAATGGCATGCCCTGGCTGCTTAGAAGTTTGCAAAACATGTTGCTACAGTTGGTTTTGTTTTCTTTAGTCTTATCCACAAATCCCAAGTCATTTTTTAAAGATGAGATGCTCAGCACATTTTATTTTTTTTCTAATTGGAAAAAACCAAACCTAGTCTACCTGTAATTGCAGACCTATAGTCTGAGGGACCATTTTGATTACTTTTGTACAGAGAGACTCCTTGAAGTAGATAGTGGAAGACTGTTACAAAGACCAAATTCCAGCTACTTATGTTTCCCATCATCCATGAAAATAAACATAGAAAATGTACTGAGATAGAAGATAAATCCCACAGAACCTCAGGGTGGATCCAACCAGTGTGGATAAGAGAGCACTTACTTCCTCCCACTCTCTTCTCCTTGGCAGAAATGGTGCTTAACAGCTTCCGTTTCCCTCTTGACAATGATGTACAATGACTGGGGGATCCATTGCTAGCAAAGTTCAGCATTCATGTGAGTGGGTGGATGCTATAACAATTGAGTAATCATTAAATTGCAGACTCTTTACCAGCCACAAAGGTAAATTTCCCATGCAGGTATTTTCCCAATCCAACTAAGACAAGGATCTGTGGTAGGATGAAATATATAACCTCTTCCCGAAACATACATGTTATCCTTATTCCTAGAACCTGTAAACATTGTCTTATTTAGAAAAGTGTTCCCTGCAGATGTCATTAAAGTATAGATTTTGAGATGAATAGATTATCCTGGATTATCCAGGTAGGCCTTAAAAGTGTTCTTATAGTAGAGAGACTTGGGCAGAAGGGCAAGAGGGCAATGTGTTCAGGGAGGCAGGGGCTGGAAGGATGGGAGTCCCAAGGCAGTCCAGAGGCCAGTGTTGGAAGAAGTAAGGAGTAGTCTCCTCTGAGCCTCCAGAGCAAGCAAGGTTCTGCTGCTGACACTGCCTTCTATCCCGGTGATGCTGATTGTGGACTTCTGGTCTCCAGAAGCATGAGAGAATACATTTCTATTGCTTTTCAGCCAAGTCTGTGGTAATGGAAACTCATTCACGTGCAATGATTGACTCACTTACAAGGGTGGATGTGAGGCTTAGAGAGACGGATTAAGAGGCCCAAGGGTACAATGTTGGGTGTCGGTGAAGTTCAGACTCTCACATTCATTCCTTTCTCCAGAGCCTGGGATGTCAACTTCTGCTAACTTACTTCCAGAGCAAGAAGCAACTGGATGGGAACCAGCCAGGGTCTTACTTAGTGCTTAGGTCACACTGTCTTCTACCATGAGCTAATGAGATCTAGTAGAGTCCCATATCTACTCACAGGATTAGCATGTTAGACATTGGAAGGTGCTGTCTCTCCTGGGCTCGGGGTAGAAGTTACCGTGGATTTGACTGTGTTCAGGCCACTCATTTTTAATATGTGATACAAAGGGAGCTGAAACCACAAAATGCCACACAAATTGATACTCAGCAGTTGTGTGGGTCCCATTTGGACCTCCTCTGGTAGAGTCTCTACCTCAAATTATTTAAAATATTTGGGAAGAATGCAAACTACTTGCTGACGAAGGGCTGGAGAAAAAAAGAAGAGGCATTTGTGTTCTATTCTTGAAAATGATTTCACTTTGTTAAGAGAACATTGCTTTATTTCTCCTATGTGCTTCTTTTTATTAGTGGTGGGATGGGCTGAGTAACTCTTTACTAGTGATGGTACAGATAGAATTCATTTTGAACCCAAAGTAAAAGTGGAGGGGATTACAAAATCCAGGAGGAATAAAGTTTTCAGAAGCATGAACCACACAGCATAACTCCCTCCCCTAGTTAAGAAATTTATTTCTACTTTTCCAATATGTTTCTCTTAGAGAACTTCAAAGATCTTGTGTGCTTGCACCTCTACTTGAAGCAAGCTGGACGAATCCCTGAACTGATTTACCCCATGTTTTTTCCAGCATCATAAATAGACACACATTTTTGATGTGCTCTTTTTTCCTTGGGTCACAAGCAGTCGCTATGATGGGAAAGGAGCTGCCTGATCTAAAAGGACCAGTTGCACTAGACTTGCATCTGGTTCTGAGTCAACATTCTCATACCGGGGCTTCCTTTGAGTTGTCCTTAGTTATAGGTCCTTGGGGAAAACAAGAGGAGTTTCTGTACAAACCGTTGTCTTTTTGATGACTGGAAATTCCATTTCAGCCAGTGGAAGCGATAAGGAACACAAGTGGAAAAGATTTCTCCTAGGAAATCTTGCACCAGGAAAATGCCCAGCCCTCATTAAATCTCCTTACCAACATCAGAGATGTTTTAGTTCAGTGTCCCCCCCCCCCGGGGGGGTGATCTGGGTGATGGGGAAAGGAGACATTTGTCCCCCACCCCAACAAGGACCCAGCAATGTTCTCTTTTCCTATAGATATAAGCATTGTTTGTGTTTCTTTTTAATGAAAACATCTTTCATTACCAGGCATGCTAGGCCCTTCTGTTTTAAAACATATATTATTTACAAGTTATGTGGACAGTTATATAAATTTTGCATTGATATGCAAAAAATAACATCCCAACAGCCAGTAGCTTAAGATAGTAGATGTCTATTATCTGTTTCTTTGGGTCAGTGTCTGGACTAATCTGATTGTCTCACATGTGTACAAACACCAGGGAGATGTCAGTGTTGTGCTCATCTCAGGGCTTGACTAGTGAAGGATCCATTTCCCAGCTTGCTGTTCTCCCTGCAAGTGGGTGACTGAGGGACTTTGTGATGGAAGCTCCCTCCCTTCCTTGCCATGGGCACTGCTCACAGCATGAAAGCTGGAGTGAGCCAGGACAAAACCCAAAGTCTTCCTACCACCAGAGCTTATCAAGCTGTGTGCTCTGTATAAGAGCAGGCCTTCCCTAATAGGAATGGCTCAGCTTGTCTGCTGTCCCTAAGCACCTAGAAAACTGTTGAAACATAGCCCTATAGTCCTTATGACCCCAGAGTTGTCCCCTTAAATGGACTAACAATGCAGGGATTGTGTCTCACAGTGTAGACAGTGTGGCATTTTGAACACAGGTACAGCTGCTTCTTTCTGGATTAGTAGAGGTGGAGGATGGATGGAGTTGTTTGCATTTCTTCCTGGATTGGTAGAAGTGGTGGATGAAGGAAGTTGCTTATGGTATGAATGCATACCACCTTTTTTGTGGCCCCGGATGGTTTAGCTGCAGCATTCATGGGGTTCCTTTTGGAAGTCACCACCCACAGATACCTCAGCACAATGTAAATGCCTTTCTGTTCTACTGGAGAGCCTTTGTGGCAGAATCCTCCCGAGTTGCACATGCACCCACTTCTGGGGCGCAATTGAACAGACGAGTAAGGATGCTTTTTCTTTCCCAATGTGGTGGATGCTTTTCACACATGTCTTATAATAAAATGTCCCTCTTTGGAAATATATCCTACAGAAATCTAGTTCCTAGCTTCAGTCAAGAGATTTCTGGCAACATAGTGACTCTCGTACCTTCATTGTCTTTTAAAAACCACTTACACTTTGGAAAACTCCTCCACCCATATTCTTATTTGAGTGACAGGGACAAGAAGTCTTTTGGGTTTAAAAAAAAAAGTTATTTCTGGCACTTGTGCTTCGAACTACCACAGTTGACAAACGGATAGTTTCCATAGTAATTTCTAACTGTCCTGAGGTGCAGAGCTTCCCACCCAGATGCTGTGTATGATTAAAAATGTGTAGAAGCCAAGAAGTCATAAAGGATCTCATTTGTCAGACCTTGGCAGTGAATACTACTATTACATTTTTGTCCCTATCATTAAATATAGAGCCTTGTGATTTATTTTGCCAAATGAATTTTTGCTGACCACTTTTTCTTAAGAAAGATGCTCTGTGAGAAGACTGGCATCCATTCAGCTGGGCTCTGAATGGGACAGCTAGCCCAGAAGCCTCCTCCCTAAGATGAGTTCTTTTCAGTTGACTCACCAGCTCCTGGGGATGCCTTCAGCCATCACATTTCTGTTTACCACCTTGAGGCTTTCCATTTTGTGTATATTTGCATCTTTCACTGGAAGTCACCTTAAAAATTCAAGTTTTTAGTGTTATCACCAGAAAACATCTATTAAAACATGTATTTGCATTTAGAGCCCTATAGAAATGAATCTTCTGAACTCTGAGAATAACCTTTCTTTCCTTTATCTTTTTTTGGGGGAAGGGGCAGAACAATGTGGTCTTTCTGGGCATTAATTGGCAAAAGCTGTCTCAATTCCATCTTAGCTCATAGATTAAAGAGACTGTTGACAGAGCTGACTCCTAGATATAACAAAATAAAAATAGAGAAAGCCCGAAGACCAGGAGGCTTTTAAGCCTTTGGAAGGCAGCTGGCTGTGGAAGAGGAAAAACTTTCCCCAGGAAAGAAGCACTTGGAACAGGAAGGAATAAGGAAACTACTTTGGATCAGTGTGGGAACAAATTTATCAGTTCTCTAAAGCTGCAGACAGGTGTACTCCATAAGTTCATGACTCTGTGAGCCACTGGGCTCCAAAGACATGGAGTGGCCACCTTTCCCTGTCCAATGACAGCAGGAATGTCATAGGGAAAAACTCCAGAGCTCCATTTAACTTGATCATTTATGTGATTGCTTTTTTTTCACTTAAGGGATACAGTATTATCTACAGTGCCTCTGATTTGTTTAAGGGATTTGGAGAAGGACATAATGAATTATTCAGAGACTTCTCTCTGTGCAGCAAGTTGCACAAAGACAGACAACTTGATACAAATTACGATTCTAAAATTGTTAGTAATATATTTTATTCATGCACTTCACTTACAATGGAAGATTTCCTGCTGACATTTCTTAGACATATCACTCATGATCCCACAGTTACTCTTTGAATGGGTGAGAAATCCAATGCAAAAAAAAAAATCCCTCCCATATTCTAATGGATTGTTCTAGTCTTTCAATTTTTTGGGAAAACGATTACTCATTAATATAAAAATAATGTTTTAATATTCATGAAAATAATGTGTTCAGTATAATCATTGGTACGACTACTTTCTTATGTAATAAGTACGAAAATATGGTTCATTTTTTTCTATAGGGATGGAGAGGATTTTTCTGAACAATCTTAGCAAAAGCAAATGCCTCTTTTAGCGTGTTCCGTGGTAGAGTCCACAGAGAACTTGTTCAGCAGACACAATGGTTTTTCTGTCTACACTTTAAAAACTAGGAAATGCTTTTCTAGTATTTCTTTTTCTCTTTAATGAGTAGTAAGCTCTACCTTTGCATATTTTCTAAAGCTTGTGAACGGGTGTTAGCCAGAGAGTGGTGCTTGGAGCTTATATGCAGAATAGGTGCCCCATCAATGGAGGTTCAGTTTCCACTAGCCTGTCCCCAGGTTCCCTTGCCATTTGGATGGAAGACAGGGTACGCAAGCATCCAGCAAGCACACTCATTTGTTACTTTAGGGGGAATTTCATGGTAGAACTTCTCCTCTACATAAATCTCACTGCTTCCAAAAGTCAAGATGTTTAAGAACTTCATAGCCCTAACCAATATGGAAACAGTTCAACATTCAGAACTTGTAGTGAAGCACAGCAGGGCACCACACTGCTAGATTTGATGCTAATGGTGATTGCTTTGATTGGCTATTCATTCATATACCAGCTATTTATTTAGCACTCTGTGTAGACATCAAATCATAAATCAATATTTCCAATTCTAATCTAGTTGAAGACACTGATACCATACATTTATACAAATAGGTGTTTGAAGGGCTGGGAAGGTGGCTCAATGGTTGTGTGCTTGCTTTGCATGCATGAGGCCCTGGGTTCAATTCCTCAACACCACATAAGCAGAAAAAGCTGCAAGTGGCGCTGTGGCTCAAGTGGTAGAGCACTAGCCTTGAGCTGAAGAGCTATGGAACAGCACCCAGGCCAAGTTCAGTCCCCAGGACCAACCAAAAAAAAAAAAAGTGTTTGATCTAAAGCATTCTAGACGCTACCTAAGCAATAAAACAAAACAATTTTTTTAAAAAACACAAGATACAAAGGTAGAAAGGAGGACTTTACTCTTTGGGCTCATGGGAGTTGGTGTACAAGGATGAGCCCTTCATACTGAGACCCATAGGCTGTATAGCTTTGATCTAGGCAGGAGCAGAACTGATAGCATTCCAGGGAGAAAGATGATTTGGAGCATTGTGGCTAAAGAGGTGAGGTGCAGACTGAGACAGATGAGCTGGGCAGACATGTCCAGTGGCAGAGAGCCACTGATTGAGCTGGAGAGGAAAGTGCTACCTAGTACAGGGGAGGGGAGGAGAAAACAAGTATGCAAAAGAATGTGAGAAGACCATTGGGTCTATGCATTTCCTTGGGTCAAGGACAATGAAGTCCATACCTGGGTTAGGGCAGCGAAAGTGGTGGGAAGGGAAAGTCTGCAGGAAAGTTCTGCTTTGAGTCCATTTGTGGGTCACCTCAGTCTCTGTACAGCTCTGTACAGCAACCCTCAGACTGGGTGTGTTTCTCGATTCATGTCTGAGGCTAATGTAACTAGAGGCAAAACAGCCAGATCCAATACAAGCCATGGGGAACACATCTGGTGAGGACAGAAAGCACCAAGAACACTGACCTCTCCCTTGACATTGCCACATATCCAAACAGGCGTGGCGTCTGCTCCTCTAGGCTTGATATAAGAGCACAGAGAATTTTCTCAGCTTTAGCAGGACCAAAAGAGATTCAGGCAAAGGAATTCTTGACTCAGAAAGGAAAAGGTTGTTCATATAAAGACACAGTCACTGAGAAGCAGCGCTGGAAAGGAAAGCATCCACTAAGGCAAACTTTCTTTTATTGAAAATTTTGAGTGATCCTTTTATAAGTTTTCAATAAATCCTTTCAGGGCCCATTTTTATAAAAAAAATCCTTTCAGAATTAATTTATTTAAGGATTAAGCCCATCCAAACCCCAGGACGGTTTTAAGTAAACAGCTTTACAAGTGGAATCTTAATGTTACCCAGATAATTTTCCTTGTATGTGCACTGTGGTAATTGGGCTCCAGTCTCTCATGTGAAAAGCCAAACAGTTTCAGATCTAATGAGTCCCGGCCGCTGGGGCAGATAGATTTTGGAATTCACTATTTATAGCTTCTTCAAGTGTCACTTTCGCCTTTTCTTTTAATAAGCACTGAGCTGTAATGCAGCCCACAGGAGTGTGGAGCATATAGATGAGCGAGCAGGGACGTCTCAGCCAAGCAATTCCCTGGTACCAGTTGGAGTCGAAGGTTTAATTTGGGATGGTGGCTGCACCTCGGAAATGAGGATTTGTTCTTCCAAATAAATGGTAGATCAGTCTCTACAAATTGGAGACGTGAGGGCCTGGGCAGTGCTTGGCAGTAGTGGGCTCTTCCTCCCTTCATGACTCTTGCATTAGTAGTGAACGAGAGAGTTAAATGTAAACCCAGTCACTATTAAGATATTGTTGGGGGGGCCTCCAAAAATGAGCAAGCAAAAATATGATTTAAAATGTGAAATACAAACTGAAGCCCAGATCCATTGTCTGTCAGATTAGAAGCCATGCATAAGCGGTTGCTGATCAGACTCAGGCAAATTAAAAAACAAAAAGCTTGTGTGTTTCAGGCCTGCCAGCAGCCTTTTAGTTAGGGAGGGAATTTCTGGTTGTTGCTGAGGTTTTCCATGTTGTGAAGTGAGATGGGAACAACGTGGGGCCAGGCTTTCTAAAGGCTGTAAGTCAGCTGAGGGATTGAGGCAAGTTGCTCAGTCTCCCCAAATTTCCGTTTCCTTGTCTGTAAGGAGAACCCCAGCAGCAGGCCAACTACCCCACCCAGAATTATTGAGAAAAAAATTTTTAAAGGCAGTGTATGATCAATTGTCCAGTGCCTAGCCCATTCGAAGTCCGCACTTCCAGCTCTGCGTGCATTTAGAATCACCTGGGGAGCTTAAAGATACAACCAGCCTCACCTGTGGCAGTTTTTGTTCTCTTGCTCTGAATTGGCACAGGGTTTTGCAGGTTTTCCAAAGCATTTAAGGTGATTTTGCTAGGCAAGCCTGGCTGCAATCTCAGGCCCAGCAGGTAGGAGGTGCTCTATGAAGCCAGAAAGCTGGCCTGGCTTTATCTTGGGGATGAAATCAGCAGTCCAGAGAGTCAGCAGTCTCAAACCAGTGCTACCTTCCTACCATCTCACTGCCAGTCTCTCCCAGGTTTTTTTTTCCCCCTGGGAATTTTACAACTTAAATACCAGCTGCAGTGTGCTGGGTTTTGAAGTACTAACAAGTATACTGCCCAAGGAGGTATCCTGCAGAGAGCCAGAATGACTATTTTCCTCAAAACCTATCATTTTAAATGATTCTCATGCTTGTTAAATTAAACTGATGAGATTAATCTGATAAAATGGTAGCAAAGGTAAATGTGCTGAAATGATCATTTTCACATTCATTTTAACTCAGTCAAGACTAATGCAAGATCCTGTTTACTGATAGAACTGGAGCTTAAAGTGCTAAGTATACAGAACCCATTTTTAAGGCAGAATTCCAAGTTCCTTGTCAGTGCTGAAACTGACTTAGCCTATAGTTCAGTCCTATAACTTGGAGTTAAAACAATTGAAGTGAAAAGGAAAAGGGAAATCATATTTTACCCCTGAAGCTGGTTCTTTTCCCTTCTCTTTCCTCCCCTCCTCTCCCCTCCCCTTCCTTCCCCTCTTCTTCCTTTTGTGCACCTGTCCTGGGGCTTGAACTCAGGACCTGGGTTCTGTCCCTGAGCCTTTTTGCTAGGCTAGTGTTCTACCATTTGAGCCATAGCTCCATCTCCAGTTTTTTCATGGTTAATTGGAGATAAAAGCCTCACTGACATTCCTGCCCAAGTGAGCTTTCAACCATGATCTTCAGATCTCACCCTCTGAAGTAGCGGATTGCAGGCATGGCCACTGGTACCCAGCAAATCACTTCTTTTTTTCTCTCTCTTTTTTGAGACCAGATCTTGCTGTGTAACCCAGGTTTGCCTCCAGCTTCACAATTCTTCTGTTTCAGCCTGTGTCAGTGCTAGGCTTTATAAGTATGTCCCATATCCCTAGCTAGCCCCACATTTTACTAATAATCACAATAATAAACTAATCACTAATATCACTAATAAACAACTTTTTTAGTCTAAACAGAGGGAATCTTTTTGCTCTTATGTTGTCACTTGGCATGTTCTATGTCCATCTCAAGGACAATATCTCCCTTAAAAATACAAGGCATGTGCTGAAGATGAAACTCAGTGGTAGAGCACCTGCCTTGCATGCACAAGGCTATGATTTAGATTCCCAGTACTGGAAAAAGAATAGTCATATGACTCAGAAATTCTACTTCTGGGTATAGACCCTAAAAGAAGGGAGTGTCAAGTCTGTAGAGATATTTGTACACCTACACTCACAACAGACAAGAGGTGGAAGCAATTCAAATATCTGTGGGCAGGATGAATAGATAAGTTGGTTCTTGCACACAATGGAATATTATTCAGCCTCCACAGCCATGACACATTCTACAGTGTTGAATGAACTTAAAGACATTATAGTAAATGGAAAAGCCAATCACTAATAGACAAATATCCTGTGATTCTTCTCCTAAAGAGGTACTTAAGTAGTCAGAAATCATAGTGGGTAGAATGAATGGTGATTGCAAGGTGTGATATGGAAGGGAGGATAATGAGTTAGGGTTTCAAGGGTACAGAATGAGTTTGGGAAGATGGAAAGTCCTGAAGATGGATAATGAATGGTAAAGTTTTCAGACTAATGTGAATGTGCTTCTACCACAGCACTGTATGCCTAAAATAATTTAAATGGCAAATTTTATGTTATATGTGTTTTACCACAATAAAATGCATTTGAAATAAAGTAACGAAAACACAGGCATCTACAGCCTTCTTTGCCTGCTCTAGCCTTCTTAGCCTGCTTCAAACTTCACCTTTAAACTCAGGATTTTTGCCAGCATGGCAGCTATAGTCCTTTTCCTTCTTGCTCAGTGCCTTAGATCTGTTTTGGAGAGGCTGGAGAGGGGGACCACAGAGGAGTAGACTACAGAGGACAAATAGAAGAGAAGGCGCTGGAGTGGTTTTCAGTTCATTACTATACTGGTATTTTTCTGTGTTCTGCGAGTCTTTTGTGTGGTCCATCCTACAAGCTGGTCTTCCTCAATATTCCAGTGTGTGTGTGCGAAACTAATGATTATAATAGCTGGCCTTTTTGTTTTGGTGGTTCTTAGGTTTGAACTCAGGGCCTCATGGGTGCTATGCTAGTCCTCTGCCACTTGAACAATATTCTAGCCCTGATTTTTACTGTTTCTTTGTGACGTAGAGTCTTGCTTCCTAATCACGTGCGCACTGGAGCCTGGATCCACCAACGTTAGCCTTCCCATCATTGCCAGGATCACCTGCCTTTCAGTGTCCATGCCTTTCATCTCAATGGAAAGTTCTCCTGAACGTTTCTGCCTGAACTGGCCTGCTACTACAAACATCTTACTCTCAGCTTCCCATGTAGATGTAGAGATGACAGGTATGCTCTACTACATACCTGTATGTTAATCAAATTAAAGCCAGCTATGGGTTGAGAAAGGGTCTCATGAATGTTTCTGCCTTGATCTGATCTCAAACCTTGATCCTCCTGTTCTTAGCCTTCCAAGCAGCTGAGATTAACCCTTGTGAGCCAATAGTACCTGACTTAATAGCTGACATTTTAAAATGTATTGTATATCATATCTTCTGGGAATGGACATAAAAGATTTTTATTACCCCTGCTATGTAGATGTCCAAATTGAAGATAGAGAAGACAGTTGCCCAATGGACACACCTGGCCACCATAGCCTGACCTAGGTACTCAGCAATTTTAGGATTCCTGTCTGCAATCCACATCTTCAAAGCCTTGGAGCATCTCTGCTTCTATCTTACTGCAGCCTCCAGGGCTTTCTGCACTGGAGAGAGTTGCTCTGAAGTTTACTTTGCATTGTGTCTTCTCCATTTACATTTCTTGACCTTTCCCTTTCTCTAGCAGCAATCCCCAGGGAGGCCTGTTTTCCCAGGTGCCCACAGAGCCTCAGAGCCTCATCCTGAGTTTTAATCTCAAGATGCATTAGCACCAGCTAAAAGCCATAAAACAAAATAAAAATTGTGGCTCTGGAATTTTAAAGGGGGGGATTTCTGTTTTAAATGAAATTGTTCTAGCAGAGACAGTTGGGGTTCCTATCAGCAGTGGTTTTCTGATTTGCAGCCTTGTGTTGACTCTATGAAGTTTCATCTTTTGCCCAGGGCTGGAACTTCTAAGAATCTCCCAACACTCATGAGTGTTGGAGACGGGAAAGAGACCATGCTAAAGTGTATATGAATGAAATTAAAGGAATCAGTTCTTAGGATGATTCTTGTCTTCATAGACAAGATGTCCTCTCTTGTCTTGATAGAAAATATAGCAGGACATAGTTTCAGAACCCATACCAATTTATATTAATGCCTAGCCAGTGGACTAGTCATCTACCTACAATATATGTTCATTCTAATCCTGTATATGAGACTGTCATGGGAAATTGATTGTCACAGTCCTGGCCCAAATTAGCTGACCATATTAGTGATACCATACGGAAACAAAAACAAGATCCCCAAGAAGGATCACACCTAACCAGCTGTTTTTTCTAACCCTGTAGATACTGGGGATTGAATCCTAGCAACTGAGAATGGAGGAAAAATGGTGGGGCAGGGGGAATCCAGAGAGTGCTTGGATACTTTATGGCCTGGGCCTCTTGTTACTGTCCTTGAGCTGAAGGGCATCCCAGGTGGCTCCTTTCAGATCAGTTGCTAGCCCCTGGATGCTTGCTTTCAGAGTGTCCCAGCAAAGGTGTGGGTGGAGTCTATTGCTTTTCTCTAGGCTCCTTCTGTTTTCTGTTGAGGTTTACTTAATGCAAAAGAAGAGAAGTGTACAGACTTCTTGCTTTGGGAATATTTTGTACGTTTTGGGTAGAAGCAAGCAGAGAACATATTTTAGTAGAGTATGCCTTCCTTAAAGATTCAATAAAACAGATTATGTGTTGAAAGGAGAGCTTGTAAAGACAGGATCTGTTTTTTAGAAATAATATTTCTCACTTTCAGGTAATGAAAACATCTTTTCTCCTGAATGTTATATTTGATGGACCTTTGCTTTAAAAAAGAAAAAAAAAAGGTAACTCTGGACATCACATATGCTTTCCTGACCTCACTTAAGGATCCCTTATTTCCCAGTACTGCGTTGTTGTCTCTTAGTAAGTTCAGGAAACACTTGGACCTATGAATTTTCAGCTGTGAGCCTCTCACCAATCTCCCACGGACTTTGAAAGGGATGTCTGGGGAATAATGTTTAATAAAAAGGCATTACATAGTTTAGAAGGGAAAAGAAATCTAACACATAGGTTATTGAAGGCTCAGTGGGAATACTAGGAAACATAATTGTCACATTATGTAATGTGTAGACATTTGCATTGCAAGTGAGCATGTGTCCTGTACTTAATTGGTAAAATGTGTGGAAAAATGAGCCATTTTGCTGTAATAGTATCACAACGGAGGCTTGTATCTGTGATACGGCACACAGATACACAAGCCCAGTGGGGCTGAGTAGAGTCTTTTTTCACCTAGTATGAGAGTAGACACAGGACTATAAAGCAACTAACTTCTCCAGGTATTTAAGTGCAACAAAGAACCGACAAGAAATGGGTGCTGAGGTGACTGGGTAACACAAAGTGGAAAGTATGTTGTATAATGTGACCCAACAATTTCTACAACTCTCTTGAGTGTGGCTGCATAACTGAAGAGAGCTTCCTGGCTCCCAGCTCCTGGCTCCTGGCTCCTGGCTCCTGTATGATGATGATACTGACCCCTGCTGGTCGGTAATTACTAAACTGTGGATAGTAATGATCTTGGACTTGGATCTCTAAAACAGACCAAAGAGTCTGATCTGTTCCTGAGGTTGTGCCTTGCACAAACTCTAATTCAGTTGCTACAGTCCCAAATAGGAAGAGAAATGACCCTAGATAATCTTAGACTTTTATTCTCTGTTCCTACCATTTCTAGTTTTCTACCTTTCTTCCCACACCCCTCTCCAGGACTTCATTGTTTTCTTTCTTCTGCCATTGTTATTTCAAGGTTTTATTTATTTATTTATTCATGACTTTACAGAGAAGTTGGAATTTCAGTTCCATCTCTGTATTACCCATTTGAGAAATCTGATACTCAGGCTGTGTGTTGGGAAAATATCAATGTTGTATTTAAGAAATAGTTGAAGCCAGACAAGAAGGCACATTCCTGTAATCCCAGCACTTGGGAGGCCAAGGCAAGAGGATCAAAAGTTTGAGGATTGTCTAGACTACATATTAAGGCCCTGCATCATGAAAAAATATCTTTAACTCTTACAACTGAAAATCACATGAAAAGAAGCTGAACAGTCCGACATCATGCTCATGATGTGATTACACCAAAGTCCCAGAGGTCACTGGATGGGCGAATGAAAAGAAACAAATGTCAGACATTTGTATGTGTTTCTTGGGAAAATACCCCAAAGCATAAAAAGCGCTAAACATAGAGGAGAAGTAGTATGTTGAAGCACATTAGAAAATAGCCCAGCAGAGTCATTGTTCTGTTAGAGGTTACCCGTTTCCCCACAGGGCTCTTCTACAACTTGTCCTGCAACTACTGTGGGGCATTGGATGAGAAGAAGCAGACTGAGGGTCCAGGGGCTTCGTATTCTCCATCGAAATGCTGTGTTCACCAGGGTATCACAGGCCCAGAGGCTGCCCTGCAGAAATCCGATTATCTTTAACTCACTCAGAAAACTGGGTTGCCCTGGACAGCTCTTTGAAAAAGCTGATGTGAGTTAATGAAGTTGGAATGCTTTTTAAATGAAATTTTAAAATTGGGTCTTGAGAAATGTATAAGCAGTGCCTGGTGGTATAAAATGGCATTATAATCATTTCATTTTGAAATGATTTGACAAACATTTCCTCATGCCCTGCTGTCTGCAGCCTCCCAGTCAAGGAAAAGCATCATTTTCTGGGTCTTAATGAAGTGATGGGATTGGGAACAATGCCTTTTGTCTTTGCATTTGTGCCTTCATAGTCCTGTTGGGGTTATGCAAGATATTTGGAAGTGGAAGATTGGAAACCAGGAGTCTGGGGGTCTTTGAAACTCTGTTCTAAGCAAATGTTCAAGGCAAATGTATGCATATGAAAGCTTTGCCTTTAATTGCTGAGCGAGGAGAGCAGGATGGTCTGCTCAGTAAATGAGGCAGGCCCATGGGATATCTATATAAAAAATTCAGCCCCAAGTAAGACACTGCACACAAAACAATTACAGGTAGACAATCAACTTATTGTAACACAATAAATGTGCCAGAAAGTGACAGAAGGAGAATGTATTGGTGATCCCGGGTACAAAATCATTTCTTAAACAGAACGTAAGTAGCATTAGCCATAAAGGAAAAGACTCATATGCTGAACTGCAATATAATTCCCAGTTTCTGTTCATCAAAACATAATGAGAATGAAAGGTAAGCCAAGGATGGAAGAAGGTATTTCCTATACCTTGAACGATTAAGGATCTTAGGTTTAGAATAAACAGAAAACACAGATCAGTAAGACATCCAAGTAGAAGGGCAGTGGGCAATAGATTTTTACCCTTTGTAAAGGATGGTATAAAAATGAACAATGGAGTGCCCAACATCCGTCATGGGGGGAATGCAAATTAAGACTCCAAGACAGACTACCATGAGAAACAAAGGCTACAATGCCCAGTGTTGGCAAGGAAATGCCAACGGCATGTGCATTGATACCACCACTCTAGAAACATCTCTGACTCATGCTTCTAGGTATGTGCTCAAAAGAGCTGCATGTATGTACATGTATACCAGAAGCCACATACAAAAATGTTCTCAGCATTGTTTATAATTGTCTCACCCTAGAAACAGTTCAGCTATTCCTCATACCTGGAGTAGGTTTTATATACAAACCGATTGTGAATTTTTTGCAACACTGAATGAAACATAAATAAATGTGGTTCTCCCAGACATGATGTTGACTTTAAGCATCCAGCCCAAAGTTAGTTACATGTTTTTGTATTATATATATATGCACATATATATCACATTCACAAAGAGGCAAAACTCAGATATGGTGCTAGACAGGATAGCACCATAGAGGTTAACCCCTTGTTAGGAAGGAGAGTGATTAGAAGAGGCATGAGGGTACTTTTGGTATCCTAGTTCCTTCTGACTGTTGACCAGCTTATAGATTCACAAATTTATGTTGTGGTAATGCGCGAGGCTGTGCATTATTATATTCATGAACGTGCAGATGATTTTTTTCAGACGTGCCTTGGAACACTCACATTACTGTGCAGTTTGTTGGGAGTGTTGTGTTGGCAAGAAGATAGATGATGACAGCACGGAGAGAGGAGGATTGTGATATTGCTAAATCACCTACTCCTGGTGTGAAACACTTGGATTTAAATGTTCTTTTTCTAATTTTTTTTTTCAGGCTTTCCTTCTATTTCTTATAGTTTTGGCAGTTTTCCTATTAAAATTATATATAATGACTTGATATTACTGTAGTCATTTGGAGCTGAGTATTTAAATAGCTGTAAATGTCTCAACTTGAATAATGGGAATTAAATTTCCATTAGTAGATTGGAAGTATGGTTTAGTGGGGTGTTCTCTGGCCAAGAGCCAAGCAGCCACGAGCCCTTAGTTCCAGGTTACCTGGGTTCCAGTCCTGGCCTAGAGCAAGTCATCCAGCCATTCTCTCTAGCTGCCCAACCCCCATAGTAATATTAAATGCACTATGGGCATTTTATCATTCTCTAAGAATACTCCAGATAAAGTAAGAGTTTGCCTTTTCATGGATACTTCTTGCAAACTAAAACTGTAAAGTAATAAATATGCTCATGTGAACCACACATTCTAGCACTGCTCTACTCAGGTTTACTTGTGCTTTTTAAACCTCTCTTTCTTTCCTTCTGGCATGGAACCTAGGGTTTTGCACACTTACTAAGGTATATAAAGTGCTCTGCCCCTCAGCTGCACCCCGGGCCCCTGCTTCTTAAGTTTCTTACTAGATGTCTGTCTACATGAAGAAGTGACCATAAAAGCAAACTGGAAAGAATGGACACAATGGAGGAATTTAGGAGAAGTCTTAATGTGTTGTGTTTTCTTGTCCTAATCCCTATCATTTGTGTGTTATTACATGCATTTCTATATTTTCATGTTGCTATCTGACCACATTGGATGGCACAATACACAGGAAAGAAACTGCTCTGGTTAACAATGGGTTCTTAACCCATATTGCATAAGTAATTTTTATCAGTATAGACAAATATGTTTACATTTAATGATTTGCCTGTTCACAAATCATAATGTGCCAAATTAAGAATAGGTTTGCTTCATTTTAACTCTCATCCTCATTAACATTTGGAACGCTCTCCTTGATGAAAGAAAATGTTCATTTGGACTCTTTTAGTCAAATTAATTGGTCAGAAGAAGTATGTCTGAGCTGGAAGAAGGGAAAAGCAAATCTGTATTTTAATCAGCTTCAATCTAATTGAATAACTCTCCTAATGAATTCTTTAGAAATTGTTATTTTCTGAAAATAGACTATTGATCTAGGCCAGTAGTTCCAAAACTTTCATTTAGCAGTAGACATATATTTTTGCAAATACAACTTTCCACAGGATCTTAATATACCAAGCACAGCAAAGGGAGGCCTGCTATACTGTTGGAAATGAGGTTTAGGATATATAGAAATGGGTAGTACATTTTTTTAATACTACTGAGATTTGAAGACTTTCAGTTATAGAGGAAAGTGGTCACTGTGGCTTCTTTCATAGGACCCGGACATCCATGTTTCTGATATGCATTGTCACTCTTCTGTCTTCACATGTCACTCCATCACTGGGCTGCACTCTGTTTAGAACTGATAGAGTTGGAATTCCCTGGCTATGGTGTCCTTGATGCTGTGACAAGTTATGCTTTGACAAGTTATGCCCCCAATAGCTTTATACTGAGAGACTAGCCTTCCATTTGACTTTATTGTATCCAGAATGAATACTGTGCTTTGAGAGACTATGAAAAATATCATGAACTCTGAGAAAATATCCAAAGTGAACCAGTATTGCAGAAATGTTCCAGGTTACCAACTGTCAAGCTATCTTGCCTTTACCTCTTACCCACAATAAAACCTTCCTGACACTTTTTTGACTAATATTTTAAAACACCACAGATTTTTTCCCCTGGTTTTCTGCCATTTTTTGTAAGAGTGAGAGAGGTGGGTGTTTATCTCCTCAAATTTCTGTGAAAAATGCAGAATTCGGTAATAGAAGAGGGCCTTACTTTTAAGCCTGAAGTGTAACATCCACTCTCCACCTTTCTGAAAAGAGTCCCAGAAATTTATAAACAGATCCACCTGTTTCTAAAAACCTGAGTTTAAAAAGCTGCCTTCTATCTACAGAGCAATTCTTTCATGAATACCTTCTAACCACATTTTATAGAGAAACACTTGCTTGGTGGCTTAAGCCAATGAAATAACTCTGAGAAGAAGAAAATGTTAGACAAACAAAGCAATAAAGCAGGTCTCTCACAATAAGGCAGAGACCTGCCTTATTTGGGTACATCAATAATAAGCTATCATCCACATCTAAGCTCTTGTCCTGAAAAAGACCCTTTCAAGAGGAGTATGCAGACAGCTGAAGGAGGGTTTCCCAAATAGTTCTTCCTTACCCACACAGTTCGAGAGTCAGCAGATAAACATGAGATGACTTGCAAGTCTCCAAGCCTGGGTGACATGCAGAGAATGCTTGATCAGTTATTATTTTACTAAAACCAAGGATCTCAGATCATTCATTTATTAGGATACAAATAGAAAAGCAGGACCTAAATGGAGCTATCCTTTTTTAAAATCTGAGTTTGAATAATGACTTTATTTTTAATTATAAGGATACTGCATAGTGATTACAGAACATTATAACAATATCAAGAAGAATGAAGAATAAATAAAAGACCACCCACAATTCAAAGAATGGATTGTTATATAAATGTTGACAAGCATTTAGAGCAAAACATGACATTATTCCTTGATTTAATGCTTTACTAATATTTTTAGCAGGCAGTGTCTAGCTTCCTAAATGTTATTCTTCATTCTGAAGGGCCATATCCACCCACCAGAATATACTCTTGGCTCATAAAAACATTCTACCTTTCAAAAGACGAAATATAACCTATAAATAAATCTCTAGAAAAATTTCCCCAGGGTAATAAACAGTATGAAATAAGATCCTACTTATTAAATTAATGGAATGATAATACCCAGGGTTGGAAAGGGAGGTAAAAAAATGGCACTTTTATTTTCTATCAATATTGTGAGTAGCCTATAAATTGATACCGTATTTTTGGAAATGAATTTGGTTAAGCATTACTACTTACAGCCTTGACATAGTGCCTTTCCTTCTATATTTATTCCCCTAACGACAGAGTCAATATTTAAAAAGTTATTTGCATTGAAATGCTGATTTCAATGGAGTAATATGTTAGTCAGTTTCTTGTGGTTGTGACAAAATACCCATGAAAACAACTTCAGGAAGGAAGGATTTATTTTGACTTACGTTTTCAGAGGTTTTATTCCATGGTTAGCTGGTCAGCTCTGTTGCTTCTGGCCTGCAGTGAAGCAGAAGAACATCATGGAGATTACCACGTGTGACAAGGGAGGCTGTTCACCTCAGGGTGGCCAGGAAGCAGAAAGAAATAACCAAAAGGAACTAGCACCAAGGTGTCTCCAATGTCTTTAAATACGCCCTAAGGGGCCTACTTCTTCCAGCTACACCTTGATCTCCACATTGCCACCACCTGAACTGTATATTCAGATTTTGAATCCATCAATAGATTAAACCTAATTAGGTCAGAGTCTTCTTGATCTAGTTCTCCGGAGTTAATTGTATGTGGACAGACCCTCACAGAGGAGTATTTACTAATCTCCTAGGCATCTCTCTTAGTCCATTCAAGTTCATGATCAAGGATTAACCATCACAGCAATGCTGCACGGGAGGTGGGGGTATAACTCATTTAGGATTGGATTCTAATGACTGTCTATGAGCACTGTGCTAGGCAAGCCACGTAGCTTCAAGTCTGTTTCCATAATTTTAAGTGGGGATAGCCACTGCCAGAGAATATGAAGGTTAACATGAAAATCTAACATAGTGTGCTCTGAGCATGCTGTCTGGCACCTGAAAAACAGGTAATCAGTGCCATCATAGTGGTGAAGAAGGGTGGAGTCTGGCTAAAGTAAATGAACTTGCCATGGTAGGTGCTATTGTTCGTAATGATATTAGTATGTGATACTCATGCTTAATCACTTAATAATGGGAAGAAAGATTAAAATGATGATGGTAGGTTTGAAGGCCGACTGTGAAGACCCTGTCACAGCATGCAAAAGGCAGTTGTAACACTATATTATAGAACACCAGACTGAGTGCAGCATTGTGTCTGGAGGCATAGGAAGACAGAAGGAAAGGAGGTTGATTTTACAGTCTGTGGCGATTGACACTGTATGAAGAAGCTTGGATTTTAGTCTCAGGAAATCCACGCAAGGCATGAGCGTAATGTAAGCCCCATATGGTATATGGCACTAAGATGATGGCAGAGCTTGAATAATTCCGGACCAGTCTGTGATTTGAAATAAGCATCTTTTGAAGTGCGAAAGCCCAAGACTCTTTACTTCAGCATGTAATTTGCTTCTTATTGATCTTTGCAACGTGCTAGAGGACTTTCTTCAGGCTGAAATTTCATTTCTGCTGTTCCCAGGACAAGAGAAATTTGATATCCATGTACGGCTTGACCAGGCTTGAAATTTCATTTTATTTGATTGCTCAGCTGGTCATAGATAAATTAGCAGATTCAGACCTCCAGAGGGAACACACACAATTCCCTCCCACACACCCCACTGTGTCCTGAGAGGGAGCCCTTGGACACTCTTACCACCTGCAAAGAGCTTTGGAAGCTTTATTGCTCTACTTTATTTCTCCATTCTCAAACCCTAAAGCTGTTTTCTCCATGGAAGATGGTTGTGCAGTTTTCATCTCAACAGACTCCAGACAAAGGGAATAAAAGAAATGGGAATAGGCAGGCTCTTGGTTTCAAAATGTTCACCAGAGGAGAGTTAATTTACTTCTGCATTCTGGAGATGTAGGCCATTGCCAAGGCCTGGTGTCTACTGAGAAGGTCAGGCTCCCTTTCCAGTGCAGAATCAAAGCAGAGGAATCTGGATGTAGAAATCTCTCAGGTTATGTACCACGGCCCAACCACATAAGCTCCATGAAGTTCTCCCCCTCCCCGCTCCCATCACAGCCTGGTTGCGAGAGTGACTTCAGGCTCCCCCTTGCTCAGGCCACTTTAAGTCCTTTTATCATCAGGGACTAGAGCCATCCACCTCTCTGTTTCAGACCTGGAGCTCAGCAGGCCTGCAGTGACAGCTCTGGTTCAGTTTGGGGTTCCTTCCCAGTTCTAACCCCTGGAGGTGGTTTCACTGTTGTGAAAAAAATCTTCAAATTTTCTAGGATTTTTGTTTGTTGCTATTATTTTATGTAACTTTCTTTTATATTGTATCTATGGCTTGGGAGCCAAAGGTGAGGACCTAAACCATGAGCATAACCAGAGGGCCCTCGCAGGCTAATGCTTAGATCTAGGAATGACACTGGGAGAGGGTGGAACCTTGGGGTGGGAGCTACCCCAGCCTGTTCTCAGTGGCCCCTGAGACACTGTGTTTAGCCCTGTGCACTCAGCTTCCAGTGCTTTGGTTCCCTTGCCACCCCCACAAGCTGCCAGCAACCCTACACACCTGCTCTGCAGCATGGCTCTCCTTAGCATAGACCTTAGGTTACAAGCCTGTCTGCCTGCTTTAGTTCTTTCTAACCTTTCCCCAGCTGTTCCCCCTCAGTTGCCCTGAAAATGCCAGATTCCGAAATCGTTTTTCTTTTCACCAGTCACAGGGAGGAAGAATCTGTATTTATAAAAAGCAAATTTCAGAGCTGGGGAATGCAGCTATGGAGCTATGGAGCACTTGTTCAGTATGCCCAGGTCCTGGTTATGATCTCTAACACTGAAAAATAAAAGAAATCCAACACTGACTGTTGCCCCTCGATATTGGCCTTTGCCTTTCAGGTTCTAGGTCCCTCTGGCCCCAGCCCCCTTGAGAGACACCTTACCTGAACAAGTAGAACCCTACTGCTGCATCTATGCTGGCTGGTCTTCATGAGCTCTCCAACTTAAGTGTTTGGGGAAGGAATGAGTGGGGAGAATCTTGAACAAAGGTCCGACAGTTTTGGAAGTGCATCTTCAGGGCTGGACAATCTAATGCGCCTACAGGAACAAAATACATACAGGATACAGATGTGTTTATGGTTGGTTTGGTTTGCACTATTCTGTCCTCCAAGAGAAGGATAAATGAGGAAGAGAAAAAGTAAAGTGAATCCCTTTCTAAAGAAGTAGTCCAATTAGTGAGTAGCCAATTCCATCCCTTCTATATCTTAACCTCCAAGCAGGCCCCACCCCTACATCCAGGAACAATAGTTAGTGACCACATCCTCCATACCTGGAACTGTTTTGACAGCATCCTAGCTGCCCGCCTGTCTCAGGTCCTGTCCCTTCACCCTCTCTCAGCCTTCCCTCTATACTTGGGTTATATCCAGGTGTGGAAACTTCTTCCAGTGGCTTTTCTAGCCAGCCTACTGGACAGGGTCTATGAGCTGGTCCTTGAGTGCCCTGCAGCTCGGTCCTTTGCACCTTATCACTACACACTCGCAAGAAACTACTTGCCTTTTTGCATGGTCTCTAAGAAACCTCCTTGGCATGAGCTATTGCTTTCTGCCTGGAGATGAATCAGGTGCACATGCTATACTGGCAACCTAGATCAAGCTCTGCTGTGGTACTGGAAGGCAGTTTTGTATACGAGTGGCTTTGCTCCTTGTGGCATGTACAGACTAAGAGGGAAGACAGGCATTGGGTAAGCCATTACAGCCATAATCACATAATTAAACTCAGTGATAAGAACTGGGAAGGTATACATGAGGGACAGAATGACTACCTCAGAGTGAGTTGGTGTGTTTAGGTTAAATTTTGAGAAAGAGATGGAAGGCATATTTTTCTGGGCCTGGGAGCCAAGAAGGTCATGCATAGTTAGAGGTGGTTGTCAGAGTTCCATGACTTCTGAGGCTCACTCTATGTGTGTCATCCTCTATTAATTTGCTACATCCTTATGGCACCTGTAGGATAGGTGCCTCTTCCATTTTCTCTGTGCATTGGGAAATTTCAGCACAGAGAGGCCAATGGATGTGCTCAGGGTCATGTGATAGCATGGCGAGATTCAAAACCAGGTCATCTGGATCCAAGGGCTGGAATTAGCCACTCATTATCTTATTTGGCCTAGGCAAGCCATTTCTGGCTGGAGCTCAGACCAGTGAGGTGAGGCTAGAAGGCAGAGTGAAGCCAAGGAGGCAGCCTATACTGCTGGGGATTCAAGGTAAGGCAAAGGGAGGGAGCAAAGTGCAGAAGGGCATGACACATTTGGGGCCAAAATCAGCGATTGTATTTTCTCCTTTCCTACATGCCCTTTAAAAGACCTCCAAATGTCACCTTCTGCCTGTGGATCCCTCCTCCTCAGCACTGAAATTCCCCTTCATCAGGGAAGGTCATCTTGGCAGGCCCAGTATTTCTCAGGATTGCCTTCTGCACTGTGAATTCTCTATAAGTAGGTTAAAGGAATGGAAAGGAAATAAATATACAGAGCTAGGAAGCAAGATGTTTGCTTAGATAGTAAGACTTTTCACATTAATCTTAGTCTTTAATGTGACTTTCATGCTGTAAGCTGCTGGTGGCTTGTACCTTAAATGAAGCAACTTACTCATAGGATACCAGTGGCCTATTATTAAAGCTAAAATTTCCATTTCCTTCATAGTCTGAGTGACCAGGCCATTAAGAGCAGGATGACTCCTCCAGCTCCACATTCTTCCCAAGTCAAGAGGTCGTTTGCTGGTGTTACAGCATTCCTTCTGGATCTCTAGGACCCTAGGGAGTCTGCAATGCTGGGGGAGCTGGACAGCAGGCAGTGATAGAGACCAGCTGTACCTCTTGACCATCTCTTTAGAGGACCTTAGAGCCCACGTGGTCCAACATGAGACCACTGAGCAGTGTTTGAGCCAGCCTCCAGGGTTCTGTGCTTTCTTAGCATCTCCAATCTAAGACCCAGCACATTGGCTTCCATATGGTGAAGTATAAGAGCTGTGTCCATTTCTTAAATTCAGCTTTTTAGAAGACATTGAAATATACCCACTTCATAGATATGCCCTATCCTAAGCGTACACTTAGTTTTTACCAACTGAATATACTAAAGTGAACTGTACCCAGATCAAAACAGAAACATTCCACCCTGCCCTACCTTCCTTGTATCCCTTCTTTTTTTTTCTTTTCTTATATCCCTTCTGTTGATCTCCTTCCTCACAAAGGTAGCTCTCTCCACTACCAGAGGTGGGGATTCAACCTTAGATCATATGATGGCCACATGCTCTACTATTGAGGTACACCCCTCAGCCCCTAGAGGTAATATCAGCCATTACTCTTCTTTTTTTTTTTTTTTTTAGCTGTAGCACAATTCAAGTTTATTCCATTTGTCCTTGCAACACAGTATTATTTAGCATTCGGATGTACATGAACTAGGATACTTATAAGAAATTCAGTTGTGTCAAAAGTATGACATTATGGAAAGAAAACTGAAATATATCAAAATGCACAAAGCACTAGACTTCCTGTTACTGCTTAAAAAGATATGATTGTTCCTCCATTTACAAAATAGAATCAGAACGATTTAAATGTTTAAAATTTTTCATGGCACTCTTAGCAGCTTCTTCCATACATAATATATAAGAGTATATAATATTGTATACTCTTGAATCAGTGTGGCCTGTTTTCAAACTTGTTAACCACTAAAACTATACACTATGTAGTAAGGATATACACTTAAGGCAAAATTTGTTTATTCTGGCCTCTCTCCACCACCACCCCCCAATCCTTGATTTATGACATTATCCTGGACATAAAAGAAATAAGAGGAGTAGGAAAGACTGTCTCTTTAGAGGAAGCCATACAGGCATCATACTAAGCCACACTTTAATAATTTAAGTAACAACCTTATTATTTGTAATTTATCAGTACACCAGGGCCTTGTTTCTTTTTTCTTTTTATGCAATACTGGGGTTTATTCTCAGGGCCAGAGCACTGTCCCTTAGATTTTTTTGGTTCAGAACTGGCATTCAGCCACTGGAGCTACAGTTCTACTTCCAGCTTTTCAGTGGTTAATGAGATAAGAGTCTCATAGACTTTCTTGCCATGGCTGGCTTCAAATCTCAATCTTCAGATCTTAGCCTTCTTGAGTAGCTATGATTATGGATGTAAGCCAGTGATACCCAGTGTCTTGCTTATTCTTTGTCATTAGAGGAAATGATACTTCTAAGTAAAATATCTAGACCAGCGTCCTGCAAGCTTTTTGTCCCTATAATGAATATTCTCGGCATCACAGGCCACATGATCTTTCTCGAAACCACTTAACTCCCTTGTCAGAGTGCAAAGGCTGTAACAGAAGGTGCACAAAGGAGCTCACTGTTCTCTAGGCCACTTGATCTGATCTGCAACCCTGAAGAATGAAGCCCACATAGCTACCACTTATCACAAAATATTACTCCTCCAACTTTAAAACATTTAACCATATATATGTTTGTTTTTTTACTTCAGCCATAACTGAGAGGAAATTTGCCTGATGTTTAAAGCACTTGTCTGCATTCTCAGAGAGAGCTGAGACCATTTTCTTGGAAATTTAGATAACATGGTCTCACAAAGCATGGAAACCCTGGCCCATTCTCTTGTTGTGTATCTTTGGACCCCCAGGATGGCTATGCTATATCCATGGACAAGCTTTTAGTCTGATCCATCCACAGCATATCCTAATAGGTCAGAGCCCATTCTGTGGCGCTTATTACAAGTTTAGGTATCACCATTGGTAGTAGTAATGTAGCCTCTCTGCAGAGATCCTCTGTGTACTGTGCCAGCATCTCTCTCTCTTTCATTCTCTCTCTCTCTCTCTCTCTCTCTCATTATTTGGCCGAAAGAGGTACTTTGCTACTTTGCTTCCACATAAAACTCCCTCCAAACTCAAGGACTTTCCAGTTTGTCTATACTAAATAGTTTTTCATTTCCTAGTGGTCACCAGGATAGGAGGGTTAACCACACATGGCCAGCCTTAAGGTCAGCTCTACCATGTACTCTCCTTTGCTATCAATAATAACAGACTGATTAAATCTCTCTGAAGGAAGAGAGAAGCCCCACATTAGAGCCTCAGCTGGGCTGTTAAGAATGTGAGCTTTCTGTAACATTAGGTGGCCAGCAGCCTGGGTGAGCCACATAGCATTGCTATGAGGGTCAATGAAATAGTAAATTAGAAACTCTCACACAATCTAGGAGCAGAATAAGCACTATGTAAATGTTTGTTGTCATTATTTATTTATTATTTGGTTGGTCTTGGGGTTTGAACTCTGAGCTTGGGCACTGTCTCTGCACTCTTCAGCTCAAGGCGAGCACTCTACCGCTTGAGCCACAATGCCACTTCCAGTTTTCTAGTGGTTTTATTGGAGATAAGAGTCTCATAGACTTTCCTGCCCAGGCTGGCTTTGAACCGTGATCCTCAGATCTCAGCCTCCTGAGTAGCTAGGATTACAGGTACCCGGCTGCTGTCATTATTTTTTGTTCTTACTCAATAAGTTCTGATGAGTTCTGATGCTTGATAAACAGGTTAGATTCCCAGATGTGTTATTCTAGATAAGAAAAGTTACATATTAAATGGTAGATTTTAGAGGGGGGGAAATCTCATGGGTAATACTTGATGATCTGAGTTTTTATGGGATATCATTGTTTTATGTTAAATAGTTCCAGACATCTAATCTTGAATTGTCCTTTTACTATTTGGAGGACTTGTAAAGATTGTGAAATGCAGGGGTTATGAATGGCTGGTAAAGTCTGAACTACTTTGCAAAAAGGATCTGTTCCTCTGAGAGTTAAAGCAACATCTCAGAGGAAGTCACAGTTAATGGTTAGTTTCCTTTAGGGAAACATACTTAAAGAATTATAGTACTTCTCTGACATAGTTTTTCTAGAACTCAAACAACTCCTGAGTTAATGTTTAGTTAGGTGAACCAAAAAAAAGAATGTGTGTGTGTGTGTGTGTGCGCACGCACGCGTGTGTGTGTGATTTTACATGGCTAAGAGAAGAGGAAAATGAATTTAACTGAGAAGTAATGTTTTAAAATGAGAATTCTGTTATAGTGGTATGGTCATGGTTAATATGTATTTTTGTATTTTTAAGATGGTTTTACCTTTTAAAATGGAAGAAAAAATACCCTGGAGCTATTATGGTATCTGTCACAAATTAATTATCTGCACTGTAACTCTACATTGTAGAGGTGTGTATCATGAAATTAAGACATGTAGCATAGCCAGGCACAAGGGCTTATTCCTGTAATCCTAATTATTGGGAGACTAAGACCAGGGAGATTGAAGTTTGGCTCTGCATGGTCAAAAAGTTTGTGAAACTTCATCGCAATCAATAAAAACTGGGCATGGTAGCTTGTGCTGTTATCCCAGCTCTTCAGGAAGCAGAAATAGGAGGATTATGGTCTAAGGCTGGCCTGGATATAAACATAAAGCTATATTTGAAGACTAATTAAAGCAAAAAATGTGGGGCTATGATTCAGATGGTAGAGCACCTACCTACCAACTTAAAGTCCCTAAGTTCAAACCCCAGTACCACCAGAAAAGAAAAGGATCCATAGCACAAAGCATCCTGTAGAAGTATTCTGAGATACCAGAAGCACCCATTGGAAGAGTGCTTGGATTTGTATTGTCAATTTGTTTGGTTGATTTTGGTTTGAGTTCCAAGTAGAAGGCTATTGGGTGGGCAGAAAGCAACAGATACTAGGTTTACCCATTTTTTCCTCTGCTTTCTTCATACCACCACCCCACCGTGGCATGGCTTCAAGCAAATTTGTAGGATTGAGGTTATTGGCTTATTAGCTTTCTGGGTGGAACAAATTACCATACTCCAGCAGTTTAAAACAAAAGATTTTTTTTCTTATAGCCTAGAGGCCATAAGTCCAAAATCCACCTGTTGGGAGGGCTATGCCCCGCCAACATCTCCAGTCTTCCTGTCTCTTCCAGCTTCTGCTGACTACTGTTTTACTTGGGTTTTGAGACTCCAGGCTGTCTCTTCTTTTACAAGTCTTTCTCTTCTGAGTCTCCTAGCAAATGTCCCTCTTCTTTCTAAAGACCCAGTGATTGGACTTGTTTGGGCCTTGCACCACATCCAGGATGACTTCATTGTGAGATCCTTATTATAACTAGAAAGGCCGTATGTCTAGTGATGTTCACATTCCCAGGTACTGGGAGTTAGGACTTAGCCATATCTTTTAGAGTCCATTACTTAGACATTGTAGATATCACCAAGCCAAGTTCTACTCAAAGAGCCTCACCCATCACTGCCATCTCGGTAGAGGGAAGTTTTGAGTGTGGCTCTAGTTGCCCAAGTTTGGAGTCACCTCCTGTAAGCTTTAGTCTCTGATCCAGAGGATGCTACTCAGTCTCTTGACCATGGCTCTTCTCTTTACAAAAAATGGAGAGGTGATAATATCTTCTGGGTCACAGGAGGATATGTGAGGTCAGCTTGTAAACATGTAGTCTGGCTCTTCAGCTCATCCCATCAAAGATTTAGACTACTCTCAGCACCCACCAGCTGATTAGCTACCAATTTCCCAAAGCAGTCCTTTTTTTCCAAAGCAGTCCTTTCTATTACAAATCCTATCAAAAAGCAGAATTGTACCCAAGACAACAGCTTTGAATACTGCATATGTGACCATATGACAACCATATAATAATAAAAGTGATTATAAAATACTGTGTTTGAACCTATATATTACACTCAATGAACACCTTAGAAATGTTTCTACATTATTAGATACTTCCCTGCAGTACTAGCGTTAATGGCTGGAGAGTATTTCTTTGTGTTTGGAACATTTGAAAAGATCTTTTGTCTTTGAATATGTTAATACTGTGAGAATTCACCTTCTACTAAATATAATGGATGTTTGTGTTAAAAAAAATCTTTAATTCATTGTGGAAAATCCAACACCTGGAATTATTGGATCACAGTTATGCTCCTTCCATGGGTTTACATCCCAGGGTTTATACGTCATGTTTTAGTATGATGAGGGCACAGTGGTTGCCAAGACCTTTCATTCAGTGGAGGGATGCTTCAGTCCCTGTTGTGTGCCAGGTATTTTCTGTGAGTAGGGAGTAAGAAATAACCAAAGGAATCCCAGACCTTGCTAGAAGGGGCTCATTATCTGGTGGCCAAAAGAGGTATTCAAGCAGGAAGGCAGAGGGCTTAGAACGTGAGGGAGGTGTCCGTAGGAGGAAGGGTTGCTTAAGTTGGTCTCAAGTTTAAGGGGCTAGAGTTCAACAACTGGAAATTCTCTTGCAGTGATACAGCTTTGTTCCCTATACCTCAGCTTTCTGTCTAAATGACGTCAAAGGCTTTCCTTGACTAAAAGTGCAGCCTTACCTATATTTGAGGTGAGTCAAAGAACCTCTTATACTGCAGTTCCCACTGTCAGGCAAGGATAATAATGGCACCAACCTTATCTGCCTGACAGATGTGAGATTCAAGCGCATAATGGATGAAAACATGGTTTGCTGACTGCCAAGCCTTATATTAATGTTGAATAAACAGACTCACTAATGTTGTCCTGGGGCAGCCACAAGGACATTGGATGAGTAAGAGCTCTCCAAGGACTTTAGGGAGGGTGCTGATCCTGACTACAGACCTCTCCCTTCCCCCCACCTCAGTTCCCCTCAGCAGGAGAGTAGATAGCCACAGGACCTGCAAGCAGTGCTTGGAATCAGCCGCAAAAGGACACAGTGCCCAGGCACCATGGGCCCTGCTCTGCCACTTAAGAGCTCTGTCACATCACATAGGTGATGTTACCTCCTCATACTGCATATGTTACTACTACATCTCTGCATGTGGTGATTGTAGAACTCTTGTGAAAACTGACAAAGGATGGATCCATATTAAGAGCAATCTTCTGTCACAAACCCTTGCCACAAATATAGTCATACAACTTCATCAAACTACCAGAGAGACTGGCACGTGTCTCTCACTAGAAGCCAAAACCTGGGGCTGGGGTGAGAAGGGGTCCCTACCCCCAAAAGGAGAGAATGACTACTATGGAACAGATAGCACATTTTTCATACCAAACATTGTATTTTTTTCTTCACCAATATAGGAAAAAGAAAGTTCTGTTTAAAAATTTTTCACTTCCATTTTTCGACATAAGGACTTGTACATCTCATTGTTGCAATGTGTCCCTAGTTAAACGATTTGTTTTTTCCCTTCCCCTCTGCAAATTATACCAACATCAAATACAGTGAAAATATGGGTTATACCGTGGGGGAGGGACATACAAAGCAATAAAGAAATCATCTTATAAATATGCTAGAAACAATCCCATGAAAGGAGAAAAAAAAACAAAACAAAAAAATTTGAATACCTATCTTGGGGTTCATTCCCCTAACATCAACTTATCTGACCTTTTCTGCTTGACTCAGACATATACTAGTTATTGCAAATAAGGGAAACCATGGGACCTGTTTCTTTGGGCTTTACAATTTTGGTGGGGGGTGGGGGGAGGAGCAGGTAGGGGGAGGGGGGAGTACAGGAAGGGGAAACAAAGAGGAGGCAACAGTGCTTGATAAGAAATGTACTCGTTATTTTGCACATGTAATTGTAACTCCTCTGTACGGAATTCTCACAATAAAAAAAAATGAGGAAATTGAAGAGATAAGAAATTTCCCACGAGTTTGCACAGCTGGTAATTAGCTGCACCATGATTCAAACCCCACTCTCAGATTCCAAACCCTAGAGCCTACCTTCCAAATCAGAGCAGCTTGCTGAACATTCAGGATTCGTGGGAAATGCAAGTTTTTGTCAGAAAACGTGGGCATTTTTGTCCAAAGTGATCTAATATAATAAACCAAATTATCTCTAAAATTTTTTTTCACTTCCAGTCCATTTGACCAGGTGCTACCTTGTACTTTAGAGGGCAAATGTCTAGGTAAGCATAGCTGATATGAGAGAAAAATCTTTCCAAGGTCAGGTGCGAGGAAGGAGTGTAAGTCTCCTTTTTGCCTCTTCTGTGACTTATTAGAATATATCATGGAATCAGCCAAGGACATACCTTGCAGATGACCCTGAGTCTCCAAAGGTGGTGATATCACCTGAACTCATGATAACAAGTCACTGCAGGAGGGTTTTGAACTCGTATTTCCCCCCTCTTGATCCCTGCTGGATGATGCCCAACAGAATAAACAAAGCTGTAGATTACACTTACAGATGGCCTGTGTATTTTTAGCTTAGTGAAAATATTCTAGGATCTCTTCATTTCTTGCAATGATGGTCTGAGTGACTTCAATCAAGGGTAAACTCAAGCACTCCAGGAAAAATGTTTCTTAGTATGTTTTTGTATGGCATGATTGGGAAAATCATGTTCAAATACCATGCACCTTTGGTGCATTTGCAGTTAAGTTCCAAGGAAACATCCTGCCAGTTCCTAGGAAATTGTGGGTGAAAATGGTGCTCAGTTCCATTCCTGGGACACTGTGCAAAACAACACAGCTACGTAGGTCAGTCCTGGGATATTGTGTACTGTACTGCACAGGTACTTAGGTCAGGTGGGGCTGTAGCCTGCAAGTGACTCACAGATCTACCTTCCTCAATTAAGAACCAAATAGAAACATGTGCTCATAAAGGGAATTCATATCCATCTTTGTTTCCTGGGGTTGCCATAAGACATTAACTACAATTTTGTGACTGAAAGCAATAGAAAGGTATTCCAGCACAGTTCTGAAGGTAGCACAATTCTAAACCCAAGTTGTTGATTCCTTTTGTTGATATCTTTTATTCCATGACTCCCTTCTAGTTTCCACATGGAGGCAGCCATCTTTGCCTTCCTTGCTCTACAGATCATTAGTAGTATTTGCCTCTCTCTTTACTAAGACTCTTCTCTGTGTCTGTGCCTCAAGTCTTCTCCTCTTCATTAAGATCACCAGTCATGGCCAGGCACAACAGCTCACACCTAGATTACCAGGTCCCATGCCTCCATCTAGAATCTTCCTACTTCCTGCTCTGGAATTGGGGAACTAACCAGAAACTCTCCAGGTGTTTTCTGTGGTAGAGTCCCAGTAGGCTCAGAGCCAGTATTTTGTGTGCCTGTGTTGTGCTCATTCAGAATTCCAGCCTTCCGTCTTTCTCATGCTTCATCCCTCTGAGGCTACACAGAACAAGAGGACATGATTGCCCCCAGAGGCCTCATGTGAATGGTTTCACATTTAAGGCAAAGAATGATGGGCAACCAGGTGCCAGTGCCTCATACATATACTACTCAGGAGGCTGAGGCCTGGAGGCTCTCACTACAAAGCCAGCTTGGGTAGAAAAGTCTCTGAGACTCTGTCTCCACTATAACCAGCCAAAACAGCATGGCTGGAGGTGTGGCATATGTGATAAGAATGTCAACTATTGCAAGAAATCCAAGTGACGTTAAGCCCCTGAGCTCAACCTCAGTACTGCCTCCAATTTATGTGTTTAGATATACCTAGATATTTTATAAAAAATATTGAGAAGAACTTGTGAAACAAATCCTGTGTTTATACAAACATGTTTATCTTTGTGTTTATATAAACATGTTTAGAGTATAGTTGTAGAGGGGGGAGGGAAGGGATGGTAAGGGAAAAACAAAGGAGGAGGCAACATGCTTGATAAGAAATGCACTCATTACCTTGCTCATGTAACTGTAACCCCTCTGTATAGTATTTTCACAATAAAAAACTTATTTAAAAAAACATGTTTATAAAACATGCTTATCAGCTGGGTACTGTGCACTGGTGCTTATGGCTCCCACCTGTAATCCTAGCTATTGGGGAAGCTGAGATCTGAGGATCATGGTTCAAAGCTAGCCCGGGCAGGAAAGTCCATGAGACTCTTACCTCCAATGGACCACCAGAAAACTGGACATGGTGCTGTGGTTCAAGTGGTAGAATGCTCACCTTGAGCTGAAGCGCTGAGGGACAGTGCCCAGGCCCAGAGTTCAAGTCCCATTATGGACAAAAACAAAACAAAAAACAACAACAACAAAAACATGAGAATGTGCTTTAGACCACTTCTGCTGTGGACTGGGGCAAGGAGAGAGAGCTGAAGGTCTATGCTATCTATCCCGTCTTCTCTTTTTAAGTACTCATTTATTGTGGTCAAATATACAAACCATAAAATTTAGCATGTTAGCTAGTGAATGGAATCAAGCACATTCACATCACAGTGAAACACACACCACTGTCCATGTCCAGAGGTTTTTTTGTTGTTTTATTTTTTGGGGGGGGGGTGTCTCTCTAAGTAATGTTCCCTACCCACTTAACATTACCTGCTCATCTCCCCTCTCCCAGCCCTGATACCCTTTACTCTTAAGTTCTGTCTTTATGAGTCTGACTAGCCCAGGTATCTCAAGCACATGAGACTATATGGTATGTCTCCTTTTGTGTCTAGCTTTATCTTTAGCATAGCATCCTCAGGGGTCACCCAAGTGTCAGAATCTCTTTCCTTTTTCAAAGAACAGTTCTCCATTGCTTGTGCAGACTTCACTATGTCTACCCACTGGTTGGGCACTGGAATGCTTCCCCTTCTCTTGCTGTAGGGTCCTCCTTCCTTGCTCCCACTCCACGTGGACTTGCCTATAACTGAGGTCTGCAGTATGGACCAGCTAAGTAAACCAAATTTCAATTGGTTAAAAAAAGAAAGACGAAATAACAGTTCCAAATAAAAAGCCTGCTTCAATTAAGCTTTAGTGATGTCTATGAGATAAAAGAAGTGCCCATTACTCAAAAAGTTAAAGTTAGCATGTGATCATAAACACCCAAGAGGATGGAAAACCAGGCTTCTGACTAAATAAATAAATCAATAGAAATAGCTAAAAGGTGGAAACAGCTCAAATGTCTATCCACTAATGCATAAATCACTAGATATGATGTGTTGATACTTTGGAGTGTGATTGGACAGTGAAAAACAAATGAAGTACTGGCAGCTGCTTGGCTCTCCCACTGAGTAGAATAAGCCAGTCACAATGGTCACATACCTTATTATTTTTATATGATTGTCAAGAAAACATCAGTCTGTGGAGGAAATAGATTGGTGGTTACCTAATCTCTGCTCATAGGATGTTAGGGCAGTGGGGAAAACAATTGAAGAGGAATGAGGAGCAATGGCTAATAATTTTGAGATTTCCTTTTGAGGTAAAGAAAATTAGATTATGGTGAGTATTGCACAACCCTAGGCTAAACCATTGGAATAAATGCTTTAAGTAGAAGAATTTATGGTTTGTGTGTTACATTTCCTTCCTGCCTCAACAGCCCTCACTAATGATACTGAGTTCATATTACTTGGTAAAATCTATTCCTCATGTCCTCCCTGAAGAGCATGTTAAGCTAGGGGAAAGGAGATTATTGGCCTAACACTCCCCATGTCTTCCTAGAACATTGCTTTGGTCTCCCCATTTCACCTTAAGGACTTGTAGGAAATCACCTATGAATGTTTAATGGTAGGAAAGATGCATCACAGAAACAATGCTGATTATCAAAGTCATGTTGACTGAGTGCATTTTTTATTCATTGGCATGTTCTCTAGAAGGGTCTAATGAACCCCCTCAGATGACCTGCTATGTGGGCTGTTTAGGGACACTTTTCTGGCAAGTACAGAGTCACTGCCTGGAAATGGCCCCATCATTCTTCAAGCTTTGGAGGCAGCCAGGGCTCTCAGCAAGGACCTCTCAGCTCAGATGCCTCCACACTCCATTTACACTCCATCCTCACAGCAAATTGCTGCCATACCCCCTCAGTAGATATGATGAGAGGAAACTCTTCTGATACCTTCTCTTTCCTGCCCAAAGCCCTTAAAGATGCATGTCCTATCTCAGAATTTTACTACATCTCTGGGAGCTTATGTGTTCTCATCATGCTCCCTTTATTGATAGGAGTCGAAGCCCCTGGGCACAGCCAAGTGCACTGAGTGTTCCATCAATGAATTTCTTGCTGCTGAGACAATTCTTAACACAGAAGCATGTCCCCAGCGGCCATTTGAGTAAATGTGGGTCTTTCTTCAGTGATGAGGTTGACAATGTAGTTCAGTTGCATTTTAAAAGCAGAACCCACAAAAGTCCAATGCTGGGAATCCCTCAGCATCTTTCAGGAACTGGTGCATCCACCCCACACTACTCTAGGTTCTGGATAAAGGCTATATAGTCCTTGGGCCTGTGTGTGGACACATGCAGATATTGTTGGTATGACTCCTTGATTGGAATTCTTTGATTGTCTATAGTTCATGCCACTGTCTATTAAGCTGTGTATTTGGAGGGTTGGGGGTAGGAGCCACCATTAGAATAAAGTTCAATAAGAACAGGATTCTTGGGATTTTTTCCACGACTCATTGGCGTTTAGACCTATATCTGATATATAGTAGACACTCAACAAATATCTGTCGAATCAATGAATATGAAAATGGTATAGTTTTCTATAGTGGAAAAGAAAGCAAAAAGGGAGCCTCGAAATATTTTAGGCATTATGGTGTCTAATTAAGATGGTTAACTAAAACTGTGAGTAGACATGATGAAGGAAGATGGTAGACCCGATGGCTGAGTGCTTCTCTGCCTCAACACCAGTGTATTTTGATTTCATCAATCAGACCAGAATATAGTTTAGTGTTCCAGTGAAATGAATAGTTATCCAGCTCTCATTTTCCCTCAAAACATTTCCTTCTCTTTAATACATAAATACATACCTGGTATGGATACACACACACGTTAAGTCATTCATTCATTTACAAGATAAATTAATAGTGCCAAGTTTCTGATTTCTTCTTTCTGTACCATATCAAGTTATTCAAGCATGTAGACACAAAGAAGCACTACTACATTTAACTGTTGTTCTTTAAATTTCTGTTGATCAATGGGAAGTCAAAGATTATTCAATCAATAATATCTGGATGAACTCATCACTAGGTTGGGAGAATAATGAATGTCAATATTCATTTCATACTATGCATGAAAATAAAGTTCAGAGACGTGAAAGTGTTAAACATAAAAAACTAAGCCAAAGTAGAACCATGAAAGGATAGAATTTAAAAGGGTCAGCTGAGAAAGCACATCACATCATTTTCTTGTATATCTTGACATTGATCCCAAGAAACAAAATCCACACTACAAAAGTAGCAACATCTAGTTCATAAGCCAATTCAATGGATTTAAGCAGATGTGTTCTGAGCTTCCTTTGCTATTTCCAAGGTCCACCGTCTGTTAGCTGCTCCCATGCATTCTGATTCCAACATGCAGAGTTGTTTGGGACACCCATAGTGCTAGCCAGCCTCTAGTTACTTTTAATTCAGTAAGTATTGTCATTTTTATGACGCACACTATCTAGTTCAAATAATTTAAAAGAAATATTCCAACATGAGAACATTCATTATCTGTTTGGGTAGTTACATAGTTCCTGAAGTCTGTTCCATTTGGGGAATTTTAGGATTTATGATCCATCAAGCTTTCTTATTAGGGTTCTTTGTGTTGTCATTGGAAAGTTGAACAACTGGCTTTTAAATACAGTTGTCTGTTGGAACTCATTTGTTCTAAGACATTGTCTGAAGATTGGATTAATTTGAAAGCTCAGATGGGTATTGGGACTTGTTTTGAAGATTAAATTGTCAGACCAAAGTGTTCACTGATTCAGACCTTAATAAGCAGGGCAATATGCATTAAAGCTTTTGGTAATATCATTATTTGCCTCTGATTGCTGTCACCTGTGCTCAATTGGAAGCCGCAGGTCTCTTCATTTTTGGAATTTGATAGATTTTTCATATACCTAATCATTACTTTGCTGGTAGTGGGGAGGGGTGGGGTTCACTCTGGTTATAAGCAACTATTCAGAGCTATTAGATTGTTATACGTCTCAATTCTTGAAAACTGGAGTTTTTCCAAGGCCTTCATTGACCAGAATCTTTCCTTCTTCAGAGTCCAAGTCTACACCTAAGTTTTAACAAATAATATCTTCTCCATCAATGGGCAAATGCATGATAAGTGGCATTATACTGCCCACAAAAATGCATTATTGTATTTTTTATTAACTCAGCTTAAGGATTTGTTGCTGGGTACTTTCTGTTTGGATAGAAATGCATTGCTAGAATTTAGAAAATCAAGAGTCTTCCAATGGTTTTCAAATATGACAATTGAGGGTAAAAATAATAACCTTAATGAATTAATAGACCAGCAGGTGTGGCCCCAACATTTGTGTTCTTGGGAAGCAACCTCTTTCTACAGCTGTACTGTTGGTTGGAGTATAAACTTGTTCAACCACTCTGGAAAGCAGTATAGAGGCTCCTCAAAAGACTACACGTAGAGCTCCCCTATGACCCAGCAACCCCACTTCTGGGCATTTACCCCAATTATTACAAAGAAGGCCATACTAAAGCTACCAGCACAACTATGTTTATTGCAGCATTATTCACCATAGCTAAGATATGGAACCATCCCAGATGCCCCTCAGTAGATGAATGGATCAAGAAAATGTGATATATATGTATGTATACATATATATGTATACATATATATATGATGGAATTATATGTTTCCATCAGAATGACACTGCTCCATTTGTTAGGAAATGGAAAAAAATCGTCTTAACTGAAGTAAGCCAGACCCAAAGAAATATAGGTCCCATGGTTTCCCTTATTTGCAACAATTAGTAAACATCTAAGATAATCTTATCAGATGAACAGGAAAGCTCAAAAGCTATGTACATATGACCATATAAGATGATGCTAAGCAAAATGAATCCCAAGATATGGACACAAGAGGTTTTTCTTTGTTGTTGTTGTTGCAACTGTACTTGATTTTGGTACCCTGCATCTTGTATATACATTTACCTAATTTGGGGAGTGGAAGGGGAATAACAAAACACTGAAACAAGGACACAGGATGACCCACTGCAACACAAGACTCTATGTTGGAAATGAACTTTACAACTTTGGGACTGGGGAGAAATGGAGAGAAGTGGGGAAGGAAAGGATAATAGGAGAAAAACAGAGGGGGGGTAACAATGCTTGACAAGAAATGTACTCATTACCTTAATTGTAAACCCTCTGTACAGCATCTTTACAATAAAATAAAAATTTTAAAAAGACAATAATAATTAATTAATAAAAAGCCAAAGGGGGGGAAATGGGAATTTATGTAGTAAGAAAAAGTAAGCCCAAAACTGTTTTCTCCTACTATATTCTCAACACATATATGGTCATCAGTCTTCCAGCAGATACTAGATATGTTTCCTACAATTTCATTCACTTCTGACTGTCTACTTGGCATCAATGTCAGACCCTGCAGGTTCATGGTTCAGTCCCACAGACATCCCTTACTTAGAAAATCAATCCCAAGTACTAGGTTGCCTAGAACTTCTGTCTTGCTTCACCTCAAATCATAAGTTATCATGACCTCTTTTTGGATTTCATTATTTGCTAGAATGGCTTACAGACCTCAGGAGGTCATTTTACCAAAGGTTTGCCAGCTTATTACATAGGATGTTACAAAGGCCATAGGAGTATACACAGGTGGAAGATACACAGGACAAGAGCACAGGAACTTCCATGCTCTCCCTGAGCATGCTCTCTTCCTAGCACCATCTTGTTAGACTGCCTATAAGCTCTCCAGACCCCCCCAGTTCAAGGAATGGTATGGGGGGCCTATTATTGAAGTATCTTTTATTTATTCTGGCCCAATTCCTCTGTTCTGTCTGGACAATTAGTAGGGCCAAAAGTTCCAAGCATCCAGTCATAGCTTGGTGTTCCTGGGGACCAATTCATCCTGCAGCCTACCAAGAGCAGAGAGGTAGAAACAAAAGATATTCCTGTCACCCAGGATTAGGTCTGTGTAGAAAAAGGATTTTCTTTTCTTGCATCTCCACTATCCAGGATATTACAAGAGCTTTAGGAATGTATCAGGAATTAGGAGCAAAGACTAAACATGTATTTGTTATTATATTACAGTATTGTCTTGTCTTTTATAGTTTTCTTTTTCTGTTTTACTATGTCTTTCTTTAACCTGAATAAAGTACAAAAAATTAGAGTCTTGTATAGTTGCACATGGCTATTGTCTCATTATTTAGGAGGCTGAGACAGAAATATTGAGAGTTCAGGGCTAGCCTTGGTTGCATAGTAATATCTGTCAACCTATCAACATGTCAAGTCTGGGAGAGAGAAAGAGAGAGAGGGAGGAGGAAGGGAGAGGAAGAAGATGGAGGAATAAACAAGTGAAAGGGGAAAGAAGAAAAGAAGAGGAGAGAGAAGAGGGACTTGATAGTATCAAGTGTTTAGATTTAAGATAAGATTTGAGTATTGAATTGAATATGACTCTGTAATGTCTTCAATTTGTTCAAACCTGATTATTTTGTATAGACATTTTGAGATTTCACATACCATAAACTTCACCCATTTATGATACATTCATGGACTTGTGCAAACATCGCCATAATCTAATCTAAGCATAGCTTCCCCACACTAAAGAAACTTCAAGTCATTGGCCATTATTTCCCATTGCTCCATTATCCTACCCCTGGCATCTGTCTGCCACTATGAATTTGTCTCTGCCAGGCACTTAATATAAGTGGAATGATGCGATATATGGACTTTTTGTGTTTGAATTCTTTCATTTAATGTGTTCTCAAAATTCACCCATGTTGTATCAGTACTTCACTGTTTTAATAACCAAATAATATTCCATTACAATGATATACCACAAATTAGTTGAGAGACATTTGCATTGTGTCCATGCTTTGGGCTTTGGTAAGTCATGATGCAATGAGTAATACTGTCTGGCTTTGTATAGACACAAGGTTTCCATTTTCTTGAGTGTATACCTAGGAAAACATCGTTAGTTCATATGGAAACTCTTCATTTAGCACTTTTAGGAACTACCAAACACTTTTCTGAAGCAGCTGTACCATTTTACAGTCCTGTCAGCAATGTGTGAGAATTCCAACTTCTTTACATTCTTGCCAACACAGGGCTGCTGGATTCTGTCTTGGTTGGGTGTGAAGCAGTATCTTATCGGTTTGATTTGCATTTCCCCATTTGCTAATGATGTCAAACATCTTTTTAAATGTGTCTATTAATTATCATATATCTTCATTGAGGAATAACCACTGCAATCATTGACCTGGTCTATTTGGTTTATGTCTCCAACTGTTGAGTTATAAGTCGGTTTGCTATATTGTGAGCATATATGAGTGGAAAAATGAGTGAAAAAAACAGCAATTATTTTAAAGATCGAAGAAACATTGACATCAATTTCATATATCCTAGCTTTTAGGGATCATTTTGGTAATGGGAGTAAGCTGACATTGATAATGTATAAACAGATAGAGAAACCTGAATTTGTTTATAACCTCTTAGCATGGGCAGTATACCTACTGGAGAAGTACTGAGTTAGTAGAGATAAGTGATATACATTGTGAATGTTTTCATATTTATGAATGCCTCAAGTTACATAAATGCAAAATTCATATGTGCCGTCAAAAATATTTCACAGATTCTGCAGGGAGATTTTGTTGTTAGCTACGTTGTATGGAAACTGAAGAGCTAAGTATCTCATTTGTGGCATTGTGAATTTTTCCAAGGGAGGAAAACCTTTTTTTTTTTCTTGCAAACCGTTGGAAGGAAATTATCTTTTCTGTTTTTAAATGACCATAATTGGGTTTCTGCATCACAGACTTGTAAAACTATGAAGTATGTATAAAATCATGTTTATTCATTTGATATTCTAAACATAAGTATACTAAACTTGATTATGTTAATTTCCAAAGAAAAGAACGTTAAGATTAGAATTAAGCAAATATACAAAAGTTGCAGTTGTGTACCAGGGTTGCTTATGTTTCTAGGATTACGTTGAATCTTATCCCCAGATCTAATTAGCAACTGTTTGTCGGTGTATCTGACATGCAATAGCTGACTTTTCTCACCTCAATGACTAGCACATCATTGACAGAGGAAGCGAAGCACTGGCCATTAATTAGTTGAACCAGAATCCTCCAGCCTGATAGAGGCTCAGAAGAATAGAGTCAGAGATGGTACAGCAATGATTCTGAACCACAGAGCTAGAGGGCAAATGCTTAGCGGACTACATAAGAGATGCTTATTTTCAGATGCCCAAAAGTGGATTGCAGTATCATAAACACTGAAATTTGCCATTGCCCTGTGCTACTCTAAGTCTGTGTCCATTAAGCAGGGTTCCTAGAGTTATCGTAGCAAATCACCACAGACTGGTAGCTCAAAGCAACAGAACTATATTGCCTCACAATTCTGAGACTAGAAGTGGAGAATGGAGGTGTTGGCCAGGCAGTAGTAATTCTGAACCCTCTAGTGAACCACGCTTCCTTGCCTCTGCCTAGGTTTTAGTGTTCTGTGGGAGTTCTTGGCACTCCTAGCTCCCAGCACCCGCAGTCCAGTCTTCACACTGCTGTCTCATGTCTTTTTCTCTTAGCATCTCTGCATGGCCTCTTCCTATGAGGACGCCAGTCTTAATCCACCCTAATCTAGTATGACCCTTTCTTAATTTAACTAATCACATCTACAAAGATTCTATTTCTTTCTTTTTAAATATTTTATTATCTTTCAGTAGTTGCTACAAAGACGTTGACTTTCAACAAAGCAGATCAAAGGCCCTATTCTGAATAAGTTTACATCCTAAGAATCCCAATGGAAATCAATTTTGGCAAAGGAGTAGATACTATTCCAACCAGTACAGAAACCTAGCCATTTTATTTTTTAAGTACAACTTTTTTCATGACTACAGGCATTATCCTCCTAAATGCAATAATCAAGCACATATCAGAAGTTGAGGGGTGATATGTTCATAGGTTTCAGGAAGAGCTTTTCACAAAGTTAGACAGAAATTGCTAATTTTGAAGTACCTATGTACGCTAGGCCATTTCTACATATATTCTTTTTATTTTAGTTGCCCACTAATTCTATTAGTGAGTTCTTCAAAACGTTACACATCCTACCTATTATCCTCAAGCCTGTTGTCTATTACATGCCAAGTGGCTCTTCTTGAGCCACTGAACCCGACATGCAAAATCTTTAAACTACATGAATTTCAGTTTCTCATCTATAAAAGTGGGCCAGTAGCTCAGTTATAACATAGTAGTAGCTAAGAAAGACTGTCAGCTAGGCGCCTGTGGCACTGTACCTGTAATCCTAATACTCAGGAGGCTGAGATCTGAGGGTTGCCATTCAAAGCCAGCCCCAGCAGGAAAGTCCATGAGACTCTTATCTCTAATAAACTACTCAGAAAAAGCTGGGAGTGACTCTGTGTCTCAAGTGGTAGAGTGCTAGCTTTGAGCACAAAGAGGCTTAAGGACAGTGTGTGGGCCTTGCGTTTGAGCCCCAGGACTGGCAAAAAAAAAAAAAAGGAAAAAAAGAGAAGAAAGACAGAAAGAGGAAGGGTGGGAAGGAGGGAGGAAGGAAAGAAAGACTGTGTCAATTACTATTTCCTAAATGTCTAGTCCTCTTCCTTTTCATTATTGTTATTATTTTTATTTTTATTTTATTATTATTATTTATGTTGTTGTTGTTGTTGTTGGAATTACTTGGAGTTTGAACTGGTTTTTGCCATTACTGCCAAGGAGTATTCCGGTGCAGGTGTATCACATATACACATGTGCCCATAGAGACATTCATTGTCATTCACGGGAATATCAGTTAAGAATTGTATGCATATATATATGCATATGTATACAATTAAAAATTCCAAATAACAGCATTTTAAATAATTGTGTGTGTTCCTCTTTTGTAAATGGAGTGTAGAGTGGGTCAGGGTTTGTGGCATAGTCCCATTGTCATCTGAAACAAATCTTCTGTGCCTCTGTTGGACTGGAGACTATGGCTTCCATGCATAGTCAGGCCTGGTCTAAAATGTCTGTTCTGCTGCATGCTACTCTCATGTAGAAAGACAAGAAGAGTACCCAACAGCCAGGAAAGTTGTCTCTCTGTAAACAGCTTCCACATAATGATTCCGTGAAAGTTGGCAGTTTTGTTGTTGTTTTTACCTAGTCTGCTTTGTTCTCTCTGAGTTGTAGAACCAATAATGAGACTAATTACTGATTGAATAACAACTTATTTTTTGCCAAGAATAGAAGAAATGGAAGATAAAGCCACAAACCAACTTCTCCTGGGGTTTGGAAGCTATAGATATACGATAAGAGAAATGTGAGGGAGGCAAAGCCTAATAAAGAGGAATTTCTGGGAAAAGATGGAGATTTTTCTAGGAATTCAGGCATGCCTGTGCTCAATCTTTTTATGGTTCCTTCCTGGTCTGGTTAATTGTCATGTGTCCTGAGCATGTGTCCTTTAGCATTTAGACAGAATTTTAAAGAAGTTAGAGATTGTCTGGTGGGCACGCTGAAAGCTGCCTTCAATCCAGCAGATTTGGTCAGTCGGGACTTCTGGTCTACAGACATCCTGTCTTCAAAGGTAAGCAAGATTGGAGAGAAATAGAAATTCACCTGTCACCTAGGCAGTATAAGATTAGGTGGGGGAAACACTAACATCTCATTTGTCCTCTGATTACACTTGACAAGTAGGGAGATAATTGTGTTCTTTCCCTCCAGGTTTCAGTGTTCTCAGTTGTTCTCTTATGAAGGAGAGTAGAGGATTGGATGTACACCATGTAGATGAGAGCACTGTCTGCTGTCATGGAATCGTACTTTCTAATATTCTGAGGATAGTACTTGGGGACCGAGGGTCTGGAACAAGAAGTTACTATATGTGTATGTAGTCCTGTTTCCCCAATAAAAACATATTGCTGTAGAACAAGAGCTTTACAAATGATTTATGAGACACCTGTTCATACATAGAGAACTGTCTCTCCTTCAGGCCTGAGAGAAAATGAATAATTTACCTCTCCATTTGGATCACCTCCCATGAAAGCCTGCGGTCCTTCCACGTCTGCATAGCCACTGGGAAAGCAAAAGAAAACTTAGCCAGAAGTGGCTCCATACCACATCCCAGCATCATGGTGTGCAAAGAGAATTCCATCAGGAGCCATGACCTGTGGCCTATCTGGGATTTCATTGAATTCTTTTCCCTAGTACTATGCTAGCTTCTCCTCCTGGACTCGAGTATCCCATATGGTGGGACAACAGAGGAAGCTGTGGATTCCCTTAAAGCTATTTGGATTTGAATGAGCAATGGCTTACGTACAGATCCAGAACTAGGGGAAATTGCTGCAGTGCCTTCCTCGTCATCCATTTTGATATGTAAGATTTTAATCAATAAGCCATGTATCAGGTGGCATGAAAAATAGACTCATCTTTTCACAATTCACAGATCTTTCTGTATGGGAACTTCATGCTGGACCCTAACACATCACTACAGCATTAGATAAATGCCCATGAATGTCAGTTCTAGGAAGAAATGAAATGGAAAACAAAATCTGTGGAAATCTACATATTATGTGGAATTAGTTTACCACATACAAGTGGCTCTATGGGGCCTTATCCTCCATTCTTATACTAGGAATGAAAACAGAGCATTGTACATGGAACCATAAGATGTGGATTTTAGTTCTACCTTGATAGACAGGATGTTGTAGAGCAAGTCCTTCCTTAAATGTAAAATGTATGAGAAGCAATGAATTCTATTTCCTGATTCAGTTCTTCACTGAGTTCACCTTGCAGGTGTCAACTGAGCATCTCCTGTGCTCAGGGAGTTGGTGAACACTGGATGCATGAAGTGAGTAAGGCATCAAACCAGTCCATTCATCTCTGGGAATAATTGAAGACTGAAATTGGAGTTGTATACACACAGGCATCTTCCCCTAGCTACCAATGCCCATTCCCCAAATGGCAGAAACTCTTTGGTACAGTCCACTCTTTAATGAGACTGATTTGCTCTGAGCTGTCATATAATTTATTACATAATTGTGTTGTGTCATAAGTCTATTGCAGAAGAATTCAACTGAGATTTAAAAAAAAAAAAAAGAGCAAAGTGGGTGCAAGTTTAGGTGGTAAGGAAGCAAAGAGATGGAAGGATACCGGAGCTAGGAGAGGCTCTTAAGGGCAAGGAGAAGCCGCCTCAGGCTGCTTAGGGTGAGCCACAGTCAGCTTCTTGGTGGGAATAAGAACTCTAGCTTTTCCATGGTACATTTGCAGGTTGCAAAAGCCCAGAATGCAGGGCAGAACAGCTCAAGGTTAAAAAATAAATAAGTTCCTCCTTTATAATTCTGATTAACACAAAGCATTTATAAAATACAGCCTCTGGAAAAGTGACACAAAATGCATTATAACCTGTCATTCCCAGTCTTTGCCTAGTGCAAAAATGTGAGAAGTCCAAGATCAAAGGAGGCAGATGTTTGGGGAGTTGTTTTGTCTCAGGTCCTGAGAGAAAGAGAGAGATGATGGGTTGGATTCTAAAATCCAATTTTTGGTCAGTCTTTTGTCTTTTGACTTGGTACATGGACTGTTTTATTCAGGCTTATAATCTAGTTTCGTGTTCCCCCCCCCCCCGCCTTTTCCTGGCTCATTGGCTGGGTTTGAAGCCACACTTTGTTCTTCAGAAGGGCCATAGCCTGTCTGCCACCAGATGTCTCCTGTTGTTATCTGACTTAAACCAGCTTCATTGATGTCAAAGAGAGAGGATTACAGGACGATTGAGATCAAACAGAGAGCAAAATTGATGATGAACCCGAGGAAACAGGCCAAGATTTGCCTCTAATGGGCCTGTTCCTACCATTTGGGTGAATTATGCATGCTCTGGCCTGGAGCTGCCAGTACAGGCTGATCTGCCTCCAGCTAGAGAAACCCAGATAGATCCAAACATGGAAGAAACTAAAAACTGTGGCCACAAATGGGCAGATAGGCTTGCCTGGAACAACACTCCATAGTACTAACTGCTAAGCACCAGTCCTTGTACGTGTGTGGTGCGTGAGTGTACACTCACACACGTGCATACATGTGTTTGTTGGGTGTGTCCTGGCCTGAGCACTGTCCCTGAGCTTTTGTGCTCAAGGTTAGTACTATACCACTTGAGCTACAGTTCCACCTCTGGCTTTTTGGTGGTTAATTGGAGGTGGTTAATTGAAAGTCTCAGGGACTTTCCTGTTCAGTCTGGCTTTGAACCTCAGATCTCAGCCTCTTGAGTAGCTAGGATTACTAGCATGAGCCACTAACATCTGGCAAGGTCTTTTTTAAAGCCCGTCTAGTGAGTATTTGGAAGTTGAGTATTTTTATAACTGCCTAGGATGAAAAGAACTTCTTATGATAGCATGAGAGGTAAGCGCTCATTGTTTTTGAGCTGACACTGGGATGTCTGGTCATAAGATGATAGGCTAATTTCTCAAGTTCTTTCTGATGCCCGTGAAGAGTTTAGTGGCCCAACATGGTCCCCTATTTGAACAGGTCAAATAAGAGGAAACAGGTGGCACATTAATTTTTAAGTCAAGGATAACTTCCTTGTTGAAAGAGTCTTCTTGTAGGGGTAGCCTCCATTAAGTATGTTAGTTCATGTACTTACTTTTCTCTCTCAAAGTGTAACTGTATAGTCTTTACATCTGCTCTTTATATAAAATACAAGTATCATGTTGATTGGTTGATTGATACACTTATTAATTATCTTCAGGACTGTTTTGTAATTTTTTTAAAATCATAGCTTTAAAACATTTTATGTGATACCAAGTACAATTTTGAGACTGCTGTTGGGCTTTTAAATCAGACATCAAGGCATAAGGAAATACAACTTTTGAGATATAACTGACAGATTTTAATACGTGAGTCCGTAGTAAGAACAATTCTATTGTGAGACGTGTTGTTCTTCTACCTGAAATCTGCAGGAATAGGCTGGGATTAGACGTAGAGCCCAACTTCTTGTTCCTATTTCTTCCTTTCTCCCCCTGAGTCTTTTCTAGTCTTTCTGTCTTTCCTTCTTTTCTTTCTTCCTGCCTTCCTGTCTTCCTACCATTTCCATGGTTCTCCTTTATTAATTCCTAATACCTTCAACCATTCCCTGGGAAATAAAGAGGTAAAGTTGATTCTATTGAACATATTTAGCTCATTACTTTCCTCATGAACTGAGAAAGTAAAGCGTATGGATTAAAAACAGAATCCTATAACTATGACATTTTCCTGTAGAGTCAGGAGAATAGTTTTACAGCATGGGCAAAAGTTACAGCTCTTTGCTGAATCTCTCTCATGAACTGTTGGATTATGGAAGTGAGCACTAGGTACAAAGGGAACACAGTGGAGTTTCTCTCCTCACTCTATCCCTTCATCTCGGTGAACTATTCCAAATTAGTCTATGATTCTGACAGGCACTAGTCCCTCCAAGTGACTGCAGGTTTGAGGCATGTAGATGAAAGCATTAAGAGCTTTTAACAGCAAGCAATAGTTGGCCCCCTCCAAGTAGGACTGTTGGATTCTTTTTGTGCCCTCCCCCGCCCCAGGAAGAGGTAACAGTTGGATGCCTGGCACTTTCACATGGCCTATTTTCCCCATGGGAAGTTGAAAAAAAATATCCATTAAGGCTGGTTTGTATATACAACAGAAGGGCATAGTATGCCCTCCAAATGAATATCATTATCTTTATATATAAAATGAAAGCCTGGGAGAGATGGCAATGTGGTTTCAGTTCCTCAAAGACATGGGTTTGGCAATGTACAGCTGTTTTGAAACCAGTCCCTTCTCTTGTCCCACTAAGTATGTCAAGGCAAAACCTCATCAAGCAGATATTTGAAGAGGTCTCGTTTAGACCTCTGAAAGAAAGGAAAGGAGAATCGAAAGTACAGGAGTGACCAAGCCTGAGTGGGGTCCACAAGACAAGTCTTTTCCCCCTTTCTTGGGGCTCCTAATCCCATGGTAAAGTTTAAGGTACCCCAGGAGAACAGATTGCAACACTGGGGGTTGTTGCTTAGGTATAACCTCAAATATCTAAGCATGTAAACATCCTTGAGATAATTTTAAAAAATTAAATCAGCCACATTGACCTCACATGTTCCCTTCAATGGCCACAATGAAGTCAAAGATAATTTGGACCCATAAATATGTGTTCTGGGTAGAAAGGGTCCTGTAGCTTTCAAAACACAGGTCTGAGAGACAGTGACAAAATGGATAGAATCTGCTCATTAGCCTCTGTTAGCTGGTGCCTATTTTGGGAGAACTTTGAAAAATATACCTCCCTCTTTAAGATGGTTGTCAAAAGGCTCCATTTCCACACAGGGAGTAGGATTGTCTCTGGTCAAAAAAAAAAAAAAAAGGAGCTGTTTCACCTGTAGGTAGGCAGAGGGGAAAGGAAGGAGGTACTTATATACTAGGCTAACACAGCTCTCCTAAAAGTACAGACTTGGGATCTGCTTGTCTGGAGCAATGTCCTATGTCCACTAAGAGTCAAAACCCATGCAGATGGGAACAAAGAGGACTAGGTTTGGGGAGAGGGCATTCAGGTCAATAGGGTAAAACTGAGTGCTTCTAAGAAGGCAAACATAGAACCTCCTCGGTGACCACACTGACATGGCACACAGTTGGTGTCCTGTCTAGATAGTTCACTGTGGGAAGTCCACAGGAAGCATGCAAACATTTACTGTCCCTGAGAGCTGGAATTTCTGCCCAGCCCCTTTCTCAATTGTTCTGTGTATGTTTAGTGAGGGGAAATAGATCTATCTTGCAGCTAACAAAATAGCCTTAAGGCCTGGAATATGCTTTATCATGGAGCATCTGAAAATAACTCAACTCTGAAGTTCCATGATGAAGCTGTCCTCTGGCAAGAGGGTAAAAATAAGTCTTTATCCATCATCAGCACATGCTCAGCCAGGCTCTTTCAGTGACTCTATCCTAGTGTTTGTATCTGCCTTGGGCCAGTGTTAACCCCTAACAACATCAGAGGAGCTGACTGTTCTCTGTGGAGAAGGCTTAAATTGACCTGAGCTACTTGGTGTTCATTGAGTAGAGGGGTTCTCCTCTGTTCTTGAAAGTGGATTCACTGAACTGTTCAGTCGTTAAAATCTTGGTACAACAGGGACCCACTTAGTGTTTGAGTTGCATTAAATGACATTTTCTTAGCTGGGAGCCAGTGGCTCACACCTGTAATCCTAGCTACTCAGGAGGCTGAGATCTGAGGATTGTGGTTTGAAGCCAGCCCAGGCAGAAAAGGCTTCGTGAGAATCTTATCTCCAATAATATACTCCAAAAAGCTGAAGTGTCACTGTGTCTTAAGTGGTAGAGTGCTACCCTTGAGCACAAAGAGGCTCAGGAACAGCGCCCAGGCACTTCATTCAAGCTCCAGAACCATTAAAAAAGAAAATAAACAACATTTTCTTGTAAAAAAAAATATATATATGTATGGTTTAGAATTCAGGTATGTCTTTAAAGTATTCCTATTGGAAGCTAGATAATTTCATCCATTGAGGCATTTTAAAAATGTAATTATTTCTTTCCTGGAGCCCAGCAAATCTCATTTATTTCTATTGCTTATGGTTAAGCACATATTTTGTTCTATATTTACATTGTAAAATCTGTTGCAGTTGACTAGATCACCTAGCATTCAACAAATTTGTTCAACCAAGGAAGTAGAAATCTTTCCATATCTTCTTTAAAACCCAAGTTTTTTAGAAAATCTATGGTTCTTGGAGTAGAGTTAAGATAAAATGTAATTTAAAATATATATGTACTTTGGGGGGGTAGTTGTGGAGGTGGGAGGGAAGGGATGGTAGGGGGAAAACAAAGGAGGAGGCAAAAAGGCTCAATAGGAAATGTACTCATTAACTTGCTCATGTAACTGTAATCCCTCTGTACAGCATTTTTACAATAAAAAATGTACAAAAAAGAAAGAAAGAAATGGGCTGGGCGCTGGTGGCTTACGCCTGTAATCGTAGCTACTCAGGAGGCTGAGATCTGAGGATCGTGGTTCAAAGCCAGCCTGGGCAGGAAAGTCCGTGAGATTCTTATCTCCAATGAACCACTAGAAAACTAGAAATGCTGCTGTGGCTAAAGCGGTAGAGTACTTGCCTTGAGCTGAAGAGCACAAGGACAGCGCCTAAGCCCAGAGTTCAAGCCCCATGACTGGAAAGGAAGAAAGAAAGAGAGAGAGAGAGAGAGAGAGGAAGGAAGGAAGGAAGGAAGGAAGGAAGGAAGGAAGGAAGGAAGGAAGGAGGAAGAAAGAAAGAGAGAGAGAGAGAGAGAGAGGAAGGAAGGAAGGAAGGAAGGAAGGAAGGAAGGAAGGAAGGAAGGAAGGAAGGAAGGAAGGAAAGGAGAGAGGGAGGGAGGGAGGGAGGGAGGGAGGAAGGGAGAGAAATATTCTCTGAAACTCAACTGACTACATAGAAATAATAAAGTATAGTAAACTCTAAAAAATAAAATATATACTTAATTGGTAGAGTGGGATATACTTTTCCAGAGATCTGTAGATGATCAAATATTTTCTGTGAAAATGTCACAGAAATCTCAGAGTGGCAAGTAAGGACAAGAACCCGTGCCCCCTCACATGAATATAGGCTCCAGCAATGGTCAGGAAAAGCTCACTGGAAACCATGTGTTTAGATGTGTCAACATTAATATCTGATCCTCAGATGTATTTGCCATATTGAACCTTAACAGTAATTATAGCTAAATTAAGAGCTTCTCAAGCCTGCAAACCTGGCAATTTCAGCATAAAACATTCACAAGACTCCATCTCAACCAATGGCTAGGTACAGTGGTACTTGCCTGTCATCCCAAGTTATAGGAGAAACACAATGGCTAATGCTCAGTGGTGTGGACTTAGTCTATCATCCCAGTGACAAAGGGAAGCAAGGATAGGAGGATTGCAGTCCAGGACTGCCTCGGCATAGAGCAAGACCCTGTCTCAAAAATAACTAATGCATGAAGGAATTGGTGGAGTAACAAGTATAGTGGCCCAAGTTCAAACCACAGTTCAGGCTCCTCCCTTCCCCCCAAATAAGAGAGCCCATTTAGGAAAAAGGTCTTCAAAATATGTCGAATAATAAGTACAGCAATACAACAGCAGCCTTCCTGCAGACCCTCTTGAATACTTAATTTTTGTAGTTAATTGGATGCAAATAATGAACATCTCCAGCTGTAATCTGAACAATAAGATTAACCATAACAGAGGAAAGCTGATTACAAACAGATACATCTACGACTAAAATTTTAGGCCAGCAGAACAGATGGAAGGCCTAGAGAATGGCTCATTCACTTAATTTGTGCTCAAGAACATAAGAACAATAGAACCAAGAATTTTAAAGTGAACTCTCATGAGACTTGATTTGTGACATTTACCTTTCTTTTGAACTATATTTTTCATTTTAATGTGGGAAATGATTATCTCTAGAAAATAGAGTATCAGTTATACTATCTGGTGGTTAGGTCAATAAATCCAAGAAGACTGACCTTCCTCTTAAAACTGTTGGTGTGTGAGAAAGCAAACCACAAGCCTGTGACATACTCAACTTGCTCTGCCTGTTTTCTAGAGGCCAGACATTAGACAGTCCTCTTCTCTTTGTCTTCTACTAGTGGAAAAGCCTCAGCACATCCTGGTTCTTTGATGAAAGATGTAGAAGTGTTCCCTCTTTGCATCAGAGAATCAGCTGTCAGATGAATTTTCCTAAGCAGGTAACAGTGTAACTATTACTTAATTACCCCATTCTTAATATTGACCTCAGCCAGATGTTTTTCCTATACATGCCACAGGCTTTTCAAAGCAGAGGAGGTTTACACCAGTAGGCCCTAGGTCTGTTTAGAGGCTTCTAGAGGCTAATTTGCAGTCAGTTCCTGTTACAGTACATCACTTGGGTGGGTAAGAAGTTTGAAGACTACAGCTCGGATTGAGCATTACTGTTGTGGTTGTCTTCAACAAACATGTATTGGGCTCCCAAAGATCTGAGATGTAGTTCCTGGTCTCTTAACAGATTCCACCCATTGGAAGGGAATTCAGGATTCATTCACCCCATGGTTTGTGAAGAACCTGCTTTCTGTAAAGACTCTGTTCTGTGAGTAGAGGTTCAGCAGGAAACAAAGCAGACAAGGTCCCTCTGCTCATGAAATTTGCATTCTAAATGCAAAATTTAAGCAAGTCAAGACAAATAAGAAAATGAATCTCAGATTAACTAATGTGAAGAAATAAATGAAAGGAAGGATTGCAGGTGGGATCTGGAGGATCTGGAGGACTCTTAGATAGAAGAGTCAGAAGAAACCTCTGTAGGGAAGGGAGTGACAGCTGAGCCAAATCCTGCATGACAAGGCAAACGTCCATGAGAAGAGCTGCCACCTGGTTCTAGGCAAAGGACCTAAGGTGGAGACAAATGAAGGATGTATTCAGAAAACAAATGACACATAGCCTGTTTTAAATAATTAGAAAACAGCAGATGTGGCCATAACAAGCTGGAGAATGGAAAGAACACTGGGTAGTGACAATCGGAGAAGGCCTTGGAGAGAAGGCAGCCTGAAGAGGCTGTTTAGAATCTCGCCTGAGATGTGGTAGGGGAAAGGGAAGGATGGCTTTCCTAATGGGGAGGAGTGTGCTGTGTACCAGGATACCAAGTTTGTACAAGTTGTGGTGGGTAAGGATATCGGACAATTAGTCTGTACCAGATTGTGGCTAGACTAAGTAAGCAATGAGGAGCCATTGCAGGATTTTGAGCAAGGGAGTGGCATGTGCCAGGTAGTGAATATAACAAGTATTCTGGCAGCTGACAGGATTGATGGTGGCATGGAGGAAGAAAGCCACTTGAATACAAAAGCAACTCTAAAGCTTGGCTTAAGGTGGTAACATAGACTTAGCAGGAAAGGGAGAGTTCAAGAGGGAGACTTGCCTAGAAAACTCTAGAGTCCTGAGTTCATCACTACTATTATGGTAATTCTGAGAAAGAGTGGGAAAGGGATCGTGAACCTGAAAAAAAAAAACAAAAACAACACAATGATCCCAGGGTTTGAAATTTGCCTTATCCAGATCAGTAGCCACTGGCTATCTATTTAAATGTAAATAAATTAAAAGTTAAGTAATTTTTTAAAATGTAGATCTCCAGTTGAAGGCACCCTATTTCAGAGGTTTAGATGACACCATAGCTAATGGCTACTGTATTGGTCAGTGCAGATATAAAACATGCCCATCATTGTCAAAGGTTCTATTAGCCCAGAGTCAGATCATTAATCTTTCATATAAACAAATCCTTCCTTCTAGAACATGAGAAAATCTCACATGCTGTTTCATACCAAAAACTACCTTCCTGTTGAAATTTCTATGTTTTAAGCATGTCCACTTACATAAACCATTTACATTCTATGTGGTATCCCATTGGGTTGAGTGCTGATTGCTCTAAGCTTGACAAAGAACAACGGGGGAAAAATCCCTTTCAGGAAGAGCAGACTGAGTTTCACTCGTCATAGAGAGTGAATTAAAACCACAGCCAGACTCTTCCTCTCTGGCTCAGACAATGGTGGGTGAGGTGGAGAGGACATGCACGCTCTAAAACCCAAGTTCACCATCCAGGAAGTGACTGCAGGGTTTCTCTCTAGTCCAGTGGGGACAGACTTGAAAACTGGCATCCCTTGATGTCATTCTAGTGGAATTTATGGGATCTGTCTTTCTACATGGTGGTAATGGTAGGAATGGAAATCAGGAGGTAGTGAAGATGTTGCTATTTGTGTCCATGTCCTGATAGACAGCTTCTTGATATTTTTATGATTTTTTTCTGTTCTCAAAGGGAAATAGCCTTGTACTCACATGAGTACTCATATGGCCATATGAGTTAGTGGGAATTTTTTTTAAGTTGGACTGTCTGTCCTGTGTACCTCTATTTATTCTTACATTAGAATGAATCTTACTACACAATGTATTCCTAGGATCCAGTGCTGGCTCAGCATTGAGCAAGAATGAGACCCATTGGCTGAGTCCAAAGTGTAGGTTAAAGTCCTGATTTTACCACTCACTAGCTGTGGATTCCATGAAATTACTTTCTTTACTGAATCCCTGTTACTTTGTCTTTAAAGTGACGGCTACCCATTGATCCTCTCTGACCATATCACAGATAAGAGGAAATAATTACAATCCCCTTAGAAACTAAATGGGTCCTAAATTTACTGGCCTCCTTCTTCTTCCCCTCTCTGGACAGCTTCCTGTTGGAAATGACGGATGAACAGGTAAACAGGAATGTAGGTTATCTCTAAGTTGGTTATACAGACCGCAGGCCACCATTTTGTTTTGTTGTATTTTTCTTTTCTCTTTAAATATTGAACATTTTTCCTAAGGTTTAACAGGGAAAATAATTTGTAGACTACTAGCTATTACAATATTTGTGCATCCCCAAATAAAAAGAACATTATCCTTAGACGTCTACATGCAATGGAAGACTGCTTCCCTCCTGCCCCTCTTGATTCCCCCGTACATTTCATAGCTCCTTCTGCAGAGGGGAAAGTGCACATCAGATGTGAAGTATTTGTCTTAGGAAACCCATGCATTTTCAACCTTTTCTTTCTTTTTTACAGAACTGTTTATGACAAGTAGGAATATTTGAATATTCACAATATTTTTGTGAGGTATTTGTTTTTCATTTTAAAAAGAACAACAGAAAAATGAATTTCCAATTTGCATAGTAGGTTTCTGCCTCACCAAAGACAGGCTCTGCATTCTCATTAGAGCTGAATGAACACCACCAGCGGGTTAAAATGTAGGATCGGAGGTCTCCAGGGAGGTATCTCAACAAGTATTACTATTTTTGTCCATGTGTTTAAATGGAGTTCTGTTGGGATTGTTTGGGATGCATAGAAAGTCACAGTTGGAGGAAAGTGCATTAGTGTTGCCTCCTATTGTTTAAGAAAAGAAAGAGGGAGGGAGGACCTCATACCTCAGTTCAGTATTTGTGCAAGCTCCACAGCCACCTGTGCCCAGCAACCAAAGGCAAAGATGCTTGGATAGAAATGAGGAAGAAAAATGCCAAGGTAGACACAAAAGAGGCTACGGCTGAAGGACAATGCACCTGTCCTTGGGACAGTGCTTTACATGCATGAAAGCCAAGAGGGAAGGGCCTTCAACTTGGTTACATCTAGAAAATGACTCCACTACACCAATGTGAAACTAAGTCCTCAAGAACCTTAGAGCATGCTAGAATGACATGTCTGTGCATTGGTTTCATCTGTAAGTTGCTATACTTTATGGCTTAGGATCAGCCATCCTTAACTAGTACATAGTTGGAGAGCCACTGCCCCCAATGATAGAAACTTCACTATTTCTTCGTTCCTAGCTTTAGGAGAAAAAAAAACAGAAGGTTATCAATATAAAATGCAGTACACTGGGTGCTAAAATGAAAGCTTTTCATGATTATTGAGCAGATGGGGGAAAGCTGATGCATGAACAGAGATGCCCAAATCTAACAAAAATCAGGAAAACCCCAGAGCTAGCACATCACTTTTTTTAGCTAAGATACAAAACTGGTTACTTTTAAACACATCCAGAAGTTTCAGAAGCCATCTAGCATAACCAGAGCTCCTCTGTCAAAGACAGACTCCGACTTACAAAAGATGCATAACTCTTACATTCAATATTTTATGTCCTTCTGTTTGGCTCAATTTCTACTTTGGGCTTTTATCCCAAGACACTGACAGCGTGTTCTCATAAATAGTTCTGGTCATATTGTTTAAAACAATGAAAAATTAGGAATAGCATAAATATATAGGAACTAAATCAATTATAATACATCCATATGGTGAGCTGTTGCATAATGAGATGTGATATTGCTTTATATGTAATGGCATGGCAACATGTTTAAGATGAACTATTAGGTTTAAATTTTTAAAGCTATAGACCAATCTGTTTAGTATAATCACTAAGGAGATCCTTTCTCCCTCTTCTCCCCAACCTCTATTTCTGTCATTCCCCAACCTTGGTCTCCAAAATTTGTTTCTTTCAACTATGTCTTATGCCAATTCAACAAAACTGTATCTGGTTTTGTTACAGTGAATCAATGTGAATAAATAATTGAAAGTTAATTCTAAATAACTAGAAGAATATTTTACATTTTTATAAAATGTGGTTAGAACTAAAAAGTTCACTGAACACCAAAAAGTAAATGTATCTTTGACATGGCTAAGAACAGGGCTACCGCCTTTGGAAGTATATCCAAGGAGTAATGAGCAATCTATGTAAGGAATCAGAGGTATCCAGCCAGACTCATACCTATAATCCTAGATAGTTAGGAGGCTGAGATCTGAGGGATGCAGTTCGAGGCTAGCCCAGGCAGGAAAGTCTGTGAAACTTTTATCTCTAATTTATCAGCAAAAAAAAAAAAAACAAAAAAAACCCAAAAAACTAGAAGTGGTTCCTTCAGCTCAGGGACAGTGTCCAGGCCCTAGGACTGTCACAAGAGAAAAAAAAAATAGAATCAGAGGTATCCAAAGAAGCATGATGCCAGTGGCTCATACTGGTAATCAGTATGATTACCAGTATGTACCAGGCTAGTCTGAGTTTGAGACTAGCCTGGGTAAAAAAGTTACCTAGATTCATCTCCAAAATAATGAGCAAAAAGCCAAGCAAGAGATGTGGCTTTAAATGGTAGAACACCAGCTGATCAAGCAAGTGAAGCGAGCATGAGTCCTGAACTCAAACCTCAATGTCACAAAAAAGAGGGAGGAACAGGAGGAGGAGGAGGGAAGGTAGGAGGGGGAGAGAGAGAGAGAAAGGGAGAGGGGGGAAGGGAAGGAGGGAGGAAAGGAAAATGAAGGAAGGAAGGGAGGGAGGGAGGAAAAAGAGAGAGAGAGAGAGAGAGAGAGAGAAGCAGCAGCAGAGAAAGAAAGACCCCCAAGCATATTTGAACTTTAGTCACAAAAAGACAGTTATACTTTCTGACTGTGTGTTTAATCAGATAAGTAAATACCAGCTGTTGGAGAATCTTTCTACATGATATACTTTTTCAAGTCCATGATAAAAATAAGTTCAGAATCTCAGGCATATTAGCTAGTTACTACCAAATATTAGCCTCTGAAATTTGTCTTCAGACCACCACAGAACATCAGAGTACCTCATAACAATAATCCAATTCTGTCTTTACTAACTTAAAGATGGTGTGGTTTTCTGAGTCTCCTTGAAAAATATGTTTTCATTTATCTCTGATTTTTTTTCTCCAGCTACCCATGTATACTTGGCCATGAATTTTTGTAGGAAATATAAAACTTTGTGCAAGGGCTGCCAGAAGTCTACATAATTAAGATGCTTCCTCTATTCCTGTTTTATTTTCCTTTCAAACTATGACATTGGAGCTAACCAGCTCTGTAATTAGCATGAGCATCATTTGGTGCTAAAAAAAAATTGCTATAAAACTTTCATAGTGAACAGATTGGTGACTGCTGCAGCTACAAATGGAGAGGAAGTGACTATAAGGGGAGAAACCTATGCTTGGTGGTGGAGGGCCAAGTCCTGTATCATTAGAAAGAATGATCTATGAATGAACTATGCACAGACCTACACAATGAGGGCTTGTAAAAACTGATGTAAAAGCATCCATGTAAGACTTGTTCATAACATTAAGCCCATCTGTTTCTGAGCCCTAATCATGTACTATGATTATGTAAGATGTTATTATTGGAGGATACCAGGGGGGGGGGGGACATGGAAACTCACTGCACTATTTTTACAACTTGTGAATCTAAAACTATTTCCAAATGAAAACTTCAAAAATGTAGCATTTCAAAAATATGAATGTTTCCTAACAAGATTACCATCTTTAGGGTTATAATCAACCTTGTTAACGTAGCTTACACACTTAATCAAATGAGCAAAGAATGACAGTATTTTGTTAGAGCAGTCAGTATGACAGTCCAGAAAAATAATGATTGGTCTTTGAAACAAAACTCCCATGCACTCCTAAATGTATAGGGGAAAGAAATAAAGAGGTCTCTCTGGAAGATTATGTCACCATCCCCCCTCCATTTGTCCCCTCACTTATAAGAAGAGCACAGATCCCACACTGCTATGAGCCTTTTATCTCCTCTCTAAAACAGCAGCCTCTACTGAGAGCCAGTATAGTCCATGGGATGGGAGTTTCCACTTGTAAGAAGAAGTAACAGATTGTGCTGTTCCCTTTGACCCCTTACTCTTCTTTTCCTCTGCCACGAGAGTGGCATGTGCCACTTGGCAGTTGGCCTTTTGTCCCTTGGTTCTTAAGTGAACAGACATCTGCTCCTCCTCTGGGACCACTGGCATAGAGCTTGAATGAAAAATAAGTGTGGTAGGAAGCCAGTGAGATTTAGAGGTTGGTGCTTACTGCCTTGCCACTGCCAATCTCACATCATGTCTTAGCCATGGGGGGCTCTGCTTGGCATCACCAACTTACCTATTTCCACTTCAACCGTCAAGCTTTCAAAGCTGGAAGATATAGCCACTTCTGTTGTTCTCTACTAGATAAGGAGAAAATGCTTCACAGATGATGATATTGTCCAAAGTATTTCCTGTCCCTTCTTGAGGAGAAGGTATGACTCTGCCTTATGGACTTCCAAGCCTGTATCTCCATGTATTTCATGTATCTCATGTAGTTCAATGAAATATGAGCAGAAATAATGAGGCCGTTTCAAGGAGGGATGTAGGAGCCCTTGAGCGGCCCTTTCTCTTTATCTTCTGTTGTGAAAGATGTTGCTCTATCAGGAGTGTCCAAAGCAAAGAATGAGAAATACATGTTTGCTGTATTTAGCCAGTAGACTTAGAAATGGCTTGTTTATGCATCATTACCTAACTTCTCCCCAGTAAGACAGAATCCAAGTACCACCTGGAGTCTTCACCATCTGACACATTCCACTGGCACATAGTAAGTGTACAACAATTTTTTTTGTCAGCTTGGGGTTTGAACTCTGGGCCTGGGCGCTATCCCTAAGCTCCTCAGCTCAAGGTGAGTGTGCTACCACTTGAGCCACAGCACCATTTCTGGTTTTATGGTGGTTAATCGGAGATAAGAGTCTCACAGACTTTTCTGCCCAGGCTGGATTTGATCCGAGATCCTCAGATCTCAGCTGCCTGAGTAGCTAGGATAACAGGTATGAGCCACCAGTGCCTGGCTTACAACAAATAATTTTTAAGTGCAATTAAGAAATTGATAATACACTAAGAAATAATCTTATTGTTAAAATGGGTAATGTTTAGACTTTAGGGTGTGAGTATTTGCATATTAAATTATTTTAATATCAGAATTCCATACTAAACCATCCATATTCTTTTTGGAATTTGGAAGCCATGAAGGATAAGACCTTGATGACATAGCAAATATTACAAAATAATAGAATGCTAGTCATAATATAGTTTTCAGCCAGATCTTCAGTTGAGTTAATGACAGATTGTACACAATACCTTATAGTTTTCTCATATGGCACCTTCTTAGCAGATTGCTGGGGAAACTATAGACAGAGCCCATTCATGGTCAGGTGTGACAGCCGTGGTCAGTTTCACCAACATGCTCAGACTCTCCCTCCAATGGCATCTTATGAACTAGCTGAAACCTAACCAGATGTGTTCAGCTGGGCTTCAGGCTCATTTGGATTATATTAGAGAGTAATATATGGATTCATTTTTGTTTAACTTTAATCTGTTCTGATCATGTTAAAGTGTCCTCTCATGTTCATCTCTGAACCCGTCTGTCTCCACACATTGCCAGAGGCATATTACTTACAAATCTATCTAGAGAAAAGCTGTGTCGTCATTCCCTGGTATCTTTGTTTCTGAAAAGCTGTGTCGTCATTCCCTGGTATCTTTGTTTCTGTTCTCCACATGTCCTTTTAGTTTATGATTCTGTCTGTGACTTGCTCTTGTCATGAGACAATAGATCTTGGCTCTCAGTCCATGTTGTTAAGAAAGATCTAGCTCATTTGATGTAATGTCCATGTTGTATTCTGCAGTATAACTACATTACGTTTTATTTAGTCATTGCCTCACTGGTAGAGATTTATCTACATTTTTAAGGACTTTTTGGTTTCATAGTTAATGCTAATAACATTTACTCAGCTGGGCAAAAGATTCTAGGAGTCCTTCTTCCAGCAAAGCCTGTATGTACAAGTACATTGAAGTCCAAAGCAAGCTAGGTTGAACCCACAACCTGAGAAAGGCCGGAGGAACCCCTCTTAGAACATGAGATAAAGTGTGGTTATTACCATGATACCCAAGTGATATTAAGTCACCTTGTTTTTTTTATAAGACTTTCATTTTTTGCTAACAAAAAAAATTAAAAGAGGAAAATTTTTCCCATAGAGTTAACCAAAATAAAAGCCTGCTTCCTAAGAAATTTTACTTCACAGTAACAAGGCCAGCTTCGCCCTTGGAGCAGCGATTTTGGTGTTGCTTATGTAGTCAGTATGTGGGTGACATTTAGACCCAAGCTTGGCTTACAAGTGTGATTCACGGGAACATGTCAGATGGTGAAAGCAGGGAATTTTCCTTGGTATTTAGAAGGAACAGCTTGAAGGAGACACGCTGCTCCGGGTGCTTAAGGAAATAAAGCCTCAGAGCTTCACCAGGTTAAAGGCAGTCTTGCTCAAAAACTCTGAAAGCCTGCACCCCAGCCTTCAAGGACAAGTGTTTTGGTCCTCCATGAAATCTCTTGGGCATTTTGGGAGCATTCAGATATGGGTGGAAGGATGTCCTCCAGCCAAAATTCAGCCATTATTTTGTTCATCGAATTAAAAGGACATATGAAGTGATGTGTATGCACACAGACACATCCTTGTCACAATCAGCCACTGCTGCCTGCCTCCTGGAACTTGGGGAATGTCAGTTCCTCTAGAGTCTTTGCTCTACAAATCTCTAGACTGGGCTCCATCCTTAAAGAGTGTGATTGCAAAGTTACCCAGGACGCATTGCCTTTGGATGCCTATAGATAGCCTGGCATCTAGGAAGTGCAAAACTAAGTCAGCGTCGACATCAGAGTTGTGTATGTCCAAAGGCTTATTTATCTTCCACCCCAAATGGTAAAGATGGTGGTAATGATGGCATTCCTGTTGATGATGATGAAGTATTTGAAAAGTCCTGGTAGGAATGTTAAGGTTATGTTTCCAAGGCAGGCTAATTCAATTGCTATATTATAAAATTAAGAAATGAGAAACAAGCTAGCAGATGCTGCCTATAGGACTTGCATTTTTCATTGGTTGCTTTTTTGTAAGAAATCTAGATTTAGATTTGCAAGTTTGATTTCATTTGTACTCACGAAAAAAATAGTTTCCCCCAGCTACACATATGGTAGAAATGTCTGAGCTAATTGTCTTTACCTTTTGTTTTATAATGTAATATTGGGCCGGTGACAAAAACAGCAGTTTTCATAGTTCTCATATAGAGAGACTGCCAGTGCCTGTAGAAGAAAAAAGTAGCATTTACATGTATTTCACTAAGAAGAAAATGCCATTGACTTAGTAGGAAAGAAGACTTGCTGTACCCTATCCATTTTTCTGTGGTTCTAAGCATGGCCACACCTGCTATAATTCACCCATGGGATAATCTTGTCTACGCCCCCACCCCTTTGGTGAGCCATGATAAAGATGTTCTGTGCTAAGGACTTAGTAATTGCTTTCATCCACATTTGCTGAGACACGAGATTTCTAGAGGATACAGACTTCTTTCTTTTGGTTTTCCAATAGCTTGGGGTAAAATTCATATTTAAAACATAATATTCATCCTTGGTTCTATCATGGTTACTAATTTAAAAGTATATATGGTAGGATCTCTCTTTCCTTTAATTGCCATGACCCTCTCTCCTGTTCTCTTCTCTGTGCTTCTCATCTCATTTCTCCCCTTTTCTCTCTCTCTTCTTCTCTTCCCTTCTCTCTCTCTCTCTTTCTCTCTCTCTCATATTTAGCTCTGTGTGTGTGTGTGTGTGTGTGTGTGTGTGATGGAAAAAATGAAAGGAAGGTAGACAGAGTCCATAATTATTATGACTGGCAGACTGTGGAATGGCATACAGATACGGAAGTAAAAGCGCTCAGGAATGTTAGCTGGGGGGGAAATCTGTTCCTAGTACTGCCATCTGCAGGATCTTCCTAGGCTGGAGCTTCTTTCCTGCCTTGATGGGTGTTCCACAGGTGGAAGCAATCTCAAGTGAAGACATAAATGAGAGAAGCTGGGATATTGGCACCCAAGAGGAGGCTTGGGTGCCAGGGCTTGTAGACATAGGAGAGTCCTGAGGCTGCTCAGAACCCGAGGACAGTGACACATGGACATGAGCACACATGAGCTTCAGCTCCTCTAGGGGCTGGCTCCTCTCCACACACTTCCCTGACCACCCAGAACCTGCTGGACACCACAGGAGTTATTGTATGGCTCAGCTGGTGACTATTTTCACAAATTCTACTCTCTGACCAGTGGGGGACAGCTCATGTCTTGGGATTCTGCAGTCTGCCTTGTTTTTCCCACCAGGGCCCTGCACCCCACCTGTCTACAACTGGCATACCTTTCATTCTCTCATGACCCAGACTAGCTGCATACCTAGCTCAGCACTCAGTCATCCTGGGCTTTGAAAGGACTTCATTCTGAAGAACTGATCAGAAGTGTTTGGGAACGACATGTGTTTCCTTTACATAGAGAAGAACTTTCTGATGCTACTTTTCAGATAGATGCTTGGACTAATTCTCCCTCTCCCCTCTCCCATGAGATCCAGCAGGCTATAGATGTCATGAACAAGGAGCAGATGTTCCTTGGCTGCGGTTCTCCTGGAACTAGTGGTATTTACCCAGCAAATATTACCATATTCCCTATACAGCACACAATATATTTAATTCATAAGTCACACAATTAAAATCCTTGCCTAGGAATTAGGCACAGAAAATCTAGTAGCCCCTGAAGCCCATGGTTTGGCTGGTGGTGTGGTAGCACTGCAGTGCCCTGATTGTGCTCATGTGCTGTGGTTATTTAAGATGTTCTCACAGGGGAAAGCTAGATGAAGCACATGCAGGAACAGGCTGTACTAGATTTGCAAATTCTTGTGAGTCTTAGATGATTTCAAAGTAAAAAGTTTCCTTCTCTTTTTCTTTTGTTGTTTTTTTAATAGCAAGACACAAATCAAAGAGATCATCTAGCCCAGTTGTTTTCAACTTTAAATTTTAGCAGTGGCCTCTTCCTTCGTATGCCTTCCTCCATCCTCTTCCTCAGCAGGCTGGGTACCTCCTGGCAACCTTAGGGATCTATGAAGTATCATTTAAAATGCTGTCCTCCCACCGCACATTTTCAGGGAACAGATGAGGAAATCGGGGCCCAAAGAAACAAAATGCTTTGTCCTTTAATTGCTATTGATAGAAGCACAGAGAGCCCAGGAGATTTTTAGTTCCAGTGGCTCTCTGCAAATCATCATGAGTCACAGCTCTTTAGCGAACACCATGGTCTCTTTTGTCAGCCTAGGTGAGATTAATTAGACTGGGAAAGCTTCCATGTTCCTACCTTCCGCTTCTCTGGTTCCTATGACAGAGTCACTCTGACGGTGGGAATGGCACGTGGTGGTCTGGGCTGGTGGGTAGTTTTATGTTCACTGTTCAGAGTGATTGCCAGATGACTTCCTTGGAAGGCCAGGTGCAGGTGCAGGGAGCTAGAATGCAGGACCAAATAAAAAGTCCCCTCCCTTCTGCCTGTTTAGCCCTGCTCTGACCACCAGTGAGAACTGACATTGCCTAGCTTTCCTGGTCCTTTCATTCAGGCCCATGTTACTGAAATACTTGGGGAAAGCGTTAATCTTAGGTACCTTGTAATTTATCTCCAAAGATAGTGTGATAGTAATGTCTTTTATTTGTCCCATGATTTTTAGGTTGCTAACCCTTTTCCTAAGCTTCCTGAGTTGAGCATAACCCTCAGGGCAAACTGGACTTATTTCTGCTTTATAAATAAGTGACATGATTGCTCAAAGGTCTCAGAGTTTGTGTCAGTGCCAGGGTCAGAATACAGATCTCCAGAGTACCAGTAAATAGGCTTTTGCACAGGAGACTCTTGTTCTAAAAAGAGGTTTGGGAAGTTGTACAGCATCTACACACACCAGACGATCAACAAGCAGATAGTGGCACCATTATTATTGTGGATGTAATTCATCACAGCATCTGTGGCCACATGTAGACTTTGGAGTGTGAAGGACTCTGGGATTTGGTTGTTCTGCAGCTTTGTAGGAGGTAAAGCAATGGCTTTCTGCCTTCTTCCATCTCCTAAGGATTAGACCCTATAGATGCATATATGAATGAGTTAGGTTTCCTGAAAAGTAAAGTCTGTTGCCTATGTTTCAAGTCAGTAGAGATCTATGTGACCGTCAATTGTCAGGACAGCCATCCTGAGGCTGCCTGGCTCAAACATACTCCAGAGGCCTCTCAGAGTGAGCTGCCATTCTTTATTTACTGCCAGTTGTTGATGCCTTGTTTCTGTAGGGAAACTGGTCACAGCCTTTCCCCCAGCATCTTCTTTGCCCTTCACCTTGTGGGACATAACCTTCCCTGTCAACATGAGTACTGTTCATTGGTGCTGATGCTGGTCTGTTTTTTTCAGTGTTCTTCCTTATGTGTGAGAAAATATTGGGTCTAAGGCCTTATGTCACTCCGCCTTCACAGCTACTACTTGATCAAAATGTAATCTCTTAAGGAAGAAACCTTGAGAGAAGCATTTAGAAGGTAAACTAGTGACCAGCTTCAAGAATAGTTTGAATCATCTATACGTGTATTCCATTTGTACCTGTTAGAAATCCACTAAACATCTGCTGAGTGATGTTCCGAAGCAGGAGGTCTCTGTCTTTAACATACTTGCCAACCTTGAAATCACCTGCAGGACCTCTGGAAGCACAGCCTGGGAGACTTCTCCAGAGTTTCTGATTCACTTGGTCCATTGGAAGCTAATGTATTTCTAATGGGATGCAGGTAGATGCAGGTAGCGATGGCATGTTGAACCCATTGTCCTGAAGCTGGAGTTGGCAATTTTTCCTACAGAGGCCAGAAAGTAAATATTTCAGGTTTTGTGGTCCATACTACCTCTGTCACAAATACTCCCCTCTGCCACTGTCACCACAGAAACTATGTCACTACATGAGTGGAGCAGTATTGCAATAAAAAAAATTCTTGCTTATAAAACAGGTGGTAGACTTTTTTAATATTGTTGAAAATGTATAAATTAAAAAACAAAAAGATGATAAGAGCCAGATCCTCATTCTGAATAGATCTTTGGGAACTCTTGAGATGAAGATCAGATGTGGATCAAATCCCATTTCTGATATCATTTTGCCATGTGGCTTTTGGAAGGTCATTAGCATCTCTGCAAAAGGAAAATAATAACACTATAATGGAAAATAAGGAGATATGTTCTTTATCAAATCAAAAGCTGGATAGTACAGTATTTGGTTTGCTGGGGTTTGTTTTTTTAACTTATCTACATGATTAAAGTATTTCAGAATCATCCAGTCTGTGCCCTTGAAAAATAGTCAGAATCACTCACTGGCGTTTATGTGCCTTAACTTTTAAATCCCAAAGCTAAGCATACTAGCTTCTTCCATTGAGAGAGAGTCTTGTGGGCTTTTTTGCCCAGCTGGCATGGGACTCCCAGCTTCCAGACCTCAGCCTTCCACATAGCTGTGCCCAGCTGTTGGTTGAGAGGGAGAGGGGTGGCCTCTCTATGCGTGTTCATCTTTCATCATAATCCTCCTCCCAGGTTGCTAGGATTACAGTAATAAACCATGGGCAACTTGGCTGAGAACTGCATACTTTAAAACATTATACTCTGTGCTTGCTTCGGCAGCACATATACTAAAATTGGAACGATACAGAGAAGATTAGCATGGCCCCACGCAAATTCATGGAGCATTAAAAAAAACTATGCTTGCCCTTAAAGATATTGATGATTGACTGTAGTCTGGAAGTGATGGCTTTGTTAGAAGCCCTGTAATTGGGCATGCACAAATTAGAAGGAAGGAAACATGGGTACATTTTCCATTAAAATGTGACATAACCAAAAGGCCCATTAAGGATTATGTGACTACAGAAAAATGAGGCATGGACTTGGCTTACTCCAAAACTTTCATGCCTGGAATGAGCATTGTATTTCTTCTTCCCCAGGACCCCAGGAGCAAGCACAAGTTCAAGATCCATACTTATGGAAGTCCCACCTTCTGTGATCACTGTGGGTCACTGCTGTATGGACTCATCCACCAAGGGATGAAATGTGACAGTAAGTAAGTTTTCTTGTCCGATAGCTGATGAGGCTCTGCAGCTTAGGCCCAGGACACTGGAGTGCTCAAGGCTTGGTAACTTCTCAACACCAGCTCATCAGTAGAATTGCTTCAGATGAAGACCAGGCTGTACACTGCCCAAATTTTACTTTAGTAAACTTCTTGCTTGCCTAATTATAAACCATAAAAGGCACTACATTTATAAATGAAGTTAGTGGGTGCTGTCGCTTTTTTTTAACATGGTAGAAATCTTCAATCCTTGCAAAAATGCAGGCTAGTCAAACCCCAAAGAAAACTCCCCACCTCCAGATTCTACATTTGGTTAGTTTCAAAATAAGCTAAGCAACCATAGTCATTATCTTCCTATGTCTCTAATTAGTGGGTGGACTGTGGAAAAATCCAGTAGGCTCTCCCTAAAACTAAAGCTCAAATGAACATAAAAACTAGGATAACATCTTACTTCAGTTCACTCGTCCTGGCTGTTTATGGATTAAGTTTATAGCAGCCTTGCTTGAGATGAAATCACTGAAGACCTCTGAGGAAGACACCAGCCCTTTCCCAGCCTCCCCTTTTGTCTTTCTGCATTTCCATCAAATATCAGGAGGAAAGGAAAAAATAAAAACCACCATGCTTTGCTAATTCTTACATTATGAGATTCCCTAGGCTATTCATTTAAATGAAAGTTTGTGTTTTTAGAACACGGGAAGGTAATTACTAAGCCTGTTTTTCTAATAGACAGGCGAATATTATGGTAATTGCAGCATATTCTTCTTTATTAATGGCTGTCATAATGGCCCAAAGCTTTATATTTGTCTCTTACACAGAGCAAACACAGTATATAAAAATCAATATGGAAGAACATTATAGGACAGATGGAGAGTTTCTCAGAACACAGGAATGGTTCACCTTATGAAGTTGTATAATTTAACAGCCAAATGAAACTGTTACCTTCTGGGCCATTAGTCTCCTCCACTTCAAGAAACTCTTGGATTTCAAAGACAGGGTTTTCAGAGTTTCTGCAAGTACCAAGTTCATTTGTAAACGTATGTTTAACTGTTTTGAAACTTGGAACACAACTGAGCATTTGAATGTGTTACATGCCAACCTTGACAAAAGTGAAACACTGGAGCGCTGCCATTGCCAGCCTCACTCACGCCGTAGGACTTGCAATCGAGTTTCCCCCATGGTTCCCACTGCTGTGCTGGGGAGGCGTGCCCCTCCACCGCTCCCACCTGCATGCTCCCTTCTGTATGAGCCAGGGATTCTGTTCACAGTTTTAACAAGATGTAGAAATAGATGAAATGTTGAGGCTGCTCTGAGTGGTTTTCCAATCTGTTTTATATTTTTTATAAGATATGTGAGATTGGGCAGTTTATAAAAGAATAGATGTTTTTGTGGCTTAGAGTTCTGGAGTCTGGGAATCCACAAGCATGGTACCAGGATGTGTCCTGCTTGCTACAGTATGAACATGGCAGAGCCCTCACGTGGAGCTGGAAGCCCAGACCTTTATGCATATAAAAGCCACTTATGCCATCATGGGCCTCACCGTTACATTTCTTATCTCATCTTAACTCACCTCCCCAAGGCTCCACTCCAGTTGTAATGTTGAACCTATGAATTTGGGAGTGAAGTTTCCAAGTTGTTATGTGAACATAACAACCACAGCAGATATCAACTAGCATCCTTAGGGGTTTGTTTGGATCAGAGGGCTGTACTGGTTGTCCTTGAATAGCCTTGTAATAAATAAAATAGAATAAAATTTGAATGTATTAGCTAAATGTATGCTAATAACACCCATCATGTTTATTAGGATTCTGCTTGAAAAATGGGTCCTATTACTAAAAAGTTTTGAAAATCACTTACCTGGATGAGTGCTATTGTTTGGCTTCGAACTCTTCAGTTAGACTTCTTGAGTTTCTAGGATTTCTCCTTCATAGAGGGAAGAGGAGAATGAGCAGATAGACTAAGACCTCTACTCCTACCTGAGCTCTCCCAGCACTGCAGCCTCCTCCCCTGCCCGGCAGGTTATACAGATGTCTGTGAACAGTTCCTCTTCCTAAGAAAAGAGCAACTGCTGTGTAGACCATCTCTTAGTTTAGTTAGTAGAGGAAATGGAATCAAGGTTGCAACTGAGCTTCCCAAGGTAAAAAAAAAAAAAAAAGCTCATGGTGGATCCAAGCTGAGATAGGACACAGCCCAGTGTTCTTCCTCCAACTCCCACCCCATTCACTCCCTGTTGCCCATGTTCTTTCCAGAGGCTCTGGCATTTATTTTTCTTAAATCACCTATTCTGTCCAGGCAATCGAAGATATAAACTCAGTTAACCAAATTATCTTGGCTAAGCCCAAGTGCATGATCTTGAACAGTTAGCTCTGGAAAGAGGAACCTAACAATACATATTTGTGAATAAGCCAATTATTTTTCCCTTGTTGTGTCTATTATCCTGCCTTTACTGACAAACATGTCTCATGCACAATGTTTTTCACAGTTTGCCATGTTCACACCAAATGCTGGAAATGAAAAGGGTAGGAAGGCTCTACCTTGAAGGTTGTAGGATAGCCTTGTTATCATCCTGGCAGTATTTGTGAAGATTCCAGAGGCCATCCTTTCCTCAGGAATCCCGAAGTTACCAGATGGATGGAGCTGAAACACCTACACATTTCATGTTTGTAGTCAGTGCTCAGGATTCTTTTCAGGGTTTCTTTGGTTCATTGCAATAAGACTGATCTTTTTTTATCCTCCCCCTGTCTCTCCCACATAATGTCAGCTGTAAGGAAGGGCTTCTGCCAGGCATGTATTTGTTTTACTTGGAATAATATTTAAATATTGAAGATAGGTTTAAAATATCAAACGCAAGTTCTTTTAAAGAAGGAAAAAAGCAACGTATTTGCACCTTCTTGAAAATACCAGGTTAGGTGAGGAAAAGGAAATTTTAGGAATTTCCTATGTGCGGCCCATAGATGGTTACTTGCGCAGTGGCAGGCTCCAGGCTCTCAGTGGCAGAAGGAATTCTTTGGCAAAAAGTATCTGTTTAAGATTTGTGTTTTATATGCTTGTATGTACATAAGCTATTAATCAGTCTGCACTTGGTGCACATTTACCTATGTGGATTTTGTTAAATATTAAAAGTAATCACTGAAGAACAAGCTGGGTATTTTGCTTTGGTGAAGACTTGAATAAATATGGGGTGGATATTTTAAGGATATTTTCACTCGCACGGAGCCTGTGCTGGAAAGGACATCTGCTAGCAGTTCCTTATGTCACCAAAAACATTATAGCAGAGTATCAAGTTCAGGGCTAGCTCACTGTCATTTTTGCCTGGATACCAAAACACAGAGGAAATGCCTTCAGCCCATATGGCTGCCTTACCCTGTGCTTCCTTAATTCACAGCCTGCGACATGAATGTTCACAAGCAATGTGTCATAAATGTCCCCAGCCTCTGTGGGATGGATCATACAGAGAAAAGAGGCCGAATTTACCTGAAGGCTGAGGTCACCGATGAGAAGCTCCACGTCACAGGTAAGGCCTACCTGCCTGGCCAGCAGCATTTTTAGGTGAAACTCAAGGTCACTTGAGGGTCTACCATGATAGACTAACCACCATAGCTGAGACCTGCTCAGGAGACTCTGTAAACCTACCTGAATTCCCAGACACTCAACATCATGTATCAGGTCACGACCAGCTTTTGTGTGGATCCTCTACTTGGATAACATGGCCAGTGTGTTCTCCCTCTAGTGACAAGGTGACAAGGAAGGCAATTAATCAAAATGCCATTGGTGAGATTGGAACTATGGCAGGGAAGGCTGATGAATGGAAGATGAAGGTGTGAGTGGCAGCAGGCCATGATGACCTGACAAATCCACCTCCAAGATAGCGGTAATTATACACAGAGAGAGAGAAAGAGCAAGCGAGAGAGAGAGAGAGAGAGAAACACATGCTTCCTCCATGTTAATATGGTGTCAACAATTTAAATAGATTATTTAGTCTTCATACCTACTTAATTACTAGCCTCATTTTCCAGATGAGGAAACTGAGTCACAGCGAGATTGGTAACTTACAGCATTGCAGAGTTAGTAAGTAAGGAGCCAGGACTTGAATATTTAAGTCCAGACCCTCTCCTTCTAATCACTATTCCAAGCGCAGTGCACTTCCAACCACAGCCTTGTTTTCTTTGGGCTCCTTTGTGGAATGGCTGTATGTGTTTTCCTTGACATTTACCTCCATTTGATCAACAAGGTATTAAATGTCTGTTTGTATTTAGGATTTTCAATTGTCCTAAGTATTGAAAAAACTGACTTTGTTTTTACTTATACATAGTAGGATATATAATTTTTTAAGCTAGAATTATTTCTATTTAAGAGAAAAAGAGGGAGTTTCAGACAAAGCTTGCTTACTTGGGAAACATCCTCATTTTTTTTGTAAATATAGACACCTTTTCTTCCTCTTCACAGGGAAACCAAGTAAATGGTCTTGACATGTTGCTAGAAGGGTAGCTAGCTTGCTTCTGGATAAATCATGGAACAAACCAGCCAAAGCTGATGAAGCTCTGTCAAATGAAGCTCAGTAAAATTCCTATTGTACACACAGATCCCCTTTTGACATCTTGTGTTGTAGAGAAGTTTCTTTTTTTTCTCCAAGCCATCCCTGCTTCATCCTTCTATTTGGGCCTCTGACTCTCACCTACATTTCCTTCCAGTCAGCTGATGCTGTCAGAGGCCACTCTGCACTTCTCACTGCTGACAACCCAGGTCCCCAGTCCTGCACACATGTTTCCTTCTCAGACAAAGTGAGGCGTCTCTGGGCCATGAGGTTAGCCTTGAAACCATTTGCAAGGTCACAACCTTACTCTTGTTTCTCTTCTCTGTCTTTTCTCTCTCTTTTCTTCATGGGGCAGGGAGCATGCAGAGGGGGAATAGAAAACCTATCAAATAGAATACATACTATGGAACGTGGCCGTGCATTTCCTTACTTTTTCCTTACCTCTCTTTACCAAAGCCACTGTGGTTGGCAATAGAATAGACCCTATGGATGAACAGAGTTTGATTATGGAGTTTACATGTGACAACATGTGGCTTACTATAAGGCAAGAATGCCTGGTAGGAGTTTTTAAATATTTAGCTGTTATTCTTTGTGTTTCTGGGCAAAGCATAACACACACTGTGTGTGCTGGACTTGTCCCATGCCTCCCGAAATAAAAACAGCAACTGCAGGGTGCTGCCTGAATCATTCAATCTCTTCCATGAGCTAAAAGAGTCCTGCAGGTGTAAAAACACATGGATTCCCTGGCTCAGGTGGCACATGGGTTGAAGGAAAAAAACCAGCTTGGTAGGGCTCATTTCATACTCATTGCTCCACCAAGAGTTGGACTGGACTTGTGGTTGCAGAATGATCTCAGGGCATCAAATCTTCAAAGATAGATATGGACATGTAACACAGGAAAACTAAGCAGTGTAACAAATATCAGTCCTGAAGGTCATGGTTCTCAAGAATTAGTTTAAAATTATTGCACAGATATAACTCCACTCTAAGAATGCAAATTTAGCAGTAGTTTAATAATGATAATGTCTTATTCCATTCAGGCTGCTCTAACAAAAGCACTTTAGGCCGGATAACTTATAAATGCTAGAAATTCATTTCTCTCATAAGAAGCTCAGGGTGAAGAGACAAGCAGGTTCAGTGTCTGGTGAAGCTCACCCTTTGCTCCACAGAGGGCACCTCTTGTTGTATCCCCATATGACGAAGAGGAGAAAAGAGACAACATGCACTCTTTATCTCTTCTATACAAAGGATAACCCATTCATGACACTGGAGCCCTCAGACTAGTCATTTCTCAAAAGCCCTTGCTGTCCTCTCGCCCCCAGCCCTTTTATACTGAGGATTCATTTATTTTCAGCATATAAATCTGGGAACACCAATATTCAGACCAGAACAAACAGTATCAGCAGCAGCAGCAACTAACACTGAATAGTTTTGACAAAAGTTTATGGAAGTTCATGATCATTCCTCTATAGATGAAGAAATCAAGGTACTGGAAACAAAATAACTCCCAAAGTTACATAGATGCTCACTGGTTAAGTATTTCGGTTGCATTCCATGATAGAATCAACGGGGACTGGAAACTTTCTGAAATATAGTTATCTCTCTAAGGATGTAATTTAGTTGTAAAACACTTACTTCATATGGGCAAGGTCCTGGATTTGAGTCTCAGTGCTTAAAAAATAATAAAGTAGTATATGTGTGGAGGATATTCAATCCTAAATATAAAAAGTAAAACTAAGGAATTCAAAAATTGGTAATGATATTTTGAGGACTTTTTTCCTATGGCAAGTCCTTACATATTCTAGGCAAGCACTCTACCACTGAGCTATGTCCTTCGTGCTTAGTTTTTTGAGACAGGGTCCAGCTATATGACCCAGGATGGGCTTGAACTTGCAAGCCTCTTGCCTCCACCTCCCAAGTACTGAGATTACAGGTGTGTACTGCCACACCTGGCTTGAAATTTTTTCTTTGAAATAAGTTTTTATTTGTGGAAATAGAGTACAGACTCCCCATACACCCCCATCATCTGACTTCATCTGATGTTAACACCCTTGATGAAAGAGGGTTTAAGTATCAAAATAATCACATTTTGGAATAGTACCTGATGCATTTGTGGAAAAAGTAGTCCTGTGTTTGGGGATTGCTTTGTTTTTGTTTTTAATTTCTGTTCTTGAGACAGAGTTTCAGTATGTAGCCCAGGCTGGCTTTGAATTCAAGATCCTCCAACCTCACTCTCTCAAGCGCTGGGATTAAAGACATGAACCACCACACTCAGCTAGGTGTTGTTTTAAAAAACCAAAGAGGAGCTATCAAACCCATGTTGTCCCTATATAAAAGGATCACAAAGAATGCCAAGCAGAGCCTGAAGAGCAGTCCTGAGAGGTGTGTCCTCTGCTACCATTGTCTGGCTGCAGCTCCTCCCAGCCAAACAGTTCAGCAAAGAAATGTCTTTCTTCATAGCGTCTGCCACTTACAGAGTGCCTACTGTTGATAGAGTATCACTAGAGTACCACTATTATAGAACATGACTCTTTCTGTACCTACTATGTACCCACTATTGATAGAACAGGACTCTTTCTGTACCTACTATGTACCCACTATTGATAGAACATGACTCTTTCTTTGTATTGAGCTCCTTGTATTCGTCTCTTCTAGTCTTCAGACCATGCCAGGATATAATGCCATTCTTATTCTCATTTTTGAGATGAGCCAAACAATTACAGAAGGGAAGGAAATTTTTCCAAGTCATAGGGTAGAAACTGCCTTTCAGTATCTAGGTCTGAGCATCTCAAGTCTCTCTTATTATGTAGAGATTCCTTTTGAACCTATAGTAAATCCATAAATATTTGCTAAGCCCACATTCAGCCCTCCATGATGTTCTTTGGACATCGTTGGTCATAGACATTCCACAGGACTTAAAGCTAGGAGAGAAACTGGTATCACAGAAAGGAGTTGTAGAACAATTCAAGTCCAAATGCACTTAAGTGCCCTAAATAGCACACCCCTGGAAGGTGCCTGAGGTGAGTAGGGATGTAGGGGAGGAAGAGGACCTGTGGAGAAGGAGACTGGAGGGCTATAGGTATTTGTTAGAGGGAAGGGAACTCCCAGTGAGGGTTTAAATGGAATGTGAGAATTAGCCTGGCTTTAATGAGAACACAAATATAAACAATAAACTATAATGAGCAGAGCTGCAGGTCCAAATATAAGTGACTTCTTGGAAAATGCATTTAAACCTAAAGCCCTAAGCAGCTGTGTTAATTGCTAAATTACCTCGGTGCCCGTTTTACCTGTGTAGAGGTATTCAGGTAGAAAATAATTTCCAAAGTAACATAGAAACTCCCAGTGGGAGTTCTGCTTTGGGATGGAAATCCGCCTTTTGAAATGAGGGGTGCGTTTTCCCCTGGATGTGTGTGGTATTTATAGGAAAAAGCCTTTGCTTTTATGATGTATTTTTGTTTTATTGCCTTTAGGCAATAGTGCAATAGTGCTGATGTTATCAGAATCGTATCTCCCCCCCCCACCCCACCCCCGCCTTCTGATAGGTGATTTTAATAGGTTTTCTACATTCTTATGTGCTTTATCATTTGGTTTGAAGGAATCTTTTAAAAAAAAAAAAAGATTCCTCATAGGAATTAGTTTTCAATTTAATGGTGTAAGTAAATTGAAAAAAAAAAAAGAGTACCATGTGCTGTCTCAGGAACATGTCTTTCCCACAAATAGATTATTCTGAAGAGTCTAAGTTTTTCCCATAGTTTGGGTTGTTAATGCAGCATGGCATAAGGAAGGGAGGACTTCCTCCCCATCTTTGGCTCCTTGAAGTACTCCTTCTGTCCTCCTTCTGGGGTCATGTATGGTGTCTGGGTCCCATCCCTAGTATTGAGAATCACCATCATGGTGCTGTAGTTGAGACAACGTTCCCACTGTGTACATTCTTTTACCTTTCCAACTCCTCAGTGTGTTTGCTACAGAATCAAGGAAATGAAGCCTGAGCTTTGTGCAGGAGTCTGTCGTTCTTTAACTCATCTATTTCTTGTCCACTTCTTAAGTATGTGTCCAGCTCTCTGCCAGGTGCTGGGGATGCTAAAATGATGAAGACATGGACCTCATTGTGGAATGCATATGTGTTTTTTTAAGCTGGGGGCAGGAGTTAATTACAGGTCACATACTTGAGCCCTTAAAGTACAGGAAGGGCTTGGGAGAAGGGGGCCTTAGCCAAAGAAACTACAAGTCCTGGCTTCACACAGCAGTAGCAGTAGAGGCAAGACAGGGAAAGGTGACATTGCAGGACAGGTAGAGTGGGGTCAGGAGGTACCATACAGACCATCCAGGATATCAGGAATTTCAGGTAAGTGGTTGAGAAAGCTGGAGGGAAATGTGTTTCTCTCTATGTTCAAGAGATTAGGACTACTGTCATCACAGGTTACAGATTGGTCAATCCTGGGACCATGTACTGTAGTTTAATACTTTTTCTGATAGGGAGATTTTAGTTGCAGGTATCTACTTTTCAACATGGCAGGGCATCAATCCTCTAGCCTGAGCTCAGGCTTCATCCAAGGGTCACAGTGACTATGGGCTTTCTTTACTGCAGCTGTTTATGGGGCACAGAGGCAGCCTGTTGTTTACCTGAAGCTTTGTACAAGTTCTTTCCCAAGGGTGGGCAGCTATGGAACAGTATTACCAGTGTGGGGATGCCCACCAGGAGGAGTTGGACCAAACGATGCATTAGTTGGAGGTAATTTCTGTTCAATCAAATCTGTGAGATGCAGGAATGCAAAAAAAGCTGCCGCTCCCAGTCTGACCCTTCCATTTGAGATAGAGTGAGGGTGCCAGCTTACTTACCTTCAAGTGATGCTATACTTGGCCACCAAGTTAAGGCATTTCAAATGCCTCTGGAATGTTATATATGTCTGTAACTTTGTTCCTTCTCATCAGATACTGACATGCTCTCTGGAGAGCAGCTGGAAGGAATCCCCCAGGTAAAGCACTGTCCATCCACCTTGGTGGTTCAGCTTCTCAGTCTGGATTCTCTTAATCTACTGAGCATCACATGCTTCTGCCACTGTTCTTCCCTTTAGTGGACAGTAGACCAAAGGAGACATGATTGTCCTGCCCAATCTTGAATGTTTTATGGTTCTGCACTGGGGCCGATACCTTAAACCCTCCTTGTGCAGATCTCTCACATAGTCCCTGCCCTGGTTAATACAGAGCCTCCACAGAATGACTGCCCAGGACTTATACACCCTGCCAGAGTGCAGAGACAGGGTTCTGGAACCTTCACATCTACATGGATGGACAGACACTGTCCAAGATATGGAAGCCACCCATGGTCTGTGTCTCTGAGAGCTTGTGTATTTATACCCATTTTCTAGGTAGTCTAGGCAGAAAAGAAAAGAAAAGCAATCTGAATAAGCCAACTAGAAGTCTCCTAAGTAAGCATATGTACATGTATATAATGGGCTATGTGGGCAGTGTATTGACAGAACTAAATCTAAATGTCTCTAGTGCTGAGTGGGTCTCTTATGTTCTGCACCTGCCTTTCTTTTGGGTGCCAGTCTTCACATCCTGGGGTTTTTCCATGCCTGCATCGAATACAGCAGCTCAGTAATGATCTGTGTAAACTTCAGTTTCAAGCATTTCTATCTCAAAACAAGTGTCTATTTCTAAAAATAACATTGGCAAGTTTTATGTCCCTTACATTTGAGAAAAATCACATTTAGTTTGGGCTCAAGTACAGGTGGAAAAAGGTCTTTAATATAACAGGAAACTGCTTTTTATGGCAAAGTGTTTTTCTCTAGAAGGCTTTACAGAACTTTAGTTATGGTTTGAATATGAATTGTGACCTACAGACTCAGATGTTGAACATGTGGTGAACAGCTGGTGGCACTAGTTTGGAATGTTCTAGAAACTTTAGAAAGTGGAGGCTGGCTATAGGAAAATGAGTTGCTGAGATGTGTCCTGGAGGCAACACTTAGTCACCAGTCCCTGCCTTGCTCTCTGCTTCCTGGCTTCCATGAGGAGAAGAAGCTTCAGCCAGCATGATATTCTAATCAAGTACACAGGACCAAGCAATCATGGAATGTACCCTCTGAAACCATGAACCAAAATGAATCCTACCTCCTTTCGGGTGTCTTCTCAACTATTCCAAACCCATACCTTGGTTTATTAGCATCCACCCGTTCTGAGAGCATTGTAGAATGCTGTTTTTCCCTGGAGTGATATTTAACTAGCATGAATTCTTGTTTTATAGGTGGGTGAGAGGGAATAAGGGGAAGGTTTTTTGTCTGTCCCACATCCCTAGGGTGGACTGGCTTCTGATTGGCTCAGGAAGAAGTGGTGACATCTGGCTAGAGGTGCTTTCTCTTGCAATGATCTCCGTGCTTGAGCTTTTGCAAATTGCAGGTGCTAATGGATGGCTAATCAGTCCAAATACAAATAGTAGGTGCAGAAAAGAGGATATTGAAGACAAACCAAAGATATTTCTGGAATCTGAAACTGAATGCTGACATCCTATGAGAAGAGACCCCACACACATGCCAGGCACCAGGCCAACTAGATGCTTCCTGTATGATGTTTCATCAAAATCACCCTTTGGGGAAACATGTCATCATCATCATGATCATCATCATCATCAATCATCTTGTAACTTAAGAAACTGAGGCTTGAAAGCACCAGGTCCTCCAGGTCACACACCCACTACTCTGGAAGGCAGTTCACCTCTAGCTCCCCAGTATCCCCCTCCATGCTGTCTTATCTACCTGACCCTTGGTTCTGGCCCAGAGAAGGTGGTGTACTATTCACAGCCATTTCTTTAGTACAGACACAGCCCACACCATTGCTAAAAGGATTACAATTTCATGTTTCCATCCTGCAATTAATAGTGGAGGCTCCTCCGCGATGGCTTTGCCACACCTGTAATTATGGCAGCCCCCTAGCACCATGGTGGGTGAGGGCCCATCATCACATCCACCAGAGCCTCCATTTTCCAGGGTTTAGATAATGGCTAGGAATAAAAATGTCAGCAGGGAATCTGGCTGAAGCCTTCTCTGCCTGACATTGATGAATTAAAATGGGCAAGAAAGGATGGAAACAAACGCCCCTTCAGGACACGGGCTGACAGTACACAAGTTGGCTGGACATGCTCTTTCTTACTCTGCCCACACAGCTCTTTCTTATTGCCCTGGTACTTCTCCCTTTGGGATTCCTCATGTGCTTACATTCTCAGTCTCTGAAGTGATCATGTCTAGCTATCACTTGTCTTACATTCACTGATGCTCTATAGGAAGGTGTATCTTTTGCAAAAGAAATCAAGAACCAAAACAAAAAACAAAAAAACAAAAAAAAAAGAAATCAAGAACCTTCTGCTACAAGAAGCCAGAAACACAGAAGTGTGTGTATACTAGAACCTCCATTTGTTCTGTGTCATTATCCCAGGTGTGTTTCTCACTCAAATGCATATGATTCTAAGTCATGACAACCATGTTTTCAATTGATTTATCTATCCTATCCTCTCCCTTGATTGAGCACTTCGAAATATCACTGTCATGATTAAATGACCTATTCAGTGGCCAGTATCTTACCTGTCTCTCTAGTCCTATCCCTTATATATTCTGCCCCTTTCTACTCCATCTTCCGATTTAAAACAACCCTGTTTGTAGCCTCTCCAACATGGCAAGTGGTAACCCACTGGGTATTTGGGTATTTTCTACTCTTCACCTTTGCTTATGGCACTCCTCTGCTCTTTCAAGAGCATTTTCTTGAGATTCAGATCTACTTACCTTTCTGAAGCCTCTCCCCATATTAGTCACTGCCTAAAATGGACCAGTTTCTCTTTGTCAGAAGAGTCTGATAACTGCAAGGTGATATCATTTGTATATTTATTTACATATTGGAATCTTCCCTCAGGGATGGGGAATGTCTAACTCATGGGCCATATATGTCATTTGGTACAAGACAAGACAGGTATGCTTCTAGTTAGCTGCCTATGGACCATCTACCTATATTGATAATTTTATATGGTCTGCAAATGATAATATAATCATCCAAACGGCCCTTGGCCCCAAAAGACTCCCCATGCTTTCCAGCTCTTAAGCCCTTTGAGGTTAGAGAGACTCTCTGATCTCCTATACTCCAGTTACTTGCTTCAAACCTGTGCCTAGCGTATGCTTGTTGAAATTGTGGTGGTGATGGCAGTGGTGGTGGTGATGATAGAAATATACAAAAAGCACAGCATAAAAAATCTGCTCAGGTTTATAATGACTCTTCCCACTCCAAGTGACTCCTCCCATTTTAACCCACATCTGGATTAAATTACAAAAATCCTGTTTTAGCCTAACTCATGAAGCCATATGTCTTGTGGGATCTTTAAAGGTATACATCAGCCAAGGAAAAAAGGTTACATTCTGTTGGAAAGACATGTCATTATTTACATCCTGACTTGAGTGCCTTGTCCTGACTTATTGGTGGCATAGCTAAATGTCAAATGTGTACTAACTAGTGGTATGCCCTCCTACAGATGGTTATTCATGCTCAGTTCTCTTTGCAGTGATTTGAACATAGCTTTCCATGCTGGGTGCTTAGTCATTGGATATCTGTGGGAGGCAGCAAGATTTGGGTGAGGGGCAAAGGGTTGCCAATGTCATTTCCTTAATGCAACGTTTGCCTTTATCTTAAAGTATCCCAGAAACCACAAGCAAGTGATAGGACTTCTCTTTTCCTACTTAGAAAGATCCCAAGCCCATACGCTTTGTAAGAGCACTAATCATCCATTTTCTTGGACTTCAGTGACTCCTGCCACAAGGAAATAGGCCTTGAGTGCCTGCATCCCTAGAAGGGGAGATGCAAATTATGTCTGAGGCATTTTTCAAGATTACCCCATTAGCATACAGAGACACTGACATTGACTGAGCAGGTCATCCTTGTGCAGGGTTTTAATTGCTTCTAATTATAGGATTATCATTTAAGTACAAGATTAATTGCCATGAAATTATTGCAAGGAACTTGATCTTCTTTGAGAAAGTCAATGCATTAGCCAAGCGAGGAATCTCTTAGAAGCTTATAAATGATGTGTTTTCAATCACTTCCATTGAAACTTCCTTTTAACTCTTTGAAGGAGGATGGGGATTAAGAGATTCACATTAAGGAGGAAATAAATAATAGACAAATGTTTCCCATTTGGTTCTTCACCAAAAGAAAACTTGAACAGTATTTAGCAATCATTAGATTCAACAGTGGAAAGGTCCCAGGATAAATAGAGATATTATCTTTCTCTTTTGAACTGTCTATTCTTCAAAGATGTGACAGAGTGGTCCAGCAGAAAGCCCGAATAGTCAAATGAGGCTATTCCTGCTAGTACCTTTTGGTTCTTTCCACCAGTAACTGTTTTGCTATCCTATAAGGAAAGTTGTTCCACTGTTCTATAAAGAACTCTCCAATTAATGCAGATGTACATGCTCTGATTACTGGCATTACTGGCATCAAAATGGCAGGAACACATCAGGCTGTATTCTTTCCAACTTCTTGGCATTTCCACTTGGAAAGATGCAAGCTTTCCTGAGAAAATACAAGATAAGTTAGCTCCTGGGGTGGTTCTAAAATATCCCTACTTGAATAGAGTAGGCTGTGGCCGCCTGCAGGAGGCTCAGTGCCTGAGCTTCCCCACAGGGGCCTTTCTGAACTGAGAAGAATGGTATTTGTGCTCTACCTCCCATTTTCCTTTGTAATTAATGCAAGGTTTGCAGTTAATTAAAGACAGTCAGGGTCCCTTTTAAAGTGAGGCAGGCATTTGTGTTATTTCTTTTTTCTATTTTCCTAGACTAACAAAGAAAGAAAAGAAAAAGCAAAACCTCCTATAAAAGTTTTCAGCGTGATGGTGCCAGGGTTTGAGGAGATAACATGAGGGAAGTAGCATTTCACCAGCTTCAACCTAGTGGAGACAGACTGTACCAGTCACTTTTGCTTCTCTGCACACTTAGCAGGTGTGCAAGAGATGATCAGAGATGGCTCTTGCTTTGAGCAATTCTGAGCTAGCCTCTCTCTGCCTTTATTCGGCCACTCTTCTTGAAGCAGAACTCAGAGTATAAGGTCCATACTAATCATTTTGCATGTTATCTTAGTGGGTTGAACAGCTACTCAGAGGCCAGAAGAGAGAGTGTATGTGGTAGTGGTGGTGGTAGTGGTAGTGGTGGTGGTGGTGGTGTGTGTGTGTGTGTGTGTGTGTGTGTGTGTGTGTGTGTGTGTGTGTAGTGGTTGTAAGCCCACTAATAAATACCCTGTTACTTAGGATGGTGCTAGACTCTAATTCAATCTCTCTACTCCAGATCACATAGACTCTATGTGATCCTAAGAATTTCTGATTCTGAAGGATACCAGTATGTGTTTGAAAAAAATTCCGAGCACACTTTAAACAACTGATGCTATGTGAGGAAAGTATACAGAAGACTTAGTGTTTGTACAGTAACAGCAGTGAACTATTTCATCTTGTAGTGTAGCTTTGGCTTTAGAGTCAGATAAATTGGATCTGACTCCCAACTATACCACTAACCAAAGCTGAATAAAGATTATGGATTGTTACTGTAGTAATGGAGTTTTGTTCTGGTCACATTAAATCACCTAGTTAAATGAATTGATGTGTGTCACTTTATGGACACATTAACTGATTCACTATAACCACAAGGGGAATCTAACTACAACCAGAAAAAAAAAGTCTCATTCTGGACTTCATTTGTTTTTCCTTCACCATGCCTAAAACTTACACAAAAACATACTGAGAAATCATCTCTCAACCTAGAAGTTCCCTATAAGAGGAGAGTAGTTGCATAGAAGATGCTGAAAGATTTTTCCACCTGAAAGATTTCACCTGGCTGTGGCCTCACTCCTATCAGTAATCTCCCTGTGTCCCTGACATCTGCACATTCATATCAAAGCAACAGAACTATCTGAACTATGAGGTTCCCTTTAGTCTCACATTTTGTAACCAGAAGAGTAGTTTCAGAAAGTGCTACCATCTGTGCCAATCAGTGGGTCCCTTCTGGAGGAAACAGACGTAACATCAAAGACTCCAGGAATTCTTCAACTGAACAAGGCAAGTAAGTCTGGTTCAGCAATTTTTTTTCAAACAAGTTTGAACAGCAAAAGCCTTTCAGTGACATCTTATTTGGAAATATATCCCATCAAAGACTCCATTCTTCTTTGCCATGATCCTCGAGATCTGCCAAGCCCAATTTGAAAGACATTGATGACATTTCAGTCCTCTCACCTCTCTAACCAAACCTTAGAGAACTTGATTAATAGATAGCATATGTGGGATTGGGAAGGATAAAATGAAATTCAAACCACTCAAAAGGAAGAGAGAAATCTGGGGTATCTTATGAAACTCAAGGTGAGGAGGATACTATGAGTCCATAGGAACACTTACAACCAGATGCTGGCTTTCTGTGTGTCACATCTTTCTACATACTGCTGCCATTTGTCAGTCTAATCCCCACCAATTAATTGTGCCTGGAGGGTATAGAATGTGGGGTCAGGGCAAGGAAGTAACATTGCCCAGAAATGGGAAAGTAAGGGGTACCAAGCAGACTAAGCACACTACCACGAGACTCAGCTAAACAGGAAGCTGGTGTGGGAGCCAGGCTCCTGCCAGCTATTTGGGTGCCTTTTTCTTTAAACATATTGCACATCCATGAAATCTCTAGACACCAGTGATCGTGCCTGAGCTCCTATACAAAAGTTTGACTATTCCTCAGTTCCTGTTGAACAAATGAGCATGTTCCTTGCCTGGCCAGTTTCCAGAAACAGCCAAGAATAAGAAAAAAAATTCATTCAGTGACATTTGTCTACCTCAGAGTCCTTTGAATGGGGTCACAGTTGGACTGTGGGATAAGGAGGAGATAGTTGATTAGAGCTCAGGAACTGGACAAAGCCTTCCAGACTGTTTTGAGCTGTTAGCGCTCAGCTTTTCTCCCCCATGGCAGCTTTGTCTGCAGGCTGTGTTGCTTGCTTGGCAGGCCTGTGCCTCTCACCCCTACAGCTCTGCTTTCATGAAGAATTCCAACTGTGAGAATAAACTAGTTGGCAGCATGCTAACAATGCCTCTGAGTGCTTAGCCTCTGTCCTGGGGAAAGCCAGACTACCTGGCTTCCATTCATGGAAGAAAAGCAAGGTACATTTTATTCATGAATGACAGCCATGAGACCCTCCCACAGTTAGGAAAACGATGTGACTCCTGCCTGGTCTGTAAATTGTGTGGGCATAATGCTCACATTGTTACTGCTACTCTCCCGTCCACCATGAAACACTTAGATTGCAGGTGTCCACCTTACAAGGCTGCATGGGGATCTTTATCCTGTGTGCAGTCTTTGATTTGTGAGTTTTACAATGATCACCATCTTCCCATTTGACTTTCCTTCCCATTTGGCAGTTTTGCCACTTCACTGGTTATTTGACCAACATGACTCGGTGGTACAAAAGCACCTTGGGGAAATAAGAATTTGGGAATCACCTCAGAGAGTCAACTGTGAGCCACTTTGGAAGACCGTGAATGTATGGGAATGTCACTGATCCTGCAGGTAACAGAGCTGCCTTGAGGTTGGATAGTCCATCCTTTTTTGCATATTGATGGAGATAAGGGGCTCTTACTCTTTAGCTGCCTGTCCAGGAATAGAGCTCAGCTAGAGCATTTCTGGCAAAGAAGCCCAACAAATATCACTGGAAGCTGGGGCTTCCACAGGCAAGCCAAGAACAACAGATTCTAGCTTGTCACCAATTTGAAAAGTTTAGGTACTTGGTCACTTATATGAAAATATTAGAAAGTTGGTCCTAGTGGCTTTGTCTTCTCCAGGTCCAACTTCTTCAGTCAGGAGGTGGGGCATAACCAATAAACATTTTTGTCTTTGTCTGCCACACTGATGTGAATGCTTATGATTTTATTAGCAACTGCCTGGGAGCCAGCCCTGATTTAATTTAATTTAATCTCCTGGGTTATTTCAGTTTGGCATAGTCTATTTTAAGCACAGATGAAAGGGAAGTAATCAGTCTTGGGGGGGGGATAGGTCAGGGAGGGGGCCTTTTGCTCTCTTCCTGGTTACTCTGGCTCAGCCTATCTTGGTATGAAAGGGGAGAATTTGATGGATGCAGGTCAGCCCCTGAAGTTCTCCTTCTCTGTCTCTGGTATCATCACCTTGTGCCTGTAAGCAAAGAATCATCCTGCTAGCTCTGGAGTAGCAGGATTCTGATTATGCTGCCAGAAATACAAATGGAAATCTGAATAATAACAGATTTCCTGGCCCCTCCTCCCTGAGCAAACTGCATTTATCATTGTGGTGTTAATGTATTATGGTAGTACTGTTTATTGTGGTGATATTTATCATTGTGATGGTTTGTTGTTGCTCTTCTTTCTCTTTGCTGCTCTGGGGTTTGGAACTAGGAAAGCAAGATGATGGAGTCTCAGTTTGGCCAGTGTCACCAGAGTTAAATGTTGTTTGGGCACTCCTTTGGTGAGACACAGGACCAGAAAGTCGGTAATGTCTTGGACTGCGATGCCATCCTGGGGCTAGGCCTCTCCATCATCCCTTGCTTGTCGGAGGGTCCTGTGTTTGTACATTTGGCTTGGTATCTAAAACGATCATGAGTAAGAGGATTCATGGGCCCCATTAAAGAGAGATCCCAAAGGCGAGGAGAGCATCCAGTTTTCTTTACACTGTGCTTGAAATAATGAGTCTTTGCTGGTGGAACTCTGAACTCTAGCATCTCAAAATCCATCTTCCCTGTGTTCCAGTTATATACGCCAGCTCTGGAGATGGAAAGCTGACCCCTACTAGAGCACAGGTGCCATGGACCCAGCGGGCAGAGGGGTCTTTCAGAGCTCCAGACTTTACAGTGGTGCCAGGTTCCTACTAAGTGCTCCGACCATGTCTGTGAGGTGCTGGTTTCCACAATGGTACTGATCATAACAACAATAGTTAAGAGTAGTTAAGTACTATTTTGGTGCCCAACAGTACACCAAAGGTTTCCTTGCATTATCTCATTTAACACTTATGAAAAATTGAGTTAGACTCTAGCTGTCTTTCTTTTGTAACTGAGGGAGTAAAGACTTAGAGGGTTTGGGGAACTTCCCAGGTGACAATACAGAGCTAGAACGTGAATTTGAGTGGAACATTTGTATTACGTGTCCTGGCCAACTCCATGAGAACATGACTGGAAGGTTTTTTTGAATACAGGTGGTAATAAGTAATTCACTTCAGTGTGGGTTCAGAACTGCCCCCTCCTTGCTGTGGAGTGAAGATTCTCTGAAAGACAGAGCACTGTTTGGAATGCGCTCATGTGAGCCATGCACCTGCCATGACTCATCCAAGACTTGGTAGGCACACCATCCTGGCTTTCTCAAAGCTGCTGCTATTCTATGTCCAGGCTGCTTCTCCCACCCCAAACATCCTGAGTCACATTCTCCAAGGCGAACCACATCAAATCAGTATGGTTAGTGAGGTTTCCACAGTGGTTGTTATACACCCTATTTTTAGAGAATTGCTATACTGGGTATTTTCCACTCTTGTCTTGGTGTAGTTAATATTAAAGCAGAAGTGCTGTGCTTGGGATGGTGATAGAGAGAAGTTACCAACACCAGATTCACCATTACTGGTGACAGATCACATGCTAGGGAAGACAAGAGTCGCATGCAAAGGCAGGGGAAGAGGTATACCTCATTCTGCCTTTCCATGTTGAAGGCTATGAACTTGGCTCCTATTGCTGTCAAGAGATGGCCAGGTTCTTGGAGGCCAGTGCCAACATAGTCCTGGCTAGATTATATAGCAGGATATCACTTGATTAATTTAAAAGAGAAATGCAGTTAGTTATTTGCTTGTTGACAGTCAGTCTGCCACATCATCAACTATTTTATTGGTTTGCCATTTAAAATACTGTCCCCTAGGCCATAACTAATAGAAATCTACATGAGTAGTGCCTTTCCTCCCCTTAGACAGACCACGGGGGACTCAGAATACCGCCCAGGGAACATTCCACTGTAATAGTTAGATAAATCTTTAATGGACTCAGGCTAAGATTCAATGCTTGTCTCAAAATAGAGGCAGATATGATCCTATGGCCAGAAACATTGAAAGTCAAATGTCTAGCCACTTCTTGGGCCAGTCTCATAGGCACTGAGAAAAGTTGAAGCAGACATAACCAAGCACATGTTTTGAGCATTCAAAGTAAGTAAATGTACTCTATTCTAGCAAAATCAATGGAAGAAATTGTGCAACTAGAAACATCCCAGAAAAAAATTACAAAGAAAAGTAACAATGCCTGACAAGAAATGTACTCCTTATCTTACTAATGTAACTGTACCCTCTCTGTACAGCATCTTTACAAGAAAATAAAATTTTTAAAAAAAGAAAAGAAACAAATACTATTTGTTAGAATTATGAAAGACCTACAGATTGGTCGAACTTCTCATTGTCACAGAACTAAATCTGAAGAGTAAAGGAAACATCACTCACAGAATTGAGACAAAGTTCATGGCCCCAAAATTTGTCACCTAGATGGAGTGTCATTCTAGACTGTACATAACCTTTTTTGGAAAAAATCATTTAAAGGCAAAGTAAAGAAAACTGCAACATGAAGTAAAATGGGAGTCTCAGGAACAGGGAAGTTATACATAAAGATAAGCAATACTTGTGATACTTATATAAATCATATAAAATTATAATAATAATTAAATATCCCAAACTCCAGATAACTTTATAGCAGCAGGAATGGAAATAAAATGAGGGTAGAAGGATTCAGGACTCAGCATACTCAAATTTTCTTCATACTTTTACAACAAAAATAAAATTAACTTAAAATATTTTTTTCTTCAAACATTGGGAGGGGTCAGAAGACACTTCCATTCTTTCTTTTTATAACCAAAGGAATGCAAGGTGAAATATATACAATATAATATATTTAAAATATATACAATATAATATATTTAAAATATATACAATATAATATATTTAAAATATAAAATGTAATATAAATTGTTTATAAAATAAATATAAATCTATAGGTATATTACATATATATATATGCAGACAAAACACAAGGTTCACAGATTGAAATACAAGGAGATGGAGGAATGAATACAACAGCAGAGGCAGCCAGTGATGGTTGAACAATGTGCTGCACTTATTCTTCCTGTCTGTACTTGCGTACCTAATGATGAGACCATAGTAACTACTGCTTCACTCTGTACCTTTGAAATCAGCTTTTTATTTCCATAAGTTTTTCAGATGATGAAATATTTGTCTTTCTGTGCCTGATTCATTTCACATCATATAGGCCCATTCATATTGCTGCAAATGACAAGATTCCATCCTTTTCATGGCCAAATAGTATTTCATTGTGTGTATATAGACCGTATTCCCTGTCCACTCATCTGTTGTTGTATACATGGGTTGATTCCACCTGTTGGCTATTATGAAGAGTTCTGCAATGAACATGAGAATTATAGGCCATTCTTCAGCATTCTAATTTTATTTCCTTTGGATACATACCTAGGCACAGGGTTGCTGGATCATACTGTACTCCTATCTTAATTTTTTAAAATAACCTTCAGGTCCGTTGTACAATAGGGAGACTATAGTTAACAATATGATATTATCTTTTTCCAAATATCTAGAAGGTAGGACTTCAGATACTAAAAAAAATGAAAAAATGCTTGAGATTATGGACATGAGAAGCGCCCTGATCTGTTTATTACACAACACATAGCACACTGTTCCCCATAAGCAAGCATATACAACTGCTATGTATCAGCTCAACACAGAACAGAACAAAATAAACCAAATATACTAAGATTGGGCCACTGTGTTCCTAGCCTTTCCCTTCCAAGCTTGGACTCTTGCATTGAGTTTCTACAGAACCTCTCTAAGCCTTTGACTTCCCCATCTACAACACATAGATACTAAGCACAATTACTACAGAGGTTGGTTATTGTGTCCAAAATGTTGATCACTTTACTGACTTGACTGAATATGAGGTGACATCTTAAAGCTACAGTTCCCAGAAGTTTCTAACATAAAGCTACCTTCTTGACTAGATCTTATTTTTAAAAAATCCATAAATAGTATGAATAAAGAATGTGTGGAGATTTATCTGGGGATCAGAAAACAAACTCAAGTGGAGTTGCCCAAGTCATAAAGTTCTGTGTCTGTGGATGGAAAGTGCGAAGTTAGGTGTGTACTGCTATCTTATAAAATTTATTGGAAATCTAGAAATGAAAGTGTAGGCCTGTTGAGGGGACTAATAGGATGTAGGAAAAGATGGTCTTAGAAACAGAAATGCTATAAACAGACATCAGCCATATGAACCAATGAAAAAGGTACATAGGGCTCATTCCACAGATGTTGTTGAGGAAATTGTCCAAACATTTGGAGGGAAAAGATAAATAGGACTTTGCTTCATACTGTTTACTAAAATAAATTCCAAATGGATTTGAATTAAATATTTTTAAGAGAGAAAATAATGAAAGAAAATAACTCGTGAATATTTAATCTCAGAAAGGGCAAGGGTTTTCTAAAAGAAAAGAAAGAGGTATAAACCAAAATACTGGACAGCTTTAACTGCCTGAAAAAATAAGTTTCTGTGTGTCCAAGAAGGATGAATTAAATGTAAACATAACTTTTGGTAAATATGAAAAAGGGCTATTAGCATACATAGTTATACAATTCTTCTGAAAATCCTTTATGACCCTGCAGGAAAATTAAATAAGAAGTAAGTCAAAGAAAAAATAAACACAAATAGCAAAAAAAAAAACTCATGGGGGGGGGCATAAATCTCATAAATAATCAAAATCATAATGTCACATCTATTTTCTCACCACACCCTCAGTATAAAAATTTTTTATTATCTTTGAATATTTGTACAAACAGGTTTCAATTCAACAGGTCCGTTTGCGAGTACAGTGCTTCATTTTTTTGGGGGGAGGGGGGTCCAGTCGTGGTACCTGAACTCTGGGCCTGGGTGCTGTCCCTCAGCACTTCAGCTCAAGGCTAGCTCTCTACCACTTGAGCCACAGCACCACTTCCGGCTTTTTTTCCTTTTTGCTTATGTGGTGCTGAGGAATCGAACCCAGGGCCTCATGCATGCAAGGCAAGCGCTCTACCACTGAGCCACCTTCCCAGCCCCAGTGCTTCATTCTTTTCCATCTCTCCCAAACTCACCCTTCCACTCAAGTTACCTGGTTCCATTTTGGTAGGACTTTGGTACAACTTTTGAGGGAGTCATTTGATGGTATAATAAGAGTCGTAAGTGATTTTGTAACTTTTAATCTACTAAGAATGCAGCCTGAAAAATATGTCAGATGTGTAAGGTGGACATTTATGCATGAAGATGATCAGTTGCTATGTTCTCTATAAAGGTAATTTTAAATGATGTAGGTAGCCCCCAAACTGGGTGTGTATTTGAAGAATTAGGATATAGCCACAAGATGGAATGTTAGGAATTAAAAGTGTTTTTACACATATGTTATCATATTTATGATGTAAATCTGTATCATAAAAGGGTATGGAGTCTATGAAAATCAATGTTTCACCTTAGATAGCTACATAGGAAAGACTCACATGACACCAAGATGCCAGCATTGTTCCTCTCTTCTGGTAGAGAATAGGTGCTTTTAATTTTCTTCTTATTCTTCTGTGTCTTGAAATATCTATTCCTTCTATAATAAGGAAAAATAGGAGGATTTGAAGAAGGCTAAGGGAATATAATCAAACTTTGGCATTTCTGGAAATATAATGAAACTTCCTTGTATTATTAGTATGTACTAATAAAGAAAAATCAAAACATTTACCTAATATTAATATTTTCCTAAGTTTTAATACAGAATAACATCAGTCTGTCATCACTTGGAAATGTTTCTCTCACACTAGATTCTATTTCCTTTTGAAACATCAGAATTACAGAGTTTGGGGGGCTGGGGGTTTAGCCCAGCAGAAGGGCGCCAGCCTGGCGTGCGCAAGGCCCTGGGTTCGGTCCTCAGCCCTGGAAAAAAAAGAAAAAGAAAAAAAAAGACAGAATTACAGAGTTTGGGTAGAAAATTTTATCTCAATCCTTTATAAGAGAAAAGTAGTGATCTTTCCCATCTCACACTATAGTCCTCTGAATTTTCTTTGTAAGTCTTATTCTAGAATAGCTTTGGTTGAGGAGCTCCTGGCTCATGTGTTCTGGCCACTGAGTTTACTGTGAAAGAAATCTATCCTTGTCACCAAGTGGGGACCAAACAGAACCTTTGTTCAGTAAGTAGATCCTAAAAGGTTAGGTCTCTAGTGTCCCTGAATACAGACCTGTGCATGATCCCTGTGCAACTGGAGGCGCCTGGCTGAGCAGGTGTGTTATTAATGTGTTTCATTCTTCTTGCCCTTCTCTCTGGCAATAAGGAGAGAAATATCACAAGATTTATGGGTTATTGCTTTTTGACATAGAAAAGATAGACCTGGAACTTTGCTGAAGTTCATAAACAGAGAGTATCATCAGACTTGATACAGCATGCCAAGAACAAATACAGCAAGACAGCACTAGGACCCGCTATTGGTTCACCATCAGTAACTGTTGCCAATGATGACTTTGCTTTGAGTTTCCTGAAATCCAGAGAAGTCCCACGTGGTAATTGTTTTCCAAGAGCAAATGGTCCTGTCTGACACATTTTTCCTCAGAGCTGGAGATATATCATATGTCCTTTAGTCTTTCTAGGCTCAGAGACTCTACAGAGCATTCATCTCCACCCCACCCCACCCCACCCCAAAAAAAGTGTTTGGCTCCTTTGGCCTTGGCTTAATTCTCCCTAGAAAGTCCTGACAGCTTTTCCCTTGTCCTGGAGTCCCTCCAAATGGATGCTTTGTGAACTGCAGCCAAAAGATGCCAAGCTTTCTCACTTGCTGTCTGCTTTCATTTCTCAGTCAACAAGAATCTGTTGAGTACTTGTGGTTTTGTCTTATGCTGTGTTGACCCTGGGGAGATGCCCTGACCCCAAGCTGCAGTTTATCTGTGTAGGTGGAAGTCCTGTAGACTGGGCTGGTAGGAGAATGGAAGGTCCAAGAAGGCAAGTCTTGACTCAAGGTAGAATGGGCAGGGGTAGAGGTGTGGCCCAAGTGAAGTGTGCCTAAGGGTACAGCAGCATGATTGCAGAGGCACAGACCAGGAAGACACAGAGATGCACATGTAAAATGAATCTAATTTTATGCATAGCTAGGAAGGGTCTGTGCTAGGCAGCATGGGTTCAAAATGGCAGCCAAAGAGACGGATTTCCTTGGCGTGCCAAGGGTCTCTGGGGTTACATCAATTGTAATTGGAGTACAATTAACTATTTAAATTCCTTAACTGACCCATTGTAACCAATGTCAGCTTCTAATTAGTAATGTTACCGTGTGCTCAGTAGAGTTGGGCCAGATTGCAGAACATCGCTAAAACTGAACTGGAATTGTTGAAGTAAATGCTGGAAAGCTCAGTTGTTGGCCCGTTTCCATATTGGGAGCCTCAAAAATATTATAACTAAGTGCCACTCAAGCTCTGGTAGAAAACCTCTCCATTCTAAGTTTGTCTTTTGTTGGTTTTTGGTGGTGGTGGTGGTGGTGGTGGTGGTGAGTGTGTGTGTGTGCGTATGTGTGTGTGTGTGTGTGGCAGTACTGCAGTTTGAACTCAGGACCTCAGGCTTGCTAGGCAAGCCATATCCCTAGCCCTTTATTGTTTAGTTTGTATGTAGTATCTTTCATATTTGCCCACAGTGGCCCTAGACCATGATCCTCCTACCTAAGGCCTCCTATATAGTTGGGAAGACCAATACATGCTGCTACGCCCAGTTTATTGTCAGAAATGGAAGCCTTCTGTACTTTTTGCCTGGCTTGACTAGAATCATAGTCCTCTTGATCTCCACTTCTCAAGTAGCAGAGATTATAGAATGTACCACCATGCCTGGCTCAGTTCTACGTGTGTGTCGGGGGGCGCAGGGGTGGTTGACATTGAGAGAGAGATTATGATTTTTTTTGCACTTTCTGGACAAACAGTGCACTGTACTAATCCCATAGGTGGTAGCCCATAGGGCTCTCGCTTCTCCTTGTCACCCCTTCCTTGAGGAGCCAGTTCTCTCCTTACGCCTGACAGAGCTGACTGCTAGTGAATGTCCACCAGTGGGGTCTTGAGCCCACGCTGTAGTGAATAGGCTGCACCCCTGCCCTCATATTTACAGTTCCCGTACGAAGGCAGGCCTTAACCAGTTCTGTTTCCTATTCCCAACACCTCTTCCAGCTCTCAGATTGTCTTACTCTGTTTCAGCCTCTACATCAAATGAGTACTTCAGAAGTTTAATTCTTACAGTTCAGGAAGCCAGGACATCTAATATCCAGGCACTAGAAGATTCCATACCTGACAAGGACCCATGATTCCATAGATGATTACTGACTCATAGATTGTGCCTTCTCAATGGGACTTCACGGAGAGAAACTTGCCACCAAGCATTCTGTGGCCTCTTTTATTTGTGTGGATGTTGATCCCTCTAGGGGAGGGCTCCACTCTCTTGACCTAATCATTTCTCAAAGCCACCACACCCCTTAGCCACACTGCAGGTTAGAATTGTGGCACAGATATTGAGTGGATGGAGGAGACAGACATTCGGACCCTAGTGCAGACCTCTTCCCATCCCCAGCCGAGCAGGAATACTGGGCCCCTTGGCACACAAGCCCTGCAAGGCATAGAAAGAGAGAAGACAGCTGCCACATCCTCAAAGAACAGTGCTGTTAGGCATACACACTGCAGAGATCCTCAACCCAGGACACAGAAAGTCCCTCAACGGCTGTAGAAACTATAATGTTATGTTGAAGAGTTGGTGTCTTAGACGATGGAGAATGTGTGGCCCAGGCACTTTGAGCATTGCCCATTGCCCGGTTCTAATCCATGTGTCTCAGATAGACACTCTGCCCTCTGCCAGTGCCAGCTGGAGCCTGCCTAGGCTCCTTTCTCTGCGGGGACTTCTGCGCCCACTGGAGGGCGTAAAGTCTTGCCAGTTCTAATTCTTCCATCAGGCTCCATGCCAACAAGCCCACCGTCACCTGTGGCGAGTCCCATCTGTGCCAGGGCTTGTGTGTTTGCACAGTTTGAGAAGCTCCAAGTCAGAACCTCTAAGCTAGACAGCTTGACCACCCCCGTCACATCATGTGAGAAGGGCACTCTGCAAATCTCGTTCAGGAAGCAATCTGTCACCCGACCCGTTTCTCCATCAACATTTGCTGAGGAATTCTGGCTCCTGGCACATAACTGACTGGCAGTGACACAAGGGAACTGGCAGCCTTGCAGTATCATCAGAAAGGCCTAAAGTGAGGGTGCAAACAAACCTGAGAACAGTGTGTTCCTAGTCATGCGACCAGGAGACTGTGGACTCAGGAAAGCCCAAGAGTCCTGTGCTGTGGCGGAGTGAATACCTTGTCCCTTCTGATGCAGCCTGCCAGCCATTTGGGATATTCTCAAAGTGGGCAGCAGTGATTAGAATGGTAATTTGTTCATCATGGCTTGCAGAGGGGCTTTATTTATCCCTACTCACCTTCAGCAGGTCAGCTTTTACCCTTCAGTGCTCCTGGATACACATTCCTTTAAAATTCTGTTTTCTAGAACAGCTACTACAAAGAATGGCCCCATTGATGCTTTGGCTTGCTCACTATTTGCAGTTGGTGTGGCTAAGTGTGGGTTGGGCTGGGAAGACTGAACAGGGTGGAATTGGCCTGTAGCAGAGGGTCATGACCAAGATCAGGTACACTGGGGAGGAGACTGGAGTGCCGACAGCTACACTAAAGAACATCACACAGCCAAGGAAAGAGAAGAGAGACCAACCCAATCACATATCAGAGACAGCTTTGGAAGGTTCTGCTAAGACAGAAATGACAAGAGGCACAGTGGATTTGGGGTTCTATTGGAAGGCACGCCTTTTCCCAACCTCCCTGGCTCAGAATAGTCCTGGCTCTAAGACAAAGTCAGAGTTCAAGAGCCTCAAATCTAAGCAGAAGGAATGCATTTCTCTTCCAGAAATTCATTATGTTGTTGGGGTGGTACAGTGGTGTTAAACTCTGGTCTGAGGGCCACATTTGGCCCACTGTTTGTTCTTTTAAATAAAGTTTTATTGAAACATGACCATGCTCATTTGTTTACATGTTCTCCACAGCTGCTTTTGTTTAATAACAGCAGACCCGAGTAATGTCCATGGTCTGCAAAGCCTAAAACTATTTCCTTTATAGGAAAAAAAATACTGCCAGTTGGCACCAAATTGTCACCAGATATTGACACCAATATGTCAACCTGAATGTGAAAGCCATCTTGTGAGGGCTGAGGACAGGTTACTGTTCAGGATTCATAAGACTCAGCTGTGTTCTTAATTCATCCCTTACTAATGTCCAACCTTAAGCAAAGTACTTGACATCTCCATGTCTTGGTTTCCTCATCCAGAATATGGGTGTCCCCTTTTTCACAAAAGGAGTGTGACAAGATACAAGGAAATCTTCCACTAGATCCATCTATTTTTATTGCAGTATTACCCCACGACCTAATAAAATTCACCCTTTTAAGGTATAGAATGAATTGGTTTCTGGTTATATTCGCAAGATTGTACTTGCATCACCTCTGTGATTCCAGAACATTTTCATCACCTCCAAAAGAAATCCTACATTACTACCTGTAGTAGAGTGCATGGTGATCACCCAAAGATAACAAACCCCAAACTTGGACTCTTACAAATGTGCTATCACTGCAGGATGGGGTTATAGCTGATAAAACTAAGGAGCTTGCTATGGAGAAGCTCTTCTGGACTATCTGGGTAAGCTGTAAATGCTGTCCTGTGTATCCTTGTAAGATAGGGACAGAGGACAGTTTCATACCAAGGAGCAGGCCACATGAAGACAGACCAGAGATCAGAGTGATATGGCCAAAAGCCAAGTAACAGCAGCAGCCACCAGAAACTGTAAGAGGCAAGGGACAGCGTCTCCCCCTTGGAGCCTCCAGAGGGACCACAGCCCTGCCAGCACTTCAGCTGTAACCTCAACTGCTGACACTGCTGTCAGGTTTATGGACTCTAGGATTGTAAGAGAATAAATTCATGTGTGTGTGTGTGTGTGTGCGCGCCCGCACGCACATGCATGCATGTGTGTGTGTGTACCTTTTCCTGCCAGTACTGAGGCTTGAACTCTGCCTTGTACTTTCACTCCACTTTTCTGGAACAGCTAGAGCTCTATCACTTGAGTTACACCTCCACTTTTGGCTTTTGGCTAGCTAATTGGGAAAGAGTCTCTTAGGTTTGTTTGCCCAGGCTAAATCTGATCTGAACCTCAATCCTCAAATCTCATACCCCTGAGTAGCTAAGATTACAGGCTTGAGACACTGGTACCTGACTTCATGCTATTTTAAGCTATGAATCTTGTTCTGACTTGTACCTGCAGCATCTAGTATTATTTATTCATTCATTCATTCATTCATTTATTTTTGGGTCCGGTCGTGGAGCCTGAACTCTGGGCCTGGGCACTGTCCCTCAGCTCTTCAGCTCAAGGCTAGCGCTCTACCACTTGAGCCACAGCGCCACTTCCAGCTTTTTTCTTTTTGCTTATGTGGTATTGAGGAATTGAACCCAGGGCCTCAGGCATGCAAGGCAAGCGCTCTACCACTGAGCCACCTTCCCAGCCCTATTAAGGTTATTTATTATTAATTGTTGTTATTGTTAGTATTCGGTGATACTGGGAATGCTAGCAGTTTCTCCAGAAATGCACAACCATCCGACCCTGGTGCTTATTAGACAAAGTGTTCTACTACTTGAGCGATATACCCCCATAAGGTTACTTTTTGTATCTTCCCAGCAACCGAAGGCAGGTCAGCTGGGAGGCATGTCTCCACGTCTCCACTGAAGCCGGGTGGCCTGCACCACACTGGAAGCCGTGGAGAAGCCTGCCTCTGCCAGCGAGCACTAACTTGACAGCGACCAGTCATTTTCTGAACCTAAACCCTTCCCCTCATTATTTTTTTTTTCTGTTCTCCTGGAGAGGGCTAGAGAATGCTTGTTGACTAAAAAATAAAGAATAAAAAAAAAACCCACAGCTCTGTCCCCCAGCAGGCCTCTGATTGCAGACACAGTTTGGCATTTTGAGCAATAGAGCAAGGAAATGACCACTGCTTCAAAGCGTATTCATGCTATTTTGCAGAACATCATTTTCCCTAGTTTCAGTGTTTGTTTTGTGTCTTAAAAGCATTTCTGTCAGTGAAAATTTACCCCCACTTACTTTTCCACCATTATCTTGTGTGTGTGTGTGTGTGTGTGTGTGTGTGTGTGTGTGTGTTTAAGAGACAGACAGACAGAAGACACAAAGAACAACAGAGACAGAGACAGAGGCTCACCAACCTGTGTGTAAGTAGGGAGAGCCTGCCCTCACGTCCTCTTTTGTATCTGTGCCTCTAGGTGCTCTTGGGTCCTGGGTCTCGCTGATATTGTGGTCTTCCCTGACTCAGTCAGTGGCCTGCTGGTTCTGAAGCAGCTATTGGCATGTTCCAGTTGCAAAGACCACTCAGGAATGCAAACACCTTGTGCCACAGGGGTCTGTGGTTTGGGAATTGTACCCCAGAAGTTGCTATATTCGTGGTTATAAGTCAGGTGCTAGAATGTCCTTCACCTACTTCAAGGCACTGAAGTAGAAAACAAAAATTGTGTACCATTCATCCATCCTCCCTCTTCTCCAGCCCTGCCCAATATGTGTCCACATAGTCCTCTGTGCCCTACCATCACACCTCTCCAGGGGTGGTACTGGGTCTCTTCTCTTCCACCCTATCTTCATGGACAGATCTCCCACCCCATCCTGTTCTAGGTGAGGCCAACTTCCCTACTTCTCCTCTGCGACTCTGTCTCGTGGGAGCCATTTTTATATGATAACCATGTAAGCACTAAGGTTTCGAAGCCACAAGTTGACTATAGGCTTGGCTACTTATTAGCTTTGTGTCATGAGCAGATCTTTTGCCTCAGTCTGCCTTTGAGCCCTATCTGCAAATGGACTTGATAAAAGCATCTATATTGTTATCTTGTTATTGTACAGAGCTTAACACAGTGTCTGCTACCTAGTCATCTCTCCAGCAATGTACTACCATCACTGCCATTAGGTTTATTATCTTCCTGGATACCAGAAGAGTTCATCCTCTACCATGGGGTATAATTTTTTATTCTCAATGGAGAATATTCTCCCTTTCTTCTCTCTCTTTCTGTCTGTCTGTCTATCTGTCTCTCTCTCTCTCTCACACACACACACACACACTCACACGCATGCACACACACATGCACATATACCACATGCACAGAATCATGTACCTAAGCTGTAAAGGCAAATCTCTTGGAGATGACACAGTCTATCAAGTTTCTCTGGTACTAAATCTATATTCAAATGTGATGGCATCTTCATAAGAAATTAATTTGTAGGTCTAAAGTTGTTTTGAAAGAGCATTGTCAGTATCTAAATGTCATTCCTGGGTTGGAAGTCAGTTTTTATTAATGAACATGTGTCTCTTGCTGCTGATAGCACCCACTACCCTGTCACCTGCTGTGGATCAGTCCAGGCTCCACTGATCACAGACACTAACTTCATCTTTTTCTGCACTCAGAGGCCCTCCCTCCCTCCAGCTGTCCTGCCTTCACATATTTTTTGCTGCTGGTATTGTCAAACATAGAAGACTTGCTGTTGTTTTTCTGCAGAATCAGAGAACCTGATTCTGCTTACGCCTGGTGAGGAATGGGATTGTAGAACTTGTTTACTCTTGATTTTGCTGCCCCGTGAGGGAGGAGGGAGGAGGGCATCACCCGGTCAGCTTGCATGAAACAATCCTGCCTTTGGAAGCAAGTCCTTGTTTTGAGCCTTTGTGCTTTTTTCTGGCTTTTAAGCAGAATTCACAAACAAGGCTATGCTTCGAGGGGAAATAGGCAGTAAAAAATAGAATATTATTTGCTAAAGCCAAACAGATCATTTGAAAAGGCCAGGATGCTGCCAAACTTAGAGGTACTTGATTTTTGTGCATCACCAAACAATGTCCCTGTGTGGTTGTGTTCCCTGAAAGGGTAAGGTTACTGTGGGTCAGTGCTGACAAGTCCAGTCTGCAGGCTACAGGGTTACAGCTGGCCTCAACAAAGCCTCGAGCTTATGTGCTTCTGGACGGACCCTTGAGGGCCTCCCTCTCTCCATTTTGACCTGCAAACAGTCAGGCTCACCCAGGCTTGGCCATTCATTAGCTTTGTGTATTGAGCCGATTATTCTGCCTTTGGCCCCCTTTGCAAATGGACTTGACAAAAACATCTATCTCATAATTGTACAGAGCTTAACACAGGGCTTGTAGTAATCTCCCTAGAAATGTGCTACCATCGCCACCATCATGTTCATTATCTTCCTGATTACCAGAGGGCCAGAGATCTGGGTTCAGCCAGATCCAACTTTGCTATGTAGTCCAGCCAGAGTGCCCCACGACAACTCAGAGCGAGGTTAGAAACCCACAAGGGAGGCATAGAACTGGGACCAAGGAAGCATGTTTGAGGATATTAACCTTAATCTCACTTTCATGTTAGGAGGTGAACTCCTGGTGCTTTTTCCTACCACTATGCCTCATCATTCATGCTACATAGAGTCTCTGAATTAAGAAACTATCTGGAGCATTTTCTGGACACATTAAGAATTGCATTTTTTTTAAATTCTCAGACTATGTGGACCACTTGGGAGCTGACTATTTAACTCTAGTCTAACATAGTAGTCTAGACATTCCAGGATTATATGAATGATTTATACTGATATACATAGTCTCTTTACCTTGAGGAAACAACCCAGCCTACTGAACCAAATGGTAGGTCTAGATGGTGGAGGTGGTAATAACAATGATGAAGATCACAAGCATTAATTTAATCTACCTGTTTGTAGTAATAGCAAATACTTGTTTAATATTAATTTCCTTCATTCCAGCATCTCTTCTAAATGTTACATTTTTTTATTTGATTTTTCACAATAACTTCATGGGATAAGCGCTATTATTATCCCTGCTTTCCATATGAGAAATCAGATAACATCCAAAGTCACACAGCTAATGACTGACAGAACAGAGGCTTGACCCCAGCAGCCCATGATCTTGGCCTCTATGTCATACTGCCTGAAGCAGCCTCCATCTATAATGCCCATGCAAGTACCATGAACTGAGCTGAGACTCCCCATCTTTAGCACCTACTCAAGCAACGCCAGCCACACTTTCCCCTGAGCTTCCTCAGGCTCATCAAGCCCTCACTGGATACAAGTCCTGGAGGAAATCTGATCCATTTGTATCCATTTCCCTGTTCAGCAGGCCCTCAGTACATTGTCCCCCATTCCTAGGATACCCAAGGCTGCCCAGTCCTCTGAGCTACTGAGTCAGTCCATGTGCCCCCAAACAAACCTCACTCCTGAACATTTATTCACAACTCATCTGTCCACCTGTGTGAGGTAACTCTGGGTAGTTGTTTCTACGGTTCTGTCATCTTCTTCGAATGTGTTTTTCTAGAAATGGTATCTTACATTATCTAGAAATGATATAACCTTCTAAACCATGCCAGTTTTTCTCAGTGTTTGGCTCAACAGTTGATAATTTTCAGAATAGTTATCTCAAGCCAAGAGATTGATGGATATATAGTTAATACTGTACACTTTTACTCAAGTCCTGAAGTGAGCTGTCGTGGGACCCAGGTGTGTTTTCAGCAGATGCCCTCCTCTTATAAAGGCTCCATCGCTGGTGATGGGAGATGAGGAGATACACTATTACCAGGCTCCTTCATGAGACCCTGGGCCTATATGGGCAGACCCCAGGGCACAGCGTTGGTGCTTTGGGTTTATGAGCAAGAGAAATGCATTATCTCTATTGTTAAGTTTAGAGACCACCTACCTAGGAGGTCTGAATTGGCATGATAGGGATTTTTTAAATCATATTCTCCACAGTAGATTCGTGAAAGTGGCATGCTATTTATGTGTATCTTAATTTCGAGATCAGTGTGGCTCTTGTAGAAAGCAAAAGACAAAGAAATAAGCTGTCAGGTAGTCGCTGGAGCTGTTCTTCTTGAGCCCACACATCTCTTTGGCTATGGAGCAGTCCACACCCTTAATAACCTCAGAATTGGCACTCCTCCCAATTTGGCTTGCCACATGTGGGGTAGAAGGCTTTTGGTAACACTTGAGATGTCTTTGGAAAGTTTTGAACTGACATTAGGGAGCAGCAAGTTACATGAGAAAGTTGGTCCTTTCTCAATTTTATTTCCATCTTGGATGTAATATGGAAGAAAACAGTCTAGTCTGGGGCTAGAATATCCTTAACATTGGTTAATTTCCTCTTCTGTATAGCTAAGAGAGAGCAGGCCTCATGAAATGATATGCACCAGAAATGCATAGCCCAGATTTTCGTTGCTTTCCTAGGTTCAAGTTTGGCAATTTGCTTTCCATTTGCCTTAGTGATATCTCTTCCTTGGAAAAAATGTTAGATGTTTAAAGGTGAATGATTTTAAAGGGAAGTATGAATGACAGGTCAAGCCTGCAAGCGGTGCCAAGGATGGTAGTACAGGGAGCATCAGCTGAAAACAGCTGCCTGTGAACCCAACCTGGCTTTTGCATGAGACTGACTGGGATCCCGGCCCTGGTGGCTCATGCACATAGTTCACACTGTTCAGGAGGCTAAGATCTGAAGATCAAGGTTCAAAGCCAGCCCAGGTAGACAAATCTGTAGGAATCTTATCTCCCAAGTATTCAGCAAGAGAACCCTTTCCTGCGCCTGGATAGTGTCCCCACTCTTGGTTTCCGTACTCTGATCACATCTCCATTTTCCCCAAGCGCCCCACCTCCCACCCATTTGCTTCTCCTTCCCAATCCACTCCCCCACTTTAACTTCCTCTTCTTCTGTCTCCTAGCTCTCCCTCCTCCAGACAGGAGGAGAACTATTATTGTTGGAAATGCCCTCCAGCATGCTGCACTTTTAAGACTTGAGTTGAAGTCACTCAGCTGCAGCCACATTATAATATTTTCTACGCTTTTTTACAGTACTTGTTTGTCAAGTTAAAAACCTGAAACTTCAGTTTTTAGACCCCTAGGCCAAAACTCAAGGAGTTCCACATGTCAGATCTAGCCACTCACCCCCATATGCCAAATAAAGAGGTATGGTAAAGAATAGAGAAATCTGCCTTGCTGAGTTAAAAAAAAAAAAAGAAGAGAGAAAGAGATTTATTATATGAAGCCAGCAGCCAAGAGAAGACAGCGCTTCAGCTCATCTTTAGCCATCTTCAGAGCACAGACATGAGCTATAGGTTTAAGTAGATAAAGAATTATGAGGAGACTAGGAGAGCTATATGTAACTAACAGTCCCAATCACCAGGGTTTTCAGGGTGGGCAAAAGTGGTAGCAGTGGCTCTGACAGTCCATTGCCTGAGGCCTTGTCAAATGAGGCCTTGTTACAGTGAGCATTGACACCTGGCAGGTAGTAGTCCAGTCTCCTGTCCACTCCTTCCTGAGTTCCACAGTGGAAGGAGACTGAAGGAGAGAATGCCTCAGGGCAAGGGACACAGATAACAAAACTGAGGCAAGGAGCCCTCTTTCTTCCTGTTTTAGTGCATCTGTGGGCCCAAGTAGGAGTCGGTACTTTTTAGCACAAGCAGCTTTCAAGCAGCTTCTCCAGTTTGAAGATCTAATCTTTTGGGGTTTTGTTTTCTGTCAGAAACTGCATTAACAACCACGAGGAGAACAGTTATTGATCACTGTGCACTTTACCAATATGAATCTAGATCATCCTGACCTATCTGTGCAGTACCGTTCTTCATTTGGGAAGATTGAGGCTCATGGAGATTAAATATTAAATATTGTCCACAACCACAAAAGTAGCAGAGCCAGAATTCATATATGCAGGCCAATAGCTTAACATTCTCAGCAAATAGACCCCAACTCGGGTATCCTGACCCACCATGACTCAGCTTAAGACACTGTTCTCTATTGAAGTCATTGACATTTTTGAGCTGCTGTCTACTTCCATGGTATTCACAATTGATCATTCTTTATTTTCAGTTGAAATGATAGAATCTCAGCAGGAAAGCCACCGCTTCAAATCCCATCAAGGTTTTCTCTCATCACCATTCAGAAGAGAGCAGCCTTAAACGATTTTATGTATACTTGCTGTCAGGGTTATAAATTGAAGATGTAAAAATCGGTACCCACCAATAATTCCACAAGTGGCAGGATGCAACTCTAGAGCTTTCAGTGACCTCTATACAGGCTTATCTGCAGCCGTGGTATTTGGCATTCCAGGGCATTTCTGCCTTTAAAAAGTGTCATATTCTCATTCTGGTCTTTAGTGAGGGAGCAGCTCTGAAGGGTTCACATGGTACCCATAGTCCCTACCAAGGAAGATCTCTTGTTGAACATTAAGGGCTTTTACTTCTCACCCCATCTCCCCTTAGACACCACCCTGATGTCTTTGATTCAGCTTGCTATCAAGTGGACTCTGGACAGTGTGGGTGAGGTGAGCCTTCTTCCTGTAACATTTTCTTCCTTCTCTTTTCACAGTTCGGGATGCAAAAAACCTAATCCCTATGGATCCAAATGGGCTTTCAGATCCCTATGTGAAGCTGAAACTTATTCCCGACCCCAAGAATGAAAGCAAACAGAAAACCAAAACTATCCGCTCCACATTAAACCCCCAGTGGAATGAGTCCTTCACATTGTAAGTGCTTTCTTCTCCCCTGCATTGCATTCCACTCCCACATACCTCATATGGCCAGCCTCAATATTCGGGCTAACAAGGAAAGAGGTTTATGACAATAGTGTCTACACTTCGCCTCTTCCCGAGACCTTCTCAGACTACTGTCATCACCTCTGTTTGATGGATAGTAACTTGACTTTTCAGTAATTATATAGACCCCAAATAGTTATCATTACTTATTCTGTACCTAAAAGAAAAATCTGTTTAAGGTATTGCATATTATATACAAGTATCTAAGGTATGTTTCACTTCTTGGTAGTCTTGGGTTCTTTTGAGAGAGGATAAGAAGCAAAAAAGTTGCAATTCTTATAACCTAGAACCAGTGAATAATGTAGAATATTGCTACTGCAATGAGAAGATATATTCGCCATTGCTGAAGGAAGACCTCCTAGAGGAGGTGACATTTGACGACTCTTGTAGAAACCTCGGAAGTATCACTAGGCCATGAAGTATACTAGTACTTCAGAGGTAGAAGGGGAAGAAGGAAGGAGGGAAATGGTAAGAAGAGTAAAGAAGTCAGGAATGAGAGAGCACTGACAGCAAGGAACACAAGCAAGTAGTCCTGTGTGGAGCTGTGGGCTCGGGAAGCAATTTGTCTACAAGTATCCACATAGGTGGCATGCTCTGCTCTGTAAAGGGTGGTAGTCTATTGTCTTAGCCTTTCTGAGTCCTAATTCCTCCACACAATTCTGAAGTTCCCTTGCCAAAGCAGCCACAAACAATTTATAAACAAATGGCCATGGCTGTGTTTTAATAAAACATCATTTACCAAAAAAAGTTTGTGGGCTGGGAAGTTGGCTCAGTGGTAGAATGCTTGCCTCGCATGCATGAGGCCCTGGGTTCAATTCCTCAGCACCACATAAGCAGAAAAAATCCAGAAGTGGCTCTGTGGCTCAAGTGGTAGAGTGCTAGCCTTGAGCTGAAGAGCTGAGGGACAGCGCCCAAGCCCAGAGTTCAGGCCTCACAACTGACAAAAAAAAAAAAAAGTTAATCTCTGGTCTTTAAGCTTTGGTAGCCATTTTGAGGGGCTGGTATTTTGGAGGATACAGGAAGTGAATTGAATATTCAGTTTCTCTATCTCAGTCTCAAATTATGAGCACATAGTATTACCCAAGAAACCATGATGGAGCTAACCTGTGTGTGTGTGTGTGTGTGTGTGTGTGTGTGCGTGTGGTGTCTTTGTAGCAAATTAAAACCTGCAGACAAAGACCGGCGACTCTCTGTAGAAATCTGGGACTGGGATCGGACAACAAGGAACGACTTCATGGGATCCCTTTCCTTTGGTGTATCGGAGCTGATGAAAATGCCAGCCAGTGGATGGTAAGAAATCTCTCCATCTAAGCATGACTCCCAAGACCACCAGGGGTCGCCCAAAACTGGCCTGTCTCAGGCTCTGGCAAGCTGATTGGCTGTCTGGTCCTCTGTCCCCAGTCTTCTTCCACAGACACATTTGTCAAACAGCCCTAGCCTGACTACAGGTTGAAGGAGAATTGTTGCTGAATTTGTCTCTAACCCTCCTTCTCTCCTGTGTCCTTAAAGGTACAAGTTACTTAACCAAGAAGAAGGTGAATACTACAATGTGCCCATCCCAGAAGGGGATGAAGAAGGCAACGTGGAGCTCAGGCAGAAATTTGAGGTGAGGATCCCCACGAAACCATGGGCCACACCTTTCCTTTGCCTGGTACCGCATGACTTCAGGGAGGGCCCAATTCTTGTGGTCACACCATTGAAGGACAAAAAGCAATCTCTCATTAGTACTCGTTTTCTCTATTTAAAACAACAAATGACACAGGAAGTCACTTTACAAGTTGTTGCCATCAACGCCGCAGAAATGAGAGCGTATTTCTACCTACACCGGTTTGCGTGTCACTAGGGAAACAACCCGGCCTGAGTTGAGGTTGCTTCTTATCCAAAAAGAAGGGCACATTTGGAATCTTCCTTGGGAGGAATTTTTCTGTAATTGGGCAATCTTGCCAGTATCAGAGACTTTTTCTTTTCCTTTCTGAAAGTGACAATTTTGCTGTGACAGATCAGTTCTGACAACTATGCCTTTGTGTTTGGGATTCCTTTTCATTTTTGTTTCAGATGTTTAGGAAAGGCCAGCCTCCTGCTCTTGTTGCTATGTGGTATCTGTGTTTCTCTTCTGCCCCAGATTTCATTGGCTACTTTCCCCCTCCATGCTCCCTGCTCTTTTTCTTCTCCATCCCTTCTTTTTACTTACTAGACATTGCCCCCATTATGAACACTCTCTCTAAAGAGAAGTCACCAACTGATTTTTTTCTACTTCTCTGGTGCTTTTGTTTTTTGTTAGCGGGCACAGAGTCAGTGGCAGGGGCATTCTGTGTAACCGGTTTATTTCTTTTTGAATCTTTCTCTTCTTCAGACTCCATACGATTCCGTGGAATCACCCAACCTTAGCACGATGCAATATGTACCCTTAAGTGTGTGAGCCAGTGAAGTGTTACTGAAATGTCACGTTGATGGGGTGAAAGTGGTCTTATTTTCTTTCTTGTGTTGTTCCCAGGGGTACACATAGGTCCAGTACAGAATGTTCACATTCTTTCACTGTACTGATGTTTGGTTAAAGTTGATGGCAGTGGCAGATACTTAAAGTCAGGGACTCTACGGTTGATGACTACTGGGAACATACATTAGAGAAACGAGTCAGAGCTAATATATGTAATGGTATGTGGCAGCAGACCTTGTGGTTGGTGGACTGAGGTTCACTGGTGATCTCCAGCCTTGGCTAAAGGTCGCTGCCACGCTGCTTGGAGCCACCTGTCCTTGCCATGCACCTCCACAGGCCCAACACGGCCAGATCTCCAGTTCTTCACGAGACACACTAAGCCCAGGTGTTCATCTGACTTGTTCTGGCTTCTTTTACTATGGGCAGCCAAGTTAAACTTAACTATACTTAGCTTGTGCGCATCAAGCATGAATCTACTGCTTTAGATGCTGGTAGGAGCCAACCAGTGAAAACTAGCCTACAGCCTCTGCTGCTGCTGAAAAGAAATATAGGAGGGAAAACGTCAATAAAAGGAAATGTGTACACACACATATGTGTGTTTGTCTAAAGAATCATATCCAAAGCCTTTATGTGAAGGTTTTGCCAAGCATGTGCTCTTGCTCTCATACTCCCTTCCCTCCCTGGCCCTTCTTCCCTTCTTTCTTCTCTCCTTTCCTCCCTCCCTCCCTCCCCCACCCACTGTCTCTCCTTACCTCAGCCTTCATTTTCTGCCTCTACCCCTACCCTGTTCCACCCCAGCTGAGGACACAGGTTAGTTCCCTGACACTTCCTTGATGCCCCCCTCAATGCCACCCCACCCCCATGAAGGATGGATCCTTCTAGAGTCTCAGGACACTGAGTACCAGGATCATTCAACTGTCTCAGGCAGGATGGGAACCTGAGCTGCTGGGGAGCTATCCTAAACTCGTCTTGCGCTAGGTATCCGCTCATTCAGTCTCCAGGTTGGGACTCTGGGCACAGGACATGGTTAAGGGAGGAACAGTATTAAGGCATTATGGGGTGTGACTCACAGGGATGTTTGAGATGTGGCTTTACTGATAGAGTAATATTGACCTCCTTTTAGTGCTTCCTTTTCTATGGCTTCCTGGTTGTAGCCTTTCTTGTTTCTCTGGGCAGTATATCCAGCTTTTTATAAAGGTCAAACTTCCAAGTTTAAAAAATAAAAATAAAAACTATGGGCCAGAGAGCCTGAGGCCAAAAGCAAATTGTTTCTCTCTAGAGGCTGTGTGTGTTGCCAGCTGCTGTCTCCCTCCTGGGAGAGCTGAACTTGGCAGCAGAGCACTGCCCCAAGGCTGGGAAGTATTGGAGGGAGAGGAAGGCCATGGGCTAAGGGGTGGCAGCTCTGCTGTCCAGCCCACCCCTTCCAGTGAGGTCCAGCGAGATTCATGCTTAGAGCACATATAGTAACTACACCCCAACTTTCTCTTTACCTATCTTTGAGTTTGCATTTCCTAAAGTTTACTCAAGTTATGCTAGCTCATTTACTTAGTACATTTTAAACGCACAACAGCAAGAGACTAGGCAGAGAGCCACTTGATGATGGTGTCAGGAAAATGCTGAGAATTTTGTGATGGCTGCCATGCTACATTTAAGTGGAAAATTCTGGTAGGATTTTAGGCAGGTGTTCAATGCATAATGGTACTCTATTGAGGTCTACAAGTGTGAAAATTGCAGCTTCTCCAGTCATGAGAGAAAGCCAGGATCCCACGTGCCAGGCCAGAAAAGCTGGAGTCTGCATTTGAGCAGCTGTGAGGGGCAGCCACCCTTTCCAAACAGGATGTCAGCTGGCATCAGGGTACCCTTTGGAGAACAAACTCCCTCCCTCCACTAGACCCTCCCTCCACTAGTCCCTCCATCCCTATGCGTACAGCTTCCCTCTCTTTACCCCTCAGTCCACATAGCCGCCATGCTGTCTGCTTTCTGTCATTACTCCTCTCTCTCCCCAGCCCACTCTCTCCCACTTCCCAACCCCAGTTGCCAGGGTCTCACCTAGCTGCACACTTCTGTCAGCGGGTCATTGCTGGTTGAGACCCATGCCAGGTTAGTCCTTTGAGAAGCAGACATCTCTCTGGGACCAGATCCTGTCAGTCAGTTTATTCTTTCCAAGTCCAGTTCTGTTGCCTAGAGAAAGCTAATGAACAGCTGCTTTCAATCTTTCCCTAAAAATCAAAAGTTTATTCAGTCTGAAAAAGAAAAATCAAAATCAATGATTATTTGGAACTCTGATCACTATATTAGGATTCATCTGATAGCCAGGGAGAAATCTTTTTCTAATTTAAATGGTTGATTCTAGAGTCTTGACAAAGAGAATCATCTATAAGTGAAACTCTTAGGAGCTAAGGAAAATACCAGAATGGCTGGAAAATCCTTTATAATACAGAGCAGATCATGGCCTAGAAGACTATGCACACCAGAGCATTGACATCATAGTCATGGACAGCATCTCTGACTGCTGTGGACCTTGGATCTGTTCATGTTCATCTTTGTCTAAAGTATACATGGTCCCTGCGTCACAACTGAAATTATGTATCTTTTCATTTGTTCAGTAAATGAGGTTCCAATGGTGCATAAAACAGAGTCCCTACTTCCTGTGGAGTTTGTCTTCCATATTCTCTGGACCCTGCTTCTAATCTTTTCAGGGATGAAGAAGGGAGCTTATTGAGAAAGACAGGCTAGCATCCTGTGCTGGTGGACACTTTATCAGAACCTTCCATGGCTGCTGAGGACAGCCAGGTCCTAGTTGGGGCTAGCTCTGCAGGCCTTATCTATAAAGGATCAAACAGTGAGTGTTAACAGTCTTTACAGGTGGTGTCTGCTACATGGTGTCTGTGGTGATATGCATGAAAGCACTTATAGACAAATGTGTAACTAGTGAGCATGGTGTATTCCAATAAAAACTTATTTACAAGATGTGGTAGACCAGATTTGTCCATGCACTATAGTTTGGTAACTTATAGTTCAGCTCATGAACTCTGGAATCAAATCTTGGTGTTGCCAACTACTAACTATGTAACCTGTCTGAGTCTTACTGTAGCTGCTGCATGGGAATAATAGCTCTATTTACTGAAGAGAACTGTCTTAATAGAAAGCCCCTGAAACATCCTATTATTCAAATGCTACATCTTCGAATCATCATTGTCAAGAGTATTTTATTGCAGAAAATGACTTATTGAGAAACTATGGTTTTTAACTTCTGATGTTTCCCAGAAATGAATGACTTCATGTGGAAATCATCTTCCAGATAGTGGGCTGGCGAGTTCTCGGCCCTGCGGTCTAGCCATATTATGAAGTAGAATTTATAACATGCTTTGAGTTTTTTGGGGGGAGGAGAAGGAGAGGGCTTTTTGTTTGCCCTGTTTTTGTTCCTGTTTTTGTTTTGTTTTGTTGGGGTTTGTTTTATGTTTTAGACAGGCTCTCTCCCTGTGTCCTAGGCTGGCCTCGATTTCTCCTGCCTAGCCTTCCTGAATGCTGGGATTACAGGTGTGCCCTACCCTACCTGTCTACTTCCCTGGCTGAAGGCATTGTTTCACTGGGGAAAAAATGTATCTCAATTTACATTCTGATGCCTTTCTGGAACATGGTATGTCTATAAATCAGGAGCTTTGTGAGTGTGATATGGTGGTATCTAAAATAAATGATAACCTGTGAGACAAACAGATGTCAGTGGTGGTCATGACTATAGATCTAATCCCACAAGGAAAAGTCAGCTTACAGTGGCACTTCTCAATTCAGTCATTGAGTTTAGGGTCCCAATTAAAGACTCCAAGTGAGCACATCTGATGTGATTGATGTGGACCACCCCAAGAACAAACACAAATAGCACCCTAATGATGGTAGCCTCTCATAACTCATTAGAGAAATGATCCTGTTAAACAATAGAAATGTCACCATTGACTTATGACTAATTCCATTCACATAAAAGCCAGTACTTCTGATGGGGTAATGCTGCCATTGTGACCTTTTGAAAAATTCAAGGATGCGAATTAGCCCCATCTAGAGCTGTGCCCCGGGAGTTACATGCTGCGTTCAGCTTTCTACTTAGGAAAAAAGGGGTATTTTCCCACTGCATCTCCCCTCTCCTAAAAACAGTTCTACAATTTCTTATAGCTACTTGCAGTTTTATTGCTATCATTAAGGAACTTGCACATCTTTGTATTGTGTTTGTCAGTCAGTATATACTTTTCCTGAGCCCGAAAGGGCCAGGTCAACCCCTAGAGTTAAAGTTGAACTAGAATTGTTCTAGGAAATAGGGGGCTGGGTGTAATTTGTTCATGCCTGTAATCCTAGCTACTCAGGAAGCTGAGATCTGAGGATCTCAGTTTGAGCCAGCCCAGGCAGGAAAGAAAGTTTATGAGACTCCTATCTCCAATTAATTACCAAAAAGCTGGAAGTGGAGCTTGTGGTAGAGAACTACTGCCCTTAAGCACAAAAGCTCAGGGACAGTGCCCAAACAGCCCCAGCCCCCAACAGAAAGAAAAAAAGATAGATGGAGTGCGTAGGGAAGAATTCTGGGACCTTATTTCCAGACCTTCCTTAGAGCTTGCCCTACCCTTGCCCTTCCCTACCCCCACCTGTCTCTGCCCACTCTTCGGTTCCTCAAATACAGTGCCTTTCTCCTAAGACTTGACCCCTCTTCCCTAGGATGACCTCCTCTAGGCAGACCTTTCTCATTCCTGGTACCTAAATAGAAATTCAGCCAGGAGGGAAAATAACCCAGCTAATCATCTGTCAAGAGCAGCTTAGGATGAGTAGAAGAGATAGCATCTCCCATCTTTAAATTCCATATTTCAGTATTGCACACAATCAAACCTAAATTTCCTCAATTTGCTCCAATATCCTCATTACTGCTTCTAATTTGTATTGTGATGGCTTTTAGCTGAAAATGGACTTTAAATGAATTCATTTCTACTGGTGGGTTGTTTCTCTCCTCCACATGTTGCTATCAGCTAATGGAAGTTCTAATCTTAAAGAAAATCAGGAAGATCTCTTTAAAAAGAAACAAAATTTAATACGAAAGAAAAATTAAAAAGCCAAAGTAGACTCATCTTAGCAGAATGAAGAGCTCTTAGAGACAGCACACTTTGGACTTTAGGTATTGCTGGATAGAATGAGTTTGCCGTCAAAATATAAAGAAAAACGGTGACCCATTAGAAAGCTGACATACTCATACTCATAAATAACTCTTTTGAGTATCAAGACCCAAGAGAGCAAGATGAATTTATTTAATTACAGTGTCACTTGAAATTTGCACAGTAATTTTAGAAGCTTTCTAAAGAGAACAAGTTACGTTTAAATGTGAAATGGGGCCAGTGCTCATCAGTCTCGACAACCACCTTTGATCCTCCCCGTTTCTCTATCATCCTCTCCTGGGGAACAAGAAAGTGTGAGGCTGATGATCAGTAATGCAAACAGCAGTAATGGTGACCACTGACCACTAGGCACCAGGCAGCTTCTGGGCTGAGCATGGAATACCACTTTCATTTGAGAAGTGGAATGACAGCACAGTGTTTGGAAGCCTCCTCAGAGTCAAATTTACTGATCTTGGACAAATTACTTCATCTTTTTAGTCTTAAAAAAATACACAAGTTAAGGTAGATAGCCCTCTCTAGGACTGTGCTTTCCAATTTATTAACTGTTAGTCACATGGACTTTGTAACATTTACAATGTTTCCAGTCTGATCTGAGATGTACTGCAAGTATAAAATATATAGAAGCTTTCAAAGATAAGATCACATGAGAAAAACATATAAAGTATCTGTTGTCATTTTTGTATTGATTTATATCAAAGTAATATTTTAGGCACATTAGCATAAAGATACTATGTAGTAAATAAACTACATTTTATAGGCAAATGCTAATGGCTCATGCCTATAGTTGTATTTGCTCAGGTAGCTGAAATGGGAGGATAGTGGTTCAAAGCCAGCTCAGGCAAGGAAGTTCATGACACTCTTATCTCCAATTAATCACCAAAAAGCCAGAAGTGGCACTGTGACTCAACTGTTAGAGAAGAAAAATGTATGGTGCCCAAGCCCCTGAGTTCAATCTCCAGGACCAGCACACAAAAGTATTGCCTTTTATGTTTTATATATCAGTGTAAGTATTGAACACCATAGTTAATTCACCTATTTATGTTTTTAATGAGGACTAAAAGTTTTTAAATTATAGGTTTCATTTTGTTTTTGTTTTGTCAGTCATGGGGCTTAATCTCAGGGCCTGAACTTGTTTTGCTTAAGACCAGCGCTTTACCACTTTGAGCCACAGCTCCACTTCTGAGTTCAGGCTGGCTGATCCTTAGATCTCACTCTCCTGAGTAGGTTGGATTATCGACCTGAGCAACCAGTACCCAGCTAAATTATAGTTTTAAAATTGTTCTGCTGCACAGGGCTAGTGAAAAAGATTCTTCCCATTGAACAAAAATGGGATTTTTGTGATATGTCAGACCCATAATCTTCTGACGGGTTTCCCTATTATGAATCAGTTGTTTCCAAGAGATCTAGATTTCTGAATCTGTTTCTCAAGATTCTGGACCTGTGATAAAATCCCAAAAAAGTAAATAATTTGAAGGGGACATGGTCAAGTAACTCTAGTATAGATGAGAATGTAAAAGGCTGAGATAATTTTGTCACTCAGTAATTTAATGTTGTACATTTCCAGCCATCATCCTGGAAGTTACTGTGAATTCTACTGAAATGTTTTGGTTAGTTGGTGGTTAGGTGGAAAAACCTTCTAAAGGCTAGAATACTCGCTTCTCCAGCCTTCCATGTAAACACAAAGTTGTTTTACCTTTCAGGCGAAAGTAAGTGTCTAAGGGCTTACAGATGACTCTCAGGTTAGAGTAACTTCTCAGATAATCTGGGAAACATAATACTGAGCATTGCTGGCTGAAAGATTTTATTTGAAAGACTTCTTTTAAAAGATTCCGCACAATATCCATTGTTCACAATCTAATGCTAGTTGTCAGCAAAATGGCAGAAGAGGGACTTTCTGTTACCCTTTTGACAACAACTGAGGGATAAGGGACCTTCTGTGGAAGTCTAGTTGTCCAGCAAAAAAAAAAAAATCCACCAGTGTATAGGGGTAAAAAAAAAAATCTATGGCAGGTACACTGAAGCGAATAAGAACAGTTTTACATTACTGTGCCTTCCATCTCCCAGGCAGTATAGTCAAAGACGAGAGAGACCCTCGTGGGAAAATAAGAGCATAAATAATAAGAAAGCTCTCAGCCCCTCCAGCCAGATGGGCTGGGATGATGCCCAGAAGATCCATTCACCTCACCCAGGTTACTGGCATCGGCAGAGATAAGAGGCTGGGGGCAAGGAACCTAGTAACTGCTCTGTGACCCTACTAGGAAGCCCATCTAGGAGCCCCTAGCTGGCTATGAGCACCTCAGACATATGCAAAAATATAAAAGGTATGCCTCTTCATCGTTTTTGACGTTTTTGACCATTCAGAGCCATGCCACGTTCGAAGCCAAGAAAAATCAAGGGCCATGGTGCTTGTGATACAGATCCAAACTCTGAGAAGTGTGGCCCTGGAGAAACTGCCAATTGCCTTCCATATTCCCATGTGTATCTGTTTTTGTTTATTCTAGAGCAATGTTTGGAGATTATCTTCCTGATTAGCAAATTAAAACTACTGGGATGGTTAAGGTACTTAAATCCATGGAGATGAGACTTAGTTGTTAGGTTATATGTGGAATGATCAAACAGGCACTTTTCTCTTCTTTATTCTTGTGGAAATTGGATTTTCTGAAAGCCTCGAAGTCTTCGAAGACTTTATCTAATTCACACTGTTCTTCTCTGATGAGCAAAAGAGAAAAATAGGGCACTGGAGACCCTCAGATAAATTGTAGCTATTTGTTGATTTGATCAGCCCTGCTCTGGTTACTATGGAAACTTGAGGACTTTCAAATGACCTTTTAGACTCAAAACAGAAAATCAATTCCCCCCAATATGTGTTCTGGGGATGGGGGATGTTAGGGTCCCTAAATAGCTACTTAATTACTTCCTGAACTGTGAGATATTAAGGGGGGGAGATCTATTAAACGCACACCAGTTGAGAGATTTTTTTTTAATGTTTGTAACTTTAACCTGATGTTAGAAGCATAGTCTTAAACTGAAATAGGACAATTCATTAGATGATTGTCAACAGACATTAACACTGCACTCAGCTGAACAAACTCAGAGGAAGCCTCTAAAGGCAGTGGCCCAGGATGACGATCAATCTGTAATGTATTCTCAGTTTAATTTATCTTAGGGAAATCGTTTTGTTGGGAGGAGAATAAAAGATTGTGTATCCCAGTTGTCTGTTCCATCCTAATAAATTCCTGAAACGCTGCAAAGAGCTTTGTGTTTGTAGTTACGGTAGAAGTCTTGCAGATTGGTACTGCTAGTTGAAGAAACAGAGCAAGCCTAACACCAAATGTTAGAACAGCTATGTACCAAGCTATGTGTCCAGGCTATGTGAATCAAGGCCCTGACCCCACAGAGGATGAGAGAGGAGCAGGGATCTTCCATCTACTTCTAGAAAGGACCACATATCCATGGACACAAATATAAACATGGAGATTAAGCACTGGCATGAGTCTTTACGGCTCTAGGTCAGGCACTTCCCTTATCTACAAAGTTAAAGCTCGTAAGATTAAAAAGCGTATTAGAAGAGTGCTACCCCACATCATGCTGTTCACTAGTTTCCTAAGGAACACGTCCTAAAGAGATTGGATTGCTGCTGGAGGTAGACACTCTTCAGGGTCAGAATTGCCATGGTCCATTTGGGTGGTGGGGTTTGAGCTCAGAAAAACAGCCTCTCTAGCACCCTCGGTCCAAAGCTACCACACACTCCCTCAAACCTGAATAATCCTTCTATGACTCCTTGTTCGGACTTCTTGGTTAAGGTGATGTCAACTTATTTTTCGCATTTCACTCCTTGAGAAAGTGAAGTTAGGGTTTTCTTGGACAGCAGTGGAGAGGTGAAGAGACTAAACCTGACACACAATACTTGATGAGCTGGCATTTCATCAACACTGGTTAACACAATTATGTCTCCTAATTATGTTTCACTGGTCACCTCCGGTACTTCAAAATACTGAAAAGCCATATGAATCATCCAGAAATTTTTTTAAAAAAAATTGTTAAGTGGGTTTGGTTTTGAAGAACCAGTGTTTAAAATCAATGTATAAAATTGTGCGGTGCCCAGATGTGCACTACCTCGGACATGTAGCTTTAATAAATACTGGGTTACTCCAGTGTACAATTGGCACCTACCAAAATTCAGCGAAATTTCACCTAGAAATTCAGTGGAGTATTTGATGCGTGGCCATGTCCACCATAAATTCCGCCTGGAAGGAAATAGAAGCCACCTGACCCCAGGTGGCTTCATTCCAGTCCTTTCACTGTTTACACAGCAGTGAATTCTATCTTCCTCCAAAGGTCAAATCAGACCTGCTCCTGGGGAACCCCATCACTAACACCCAAAGGCTCACCTTCCCCATCTCTCCTGCTGTGTTGGGGGTAACTGCCTGTCCCTTGTGCTTTCTGCCTTGTAAATGAAACTCAGTCTCCTCCCATCTTTTACAGGGATGTCATGTTCATTTCTTTTTTTTTTTTTTTGGCGGTCATGGGGCTTGAACTCTGGGCCTGGCCACTGTCCCTCAACTCTTCAGCTCAAGGCAAGCGCTTTGCTGCTTGGGCCACAGTGCTCCAGTTTTCTAGTGGTTTATTGGAGATAAGAGTCTCACGGAGTTTCCTGCCTAGGCTGGCTGTGAACAGCGATTCTCAGATCTCAGCCTCTTGAGTAGCTAGGATGACAGGTGTGAGCCACCGGTGCCCGGCTTCATGTTCAGGTCTTGAAGGTAGTATTCATCCACTCTCTCCCTTCCACCTTGGCTGGCCACAAAAACACTTGCCTCTTTTTGGTTTTGTGGCTGCAAAGCCTCAGAATCCAACCTGCTCTCCACCCTTGAACATGCACTGTGTGTTTTGGTGGCCAGACCTCACATTGGTTGTGTCTTAGTCTGGGTGCCATGGCCCTCCAATGAGGAAGAAATACTTGAGTCTTCACTCCCCAGATGATGTATACTAGTCTCTCTTCCTTGCTTCACTTGGTGTTAGTTTAAAAACTGACCAAGGAAATGTTGCAATCTCCCATCAGTGATAAAAGCTAGCTAACTCTTTATCTTGAAAGCATCCAATGAACAGAAAGAGTACACCTTCAAACTGACAGCTCGTGTTGCTCTCTGTTAATGGAGATATTTTGATCACACATTAAGACTCACTTCCAATTTGAATTAGGCATCAGCATGCTGCTGATATGGTATATTTACACTGCACATGCATGTTTAGATGGAAGTTATAGTGTAATACATTGTGGACTGAAATGATCAGATCATCTGATACCCTTAATGCCTAGCTTAATACTTCTCCCTAGATGTAATTTTTTTCTCATGTTTTAGATTCCCCACTCCCAACTTAATTGTTGTAGCCTAATCAACCACACTATCCCCAGACTATCTGGTGGAATTTTGCAACTTGCATGTGAATTGTCTTCAAAACCTGATCTATTACTGTCACTTCTCTCTTCTGAGGAACTGGTTAGGGGTATGTAGCAGCTGTGTTCTCAGTGTACTGTCTTTATTAGCATTAAGAGCAGCTCTGGGTTGTCACAGTGCATTCATATTGGAACAAACTGGGAAACTGGAAAGTGTAAACACCTGGGTGAAGAGAAGAGCCGGGGGAAGCCCTATCTCTCACTGTGAGCAAGGCTCAACGTATGATTCACTCTATTAAAGGCACTGTCCTAAAGAAAAACATTCAGTAGATAACATTTTTAGACTCTTCTCATCTCTACATATAATATGTGTTCTCTGGGAAATCCTCCAAGAGCTTAATGGCCCAGAGAGATTGGAATGGACAAGAATGAGTGAACGTTCCTTGAACCTACATAAACCTTGTAGAGCCTGGTGACCACTACAGGTGAGAATTGTGCTGCTTGAGAATTCCCTCCCACTGCCTTCCCACTGACCATGGCTTCAATGCCTGTCTCACAATGCCCTGCTTCTTTGGAGAAACACTTGAATACACTGAGCCACCGAGTGATTCCTTTCCTCAGAGTACACTGTCCTATGTGCTCCAAGTAGTTACCTCCAGATCACTCCAAGAGGTGGAGACAGTTCAACAAATAAATCACCTGCCATTTCCACTGTTCCCACAGGATACCTCTACTCCTCTACTCACACCTGAGTCCTTGAACTTGGAGATGTAGGACCTAAATCTTACCTGCCTGTGACATGACACACCTGAACAATGTGTCATGGTCTTTAATACCACTTTAGGAAATCATTATCATATACAGATCATGGGGAGGTGTTTATTTCCTAACATGTGGGAAAGCTGGGTGCTGGTTTACACAGATATGACTGAAAAGGAAAATAAAGAGAGGGAGAGAACTATGGCCAGGCCACTTCTCCAGGACCCCTCCCTGGCAGGTAAACTCTGGCTCTTCTCAGTTCCCGTGGGAACTGCCCCTTCTGTGTAAGGTCTTCCTGTCTCCACCTACCTGCTGGGCAGCCCCCTGTCAGAGGCAGTGTAAGTGCTGCGCTTCTCTGGGTTCAAACCCTGCTCCACCACTGCCTCCCCGTGTTTGGGCGCTATGCTCACCTCAGTCGCCTGTGTTTATCCGATCCCAAGTTGGAAATGGTAAAAGTATAAACCTATGGAGTTGCTGGGGAAGTAAATGAGTGAATTTAGAAAGCACTTAGAACTAGACCTGGCTAGATGTGTTTGCTGTACTGGTTGCTTCTGAAACTCACCCTGCTTCCCATCCCATGACATCAGGATTACCGAGTTGCTGTTTCCTAAGCAGTCAGGAAAAGTGCCAGCCAACCTTTCCTTGTGCTTCCCAAACCACTCAGGCCCCAGGTTAGGAGAATTTCGCTACAAACACCAGGTAGGACTCTGTTCACCCCACTTCTCACACTATGACAGTAAAGTAAAGCCCCCAACCCCAGAATACATTTGAAAACATGGCTGACAGCAACCAGTGACTAGGTTTTTATAAATGTGGTGCATGCATATACAACAGACTATTATTCAGCCATAGAGATGAGTGAAATTATGCCCTTTGTGGGCATGGGTGGATCTGGAGCTCATCTTGTTAATAAATGAGATAAGCCAAACTCAGAAAGACAAATAGCACATGTTTTCACTCATAGGCAGAAGCTAGACATAAAAATCATGCCATGATTTTTAAAGGGATGGGCTTTTTCTGGGGGCAGCCCAACCAGGGTAAACTTCATAGAAATATATACATATGTGAAAATTGCATAATGAAACCCAGTAAAACTCTTAAGGGAGCAAATTGAATCAAAATATACCATATACACATATATAACTATAGAAAAGAAACTCCTCTGCACAATTGATTTATGTGAAAGAAAGAAAGAAAGGAACTGAACAGGTAGCCCAGCCACTAAGCCTTTTTTCTTTATATTCCTACCTAGTTTCAATGTTTCCTGTGCCTCTTGTTAGAGCTCAAAGAACAGAAAAGTAAAAAAAAAAGACACTAGATCATTCTACCTGCAAGGAAATGTCACCCGTGTGCTAGGAATGCATCCGACACAGACGGTGAAAATGGAGAATCATTGCTCACTCACACTTCGTTTCTGAGTTGCATTGCTTGCTTGGCTATGAGCTAATCTTCACCCCTTGGCTTTTTCTGCAAATAGACTTGTCAGCAATCAGTCCATGGCTGGTCCCCAGGGATCAGTTCTATCTGCTGACAGGCTGGACAGAAACAAGCAGGAATGCATCTCTCACCACAAGGCAGAGGCTCTGGGTGGACAGCCCAAGTTGCACAAATGGGGACAGAGATGGAGGAGGTGCATCCAACCATGGCCTTGTTTCCTATTAGGGAATATTCCTTTTGTAACCCACACTGCTGCACACCCCAGCAGACAATGGGGACCCATGAGGGTCAGAGTTATTGTCTTACTGACTCCTTCCTCATCCGTTAACACAAACCCCCATCGAGGGCCTACCAGCCATATCCAGGAGACCCTAAGGGGCATGTAGTATGTGCCAAAGCCATCTGTCTGCCCACCTTTCTCTCTGATTGGAGTCAACTTGCAACTCAGCTGCTTCCTGCAGAGGGGATGCTAGCTGGTAAGCCGACCCCTCTACCTACCACGGCTGCCCCTGCCTCCAGATCTCAGAGGAGCCAGGTGCAGAGGTATTTATACCATGTGGGAAGTCTCTATGCCCCCAGGCCCATGCCCATGGACAAAGACAGGCAGGACCCCTCTACATCTACCCCAGACCAGGCAAACCTGTGGACTGCTTAGCCATGCCAGAGTGGAAACACCACCCATTTGTGAGTGCCACGCAGTCCATGGCTTCTCTTCCCTCTGCCCCTTCTTTGGGGAGGTTAGGAGGCTAGCCACTGTGTTTAGGAACTGGGTGATGGCTGTGGAACACCCACCAGCTCCTGAATCTGTCCACCCCTTCACCCTCAGAGGGGCTTCTGTGTCTGCAGGATGGACTGGGGAATTTTAGTCCATTTTATAGACTTGGAAACTGAGGCCTGAGAGACCTGACCTTCCAGTCCACACCCACTGGACTCTAGCTCCCACACTCACCCCCACAGTGAGTGAGTGCCAGCTTCCACGTGGGCTGATTCCCACAGACCCCAGAGAACAGAGCAGTACAGCTGCTACTGCCCTTGGATCATATGTCCCTTTAAGTCCCTGGTTGTTTTCAAAAGGAACAAAAACAGGTATGGTTTTAAAAGGCAGCCCATGAAGATAGAATAAAATAAACAATTCTGGAAATTTTACACTGGATTTAATGGCATTCAAAAAGCTTCCTCCTTCCAGTGAGAGACATTGTATACAAGTTTTAAATTGTGTAATTGGGCATATGGACCCAGCTTTTTGGGAAACAGAACCTTTCTGAAAAATCTTGGTGCCAGTCAGGCTTTGGCAAAAGGTCAGGGTACCCCAATAACTGTGAGGCCATGGAAACAGGTTTCTGGATTCTTCGTCCCTGTGGATATGAGTGGTTGATGGTTTAGTTATGGCTTAGGTTGTTTGAGAATTGTTTGTTGTTGTTGTTGTTGTTAATTGACTTCCTGTGTCCTGTGCTTATTTACCTCCAATTTACTTTTCAAGTCGTAACTTTTTCCATTGGATTCTGTTCTTATGTGATTGTCATTGCTTCTCATTATTTTTCAGACTATTCTTTGAGTATAATACCTCAAACAGAGAAACAGTGGCGCTCTCCGCCCAGCCCAGGACCATTAGCAGCACTTACTGGCTCCCTGTCCTTCTGTGTTCTGCTTCTGTCTTGAATCTATCATTTGCAGAGTTAAGAACAATTGAGGGCTTAGGAAAAGCCAGGAAACACCAAAGGTATAGAATTGCTTAGGTTTTTGTAGTTTTCTATAAATAAAACCCCTAGCGATTCTAAAACCCACTCCTGAGATCAGCCCTCACCGGGGACTAACATTGGCATTTTTGCCAAGGCCTAGCTCTCACATTAGTGATTTACATCGTTTCTAAAAAGATACAGCTGGAATGTGTCATTTGTGTCTTGTTTGTGACATCTTGCAAAATTTAGTGGAACTTTGAGTTGTCAGTCACACTAGTGAACTAGGGGCGAATTTCTGCTAAAAGAGCCCAGTCAAGATAAAATCATGCTAGAAAATAACTTCCACTAGAGGGCAGTAAAGATTTGAAAATGAAGGATTCCAAGTGCACTGCCCCTCCACCACAAGGCCTACTTCCCAACCCTCTCCCCCCCACCAAACCCCCCAACAGGCATATACACCTCTTTTTTGTTAATAGATGAGACCATGGCTTTATATTCATGCATGATCCTTGATTTTTGAGTGAGTCATCAAGCTAAAATACCAAGAAGTTCATGGCTTTTCTAGGTCTGGATGGCTCCATTGATCTATTCTTGCCCAGGGCCTCTGCTTTCTTAATAGCAGAGAATTCCCCACTTACAGGCAATATTGCAGGCAGGCTGGAAAGCCATTTACTTTGATGGCATTTGTGAGTTCATGTGCCTCCCGACCCTGCCACTGCAGACTAGCAAAGCCAGTGTAGTGTGGATCTTGCCAGAGGGAAGCACTTTAGCAGGAAAAGGAATCGATTTCAGAAAATTCATAAGTGAGCTGCTGTTTGAAGGATAATAAAAGGGACTGGGAGCGTCATTCAAGCAGTAGAGACCCAAGTTCAAGCCCCTCCTCCCAAATAAGAGAATTTGTAAGTGCCCCAGACAGTCTGACGACAGTAGTTCATGGCCTTACCCCCTCCCCTCAGCTGTGCCCCACTGTGGGCATCAGTCAGAGGGCCTGCTGTGGTTCCCTGGTGGGAAAGGCATAACCTTTTGATCCTCAGAGAGGGAAAGTTGTCTGGGATCCTCAAAGCTGGATCCTTTGGGGATCCTGGGATCTAGCCTCCCCAAGATGTGCTTAGCAGGCAAAACAGGTAGACCGTCTTCAAGATTAGCCAGCCTGGCAAACATGTCCACAGTCAACCAACAAATCTGAGAAACAAGAGGAAAAAATAGATTACCTGTAAAGAAAACCACACACTGCGATACTAGAAGTCTATAATACACACACACACACACACACACACACACACACACAGCACTTTTCTGTTTTCCAAACTGGGCAAAGTGCTAATAGGTCCCAGGTCCCACATTTCTCCTTAGAATATGGCTCAGTTGTCATGACAACAGAGCCCCACTGGCTTCCTGTGACTTCTTTTTCACAGTGCCAACAGCCTAAGTGGCTGTGTTCATAAAAATATTTCTCATTTAGAAAACAGCTTAATGTGTTTTCTCTTAAATTCTTCCTCTGCTGAATAAGTAGAGCTTGTCTGGCTCCCAAACTTTAATTTTCCTGTACTAGTCAGCGATTCAAGCCTCTCAGAAGAGATTGAGTAGCAATTTAGTTCAGGTGCAGTTGAGGTTCTTCATCGTGGCTGTTCTGATAGATTGGCAAGGAAATAGTGAATGGTTTGAAGGGCTGGCTGCATGGCTCAGTTGGTAGAGTGCTGGCCAATGAGCAAAAGGGGCAGGTACTGAGTTCGAGTCCCAGTCTCGGACTTAAAGAAAAGAATGGTTTGAAAATCTGCATGATACAGGCAAGGCAAGAGTAAGCAAGCTGTAGCCCACCAGCCAGGCATAGTCACTTTTGGTTTTTACTATATGTTTTATTGAAACATAGCCACACACATTCAGTCATTCCTGCAGCTCTCCTCCACAAACAGCAGAATCGCTTAGTTACAACTGACAGTATTTGGCCTACAAAGCCAAAACATTTCCAGACAAAGCTTGCTGACCCTTGATCGAGAAGGGAAAGCACTGAATTCAGACTAGAGTTCATGGTGGAGCCCAAAGAGGAAAGCCAGTATGACTGGTCACTTAGAATCATTTTAGCTTGTTGCCCAGTTGGTTACTGAGTAGAGGGTAGTTCATGAATAACACACAGGACATCCTCCACTAGCGGTCTCATTGGAAACTCCTCCCCAATGCCCTGGGGTCTTCTTCTGAAGCACTTGATCTCTCTAAACTAAGACAGCAGAGGGCACAGGTGCATACAGTACCTTAGATGTAAAGTGCAGTGCTTATGTAGAATGTAACTATTTCTATGAATTGCATCCTGGTTTATGGAGTGGCACTGAAATACCATTAGTCTTTTTCTGTCAAAGTTGTTCGGGTATGCCCTGAACCCACAGCGTTTTCACTTTACCAAAACAGAAATTAAAAAAAAAAACAGTAGGAGACATCTACAATGATTTATTTGCTACTGTGGTGGCCATTGTTGGACTATCTACCCATGGAGGCTTAGTAATAGGAAAAATAAATCATTCTAGGCTCTGGTGGCTCACAACTGTAATCCTGGCTACTCAAGAAAATGACCTCTGAGGTCACAGTTCAAAACCAGCCTGGGCTGTAAAGTCCATGACACACCTATATCCGCTTAAGCACCAAAAAGCCAGAAGTGGAGCTGTGACTCAAGTGGTAGAGCACTAGCCTTGAGCAAAAAAATCTAAGAGATAGCAGCCAGGCTCTGAGTTCAAGCCCTAAGACTGGACTGGAATGTGTGCACGTGCATGTACACACACACAGAGTAAAGTAAGAAAAACTTTCCATTACTGTCAAGTTCAGCAGCAAGAGCCAACGAACACAGCAAGCATCAAAGTCTTGTTTTTCATAGTACTCAGAGACACCGTTATTGAAGGTGCAGGCACAACATAAGTGAGAATAAACACACTTAACGTGGAACACAGTGACACAGCAACCCAGAGGTTACTCATGATAATAGAAAGGTTCTGTGTTCTCACTGTAGTCTGGGTCTGTGGGCTTGGAGTCACACTGAAGATAGCCCAGCATCTCCTGTTAGAATTTCCAGGCACTGTTCTGTGAGAGCTGGGGATTTGTGACAGCCCACTCCCTTTGGATCTTCTGGGTCTGTTTCTTCTCACGCAGCAAAGGCAGTGTGTTATTCGTTGTACGTGATTCACACCTGGCAGAGTGTGTAAGGCAGTAAGATAAGACATGGAACACTGCAGCTGCAGGTGTGGTATGCACAGCTCAGTGGCTGCAAACTAATGTTCAACCTAATGGAAAATGAGTCTCCCATCACCTCCCCTCACTCAGGTGGAATGAAGCACCCCAGTAGTGAGCTGAGTGTGGGGAGCCCCTCACATTCACACATGGGAAGCTCTTCAGACACCAGTGTCTTTATACATGCATGCATTGTGGGGGTAAATAAGTCCAACTGGAGAGGATTTGGGTTTGCATTAACTCACTTGGTGTGATTTGCTTGATGGAATGCATCTTCAGTGACTGCAGACAGTGTGCTGCTCAGGTGATCGATCTGTCCTACAAAGCAAGACACATTGTTAGCTTGGTATTAGTTCCTTTTCTCATGGGGAGAAGAAGCTGCCCGGTCTCACAGCCAAGTCGCCTCATGAAGCTAGACTTGATTAAATGCTAAGGCACCATCATTTGAGGAACTAAAAATCTAGATTCTCAATCCTAAGAGACACAGACAGAGACAGAAATAAAGACAGGAGAAAAGGAGGGAGGAAGTGGGTGAGGGAAGGAAGGAAACTTCAGCATCAGAGTCACTGTATCCTATATCATCATATCTTGCTTCAAAGTTGCCTTTTTTTCTCCTTTCTAAATAAGTTTGGTGTCATTTTAATAAGCCAACATCTTTTCTTGTAGCAGTCTTTGCCCAGCCTTTCTCTGGAAAGCAAGGTGAAATCTTGACCAGAGCCAAGACCTATCTCTTCTCCTACCATCTCCCCCACCCTTCTCCCTAGAGCGTGTGGATCTTGTGGAACAAGCTCCGCCTTCTCAGCACCTGCCACGCCCAGCCACAGCCTCACCCAACTCCATGGGGCACAGAGACACTCAGACCATGTTGTTTCTATAACAGAACCCCTGAGAATGAGCACTAGCCTTGAGCTGAAGAGCTGAGGGACAGCGCTCAAGCCCAGAGTTCAAACCCCATGACCGACCAAAAAAAAAAAAATTACAGCACATGAATCTAAACAAATGACTTAGAGTAAGAAAGGAAACAAAAAAATAGATCTACTTAAAAAGAAAAGTGGTCTGCTTAGCTCACAATTCTGGAGGTCCAGGAACATGATATCTGCCCCTGCTTGGCGTGAGCGCTCACACTTTTTTTAACCTCATGTAAGAAAATAGAAGAGTAAGTGCATCCAAAAGAGTAAGACGATACATAGCACACTGGTAGGATGTATGCTTAGCAAGCAAAAGCCCCCAAGTTCAGTTAAATTCCTAATAGAAATTTTGAAAGAGAGATGGAGAGAAAGAGAGAGAGGGAAGGAGGGAGGGAGGGAGAAAAGAAGAAGGAGGGAGAAAGACGGAGAGAAAAGTTTTCTTACTGATTTACTGACTTGTAAGTCAGTAAGACTTAGCAAGTATCTTCTTACTGACTTGGCATCCTTTGCATCTGATGCCATATCTAGAACACATTAGACAACATTAATTTGTGGAGAGAGTGTCTTACATCTCACACAAGGACTCAAGTTCAACAAGTTTTTCCTGAGCAAGTGCTCAAACCAAGCCTTCAGCAGTCCTTCCTGAGAAAAAGAGTAGAAAAACACGTTTGTTTGTTTGTTTGTTTGTTTGTTTGTTTAAAAGAAAAGGCACTCAGCATGAAGCATCCCCAGGGACTGAACTGAACAACCCTCATATTAACTCTTTCCAGACCCATGAGGATTCCTTCAGAATCCTGTTATCTCACAGATAAAGGGCCGGGAGCTCAGCATGGCGTGGACCCTGTGTGACTAAGTCAGGATGCAAATCTGTGAGCTCTCCACTGCTCTCCTCTGCTTAACTTAAGAAGCATCCACAGAGCCCAGAGGGAGTCTTGCCTGTTAAAGGATGGAGAAATCAAACGCCACAGGTCTCTGTCCCCTCGGCTTCTGCTCAGAGCCTGGCCCTCCAGCACCTTTGTATAGAACTTGGAAATAAGCAAAATAGAAGCCAAGATAGGGGATAGATCCACACATGTTTTCATGGCTGGGGTAATAATATCTAAGTCAACAGGCCCCGTAGGTACTCTTTCCTGAGTATCCCTCTGGATCCTTCCTGCTTTACAGCGCTGTGGTTTGAATCCTATTTTCCCCTAAGTGTCTGTGCAGGACCATGTTTGTGTTGCTATAATGAAGGATGTCAACACGCTTCTTCTCGTGCCTCCTTGATTTTCTGAAATCTGTGCAGTTAGGCTGTGGGCTTTGGCTTTATCCCCAGACACCCTGGTCACGTCTGAATTACCTTCATGACAAGCAGACTTATGTCGACATAAGACAAGCCAGGAAAGGCAGATCTCTCTGTCTGTCCTGCTGGAGGTCTGGGAAAACAGTCGCCAAACAAGCCATTAAAAAAAAGAAAGAAATAGTGGGCTCAGGAGCTTACTGCTGCTAAGACAGCCCTGCTGGGCTTTGGATGAGCAAGACTTCTCATCCAAGGAACGTCCCTTCTCAGAAACCCTTCTAAGAGCATGGTTTCAGCTTGTTGCCTAGTTAACTCAGACAGTGTGGCCTCTGGAGAAGAGCGCTCTAAACCTGACCTCCTTAAAGATGAGAAAGCCCGCGGGGCACTTGGGAGCTGACCCCACGCTCCAGCGACTGCTTGAGGAAAAGAGTTCAGGTTACAGGTGTCTGCCAGGGCAGACAGAGTCCAGATGCAATTATCTGCAACAGCCTACCTGACCATAGTGCCTCCTGGAATCAAGTTTGTCTTCTGGCCAAATAGCGCCAGCTACAAGTTGGCCTCTTCAAGTTCTGCCAGTCTTTACCACTTCCTGAACCATACATGAGTGAATGAATAAGAGAATCCATCGATTCTAACTATGTGCCTGGAATAGTCTTGGTCTATAGACAAAAGGCTGAACAAGACATACCTCTTTGCTGCCAGAGTGGTGAATCGAATGAAGAGGACAGGTAGATAAGTCTAGAAAGCGGTGGATCTGTGGGTCTAGGTGCAGGATTTGAGACTAGGCTGGTGGAAGACGGGATCCCCGGGGGCGCTATGAGGAGCAGGATCTCAGATGGATTTGAGGGCAAGCAGGAATTCTCATGGGAAGAATATTCCTTCCAGGAAACTCCTAGGAAAGGGAAGGGAGTCGCTTCTGGGGTCTTGCAGCTGGCTGAAGGCTTTGGATGCCTGGACAAGGCAGTAACTTAAGGGTCTTTAGTCTCACTCTGCAGAAGGGGCCCAAAGAGAACCCCAGACAACCCCAGATGTCACAGGTACAAAAGCCGTAATCTTGGGGACATCTGTCTGCCGAGATGAGCAATTCCAGGAAGTCTGGAAGGTGGGAATGCAGTGGGAACTGAGGCTGGATTGTGAAACTGAATGAGACATTGAGTACCCTCCCAGGCCTGCAGTCCAGGGTGATGTATGCGAGGAAGAAAACAAAAGCAAAAGAGATAGAAAGGGAAAGAGGGGTGGGAGACATAGGAACTGTGGGAAGATCACTCTGAGCCAGCAGCTTTGAGCAGACATAAACACATTTTACAACAGGGAAGTGAGGCCCAAGATCTGAGGTGGAAGGAGAAGAAGTTGGGGCGCTGGCTGAGAATGAGGCCAAAGCAGTGTTGAGGTTAAGCAGAGAAAAAGAAAGAAGCTGGATCCTCCTCTTCATCCTTCAAAGAACTTGCCTTTGTCCCAGAGCTCCTTTTACAAACTCACTCTTACAGGGCTCCATGTCATTCCACCACAATGCCTGCAGGTGGCAGCATAGAGGTGACTCTGGAAACACCGGGAAACCCCTGGGAACACCACTGTGGATGGAGAGGACCTCAGGGAAGGCTCTGGCTAGGGAGGAATTTATCCCCACTCTCTGGGCCAGGCCTCTGCTGTAAATGCAGTTACCTTGGGCCAGTGTCACCTGCTCAGGATCCTGCACACTCTCAGCCTCTCTTCTGCTCTGACAGTCACAGAAAACAGCCTTGCTTCTAGCTAATAAGACAGGACAGTGACATCTGCACCTGCCGGTCAGGAAGCCAATATTTCCTGCTCTGTCCATCTTCACCTCTGAGAGCAAAAGTCACCCATGACACTTTCTTCCCAAGCATCACGACTTGGTCTCAGACCAAGTGCAAGGTGCTGTTGTAATTGAGTTCAGAAGTGCTCAATGCAAAATGCTTTTGTCTTTGGAACCTTTGAGCCTGTCTATGGGCAATATCTTGTCCCTCTGACTAGACAAAGGTCATAGCACAGAGCGTACAATGTCAGGTTAGGGGACCCAGTGAAGGCAGAGGAAGCATTCTGGGTAGAAAACGCTCTAGCTACGGTGGAGGCCCATCACCTTTGTCACTACTCAGCCTGTATTTTCTGCCTGCTGTATTGGGGTGTCACAGGAAGAAGGAGCAATGGTTCAGTAGAATTGCCCTGTGTGCCCAGAAGAGCCTCTCAGAGCCCCAGCATGCAGGTGGAAATGGGGCATTGATCGTGGGTAGTATGAAGATTACCTCCCCCCCCCCCCCCGGTGAAAATGCCCTTCAACTGGGTTAAGACTTAGAACCACAAGTCAGCAGTGTGTGGGTTTTCCTGGATATTCCTGTGAAGTTCCTAAGAAAATAAAAAATAACCTTTGTGCCTCTTTTTAATAACTTTTTTTTGGGGGGTGAAGGGCAGTGTGATAATGGAGTTTGAACACCAGGTCTTGCATTTACTAGGCAGGTGCTCTACCAATTTGCCCATCTTCCAGCCCTCCTTTGCTTTGCTTTAGTTATTCTCTGGTAAGGTTCTCACATTTTTGCTCAGGCCCAACATCAGACTTGAATCCTCCTGTCTCCAGCCTGCATTATAGGCACAAGGCTCTGCTTAAATGGGTGTGTCAGGTCATTATATTTGTAGTCAAGCTGTGAGATTGAACTTTCTATCAGAGAAAAGTTAGCATCAAGCCAGGTGCCAGTGGTTCATGTCTGTAATCCTAGCTATTCAGGAGGCTGAGACTGAGGATCACAGTTCAAAGCCAGCCGGGACAGCAAAGTCCATGAGAATCTTACCTCCAGTTTAAAAAAAAAAAAAAGGTAGGACCTACCAGGGTCCTGGCCTTGTCCGCAGCTCTCATCCTTAGACAGACTTTCAAAGTTCAGGAGCTGGGGAGGGAGGGGGTTGTACATCAACTCTAGGCTTCTCAACTGCCTCCGCAGACTTCCTCACTGACTAAGGGAACATAAGTCCTTAGGGGATCTCACCTGCCATCCATCCCTTGCTACTAAACCTCCTTAACAATGACCTTGCATCTCTCCATGAGAATCACGACAGTGTGGCTCACTCCAGAGCCTTCATGGGGTATGAGTCTAGCATATAAAAGCTGCTTAAAGGGCTGGGAAGGTGGCTCAGTGGTAGAGCGCTTGCCTTGCATGCATGAGGCCCTGGGTTTGATTCCTCAATACCACATAAGCAGAAAAAGCCAGAAGTGGTGCTGTGGCTCAAATGGTAGAGTGCTTGCCTTGAGCTGAAGTGCTGAGGGACAGCGCCCAGGCCCAGAGGTCAGGCCGCACAACCGACAAAAGAAAAAAACACTGCTTGGAGAAGCTCAAACATCAGTTACCAGGTGGTCCTCAGACTCAGGGGGCACAGTGGATTTCATGGGAACCGATTGCTGTGCATCACTATTCTCATGAGCTTTACTCTTGACTTCAAAACAAACAAGAACCCTGCTCCTCCTACAGTGCCTTTAAAAGCATCCGCCAGTTACAATAACATTTGTATCAGTCCTCTCCAGACCTTCTGCTCCCCCTCTTTACCTGCTCCTTTATACAGATTGATTTTAAATTGGAAAATCTACAAAAAAGAGAAACACCCACCCATACTTTATTTCCTCAACTCTGTTATCAGTCTCAAAACACTGTTTGCCCATAAGAAGTTAATTTTAGGTTCCAGAATTAGAATCCATCCACCCTTGGCTGATTCCTGTGATTTGACTCTCAGTTGACTGTGTAGAATTATTCTTTGTAAAGACTGGACAGGGGAAGGTTTTTGCTACTTTACAGACTTTCTCTTAGGATGAAGATAACCACTGAAATATGAATAGATCTTAATTCCTTATTCTCACATTATTTTTTGTTTTTCATTCCCTCCCAACCCCCCAGCTAGCCTCAAGTTTACTTACAATGTGATGTTTACTGTCAGTCTTTCCTTGGAAAACTGACCAAAGCTTTCTCACATTTGCTTGTTTTGTAGAAAGCCAAGCTCGGCCCTGCTGGTAACAAAGTGATCAGCCCCTCGGAAGACAGGAAACAGCCTTCCAACAACCTCGACAGGGTGAACCTTACCGACTTCAATTTCCTCATGGTGCTGGGGAAGGGGAGTTTTGGGAAGGTAAGATGACAAGGGGCCTATGCTGGCCGCGTCAGATCAGAAGGGATTCTCATTTTAGCTTTCCCTGATCTTGTGCACATTCCTAAATGTTCTGGTTACTTTTACTTAAACAAACAAACAAAAAACCTTTAACTAAAAAGCTATAACAAGTTGGTGACTGTCCTGGACAGGATGCCTCAGAATGTTGTTCAAATGAGTCATTTTCACAACTAAAAGTCAGAGGTGACCTTGTAGTCAAATCAACGTCATCAATAAGAGATACGGCCACTGGACCATGTGCAGTGAGCTCATTTATATTGGTTTGGCTTCTGTGACCAAATCTCATAAGAGATCCAAGAAGTTTTTTTTTGGTTGTTGTTGTTTTCCGAGTTCCTGACCTGTGAGATTACAAAGGCCAGTCACATTTTACCCAAGGAAAACATGGATAATTCCAGATGGATGTTGCCTCTTCCCTTTAGCAGCTAAAGGAGTACCATGGTGTGGAAATAGCCCACGCAGTGGACAGATCCTGATGGATTTACAAAGGGCTGGAGGAGTTTAATCTCTGCTGGCAGGCAGTGTTTCCAAATTTGTACATAAGGTTTGTCAGTTAGCTTTCCATCACTATAATGAGATGCCAGGGTCAATTAACTTATAAAAGAAAAAGGTTGATTTTGACTCATGGTCATAGAGACTCAGGCCCATGATTATGTTGCACCCCCCCCTCGCTCTGTCCCCTCATTGGCCTGTACCTCTGCACATCAGGGTGGCAGTGTGTAGTGGAACATATCCCTTTACCAGCCCAGAAGCAAAGAGGAAGAGTCTGTCCCTCCCCCCCCCCGCAATTCCCTTCAGGGACCCCCACAAGGTCCCACCTCCAAGAGTCCAATACCTCCCCAGAGTTCCTTAGGGACCAGGGCTTTACCACCTGGCTCCTTGGGGGACACGTACGTAATCAAACCATACCAAAGGTAATTACTATTTTTCTGTCCCATCTTTACAGACAGCTGAACTGTCGCCCGGCCTACTTCTTCCCCAACCCTCCCTCATCACTCCCAGGACCAGATGTCTGCTTGGAAATATTCATCTTGTTTTTAATTTGTTCCCAGGTGATGCTGGCTGACAGAAAGGGAACAGAAGAACTGTATGCTATCAAAATCCTGAAGAAGGATGTGGTGATTCAGGATGATGACGTCGAGTGCACCATGGTGGAAAAGCGGGTTCTGGCCCTGCTCGACAAGCCCCCCTTCCTGACTCAGCTGCACTCCTGTTTCCAGACTGTGGTAAGGACTCTGGGCTGAGGGTCTCTGAGGTACAGCACCCAGTACTTGAACCACATTGTCTCAGCATCACCAGGAAAAGGCAGAGCAGCATGCCAAGTGGAAGGGACAGGGGCAGTGCTCACCTCTCTGACTCATGGATTTGGGCATTCCCTCTCTGTGCTATCCTTTGGTTGCCGACTTGGCCTTTAATTCTGCAAACATTTCTAACTGGCCTTCTGTGTCCTTGGGTTTCACACTCACAGATTCCTCTAGTCATGCATCAAAGAATGTTCAGAAAAACGGCATCTGTACTAAACATGTGCAGATTCGTTTCTTATCATTATTCCCCAAACAAATAGCAAACCAAGTATGTATAGCATCAGTGTACTAGGTTTTATAAGTAGTCTAAAGATGATTTAAAATATGTGGGCAGATCTGTGTAGGTGATACGCAGATACTTTTCTGCTTTATAGAAGGCGTTTGCGCATCTGAGGAGTTTGGTATCCTCAGGGGGTCCTGGAACCGATCTCCATGGATACAGAGGGATGGCCATACAGAAAATGTCTGCTTTATAACAATCACTGTGCTAAGACTTGGGTGACTCAAGACCACTGGCCTTGCTGCTGAGCATGGCATTGGAACATTTAGGAACTCCATTTTGTGAAAGATGGTGTTCATCTTGGATGATAGCCAGCAGGAGTGGCAAACTCTGGCCATGAGCTCCAAGAAATATCACCAAAAAGATCCACAAAAGAAATCTAAATATTAGTGTTTGTTGATATGTGAACATTAAATGAAACTTCCTAAGTAGTTTTCTAGGGACAAACCGTAGTCATTCACTTACCTGTCACCTTTGGCTACTTTCTTGATACAAAGACAAAGTTGAGTGGCTTCCAGAGGTATGCAAAGCCTGTATTTACTGCCTGATCCTTTATGGGACGAGTTCACTAACCCTGTCATAGAATAAAACTAAATATGTAAAAGAAAATCCGAAGTATTGGTCCATCAGCTGTGAGGCTGGCAAGTGTCCCACAGAAATCTAGGCATTCGGATGACGCCATAGAGAGGCACTGCTAGATAGGCTCTTCCATCCAGATACCATTCAAGATGGTGTGATAATCAATAGCTGCCATGATCATTACTATTTTCAACTACCTGGTTGGTAGTCAGAAACTGACTTTGTGTTTTATGCCCACCTTCTCCCCTCGGACGTACTGGGGTTTGAACCCAGGACCTCTTACTTGCTGGGTAGGCCCTTGAACCACACCCCTAGCACTTTTGGCTTTGGTTATTTTTCAGATAGAGTGTCTGTGTTTACTCGGGGCTAGCCTCAGACTGAGACCTTCCTAACCTTCCTAACTTCACACGTAGCTTGGAACACAGGCTTATGCCTCTTTAAAAAAAAAAAAAAATCTTGAGAAGCATCTCAATGCTTTTGGCTGATAGATCCTCAAAATGACAGCACTGCTTTCTACAGTGTCAGGGTGGTTGGTTGAGGTTGCAGAGCCCGTGCTGGCCTCTGTGTGGCAGCCTTGCACTGGTCTCTGGGTCAGTCAGCTCCTGCCTGCTCTCAGCCCCTCCCCAACTCCTGAGCCCAGAAGTGCCTGGAGAGCTGAGCAGCCAGGTAGGAAGAGCAGCCCAGCCCCAGTTCCCTAGCCCAGCTTACACCGATTGAACTCCAGGAAGCTGTGAAACAGAGAAATGAAGGTGAAATTAAAGTTCATAACAGAAACACTACAGTGAAGCTCCCAGAGCTATTTCCTGGCTGTTAGCACCAGCTTTATCATTTTTCCTTTTTCACCCCACACAGCACTTTAATGTTTAATAACCTCTATGAAATGAGGATGTTTTCTAGAAGAGAACAGAGGTCAGCTTTTACCACAGTATACTGTGCTATTAAGTTATTTCACTGTTAAATTCTTCAGTCTCACCCATCTGCCCTGGCATAATGTCCTTATAAATATGCATACTCATTTGGCTCTATGATGTATGCCCTTCATGAGGCCAATGCTTAGCATACCAGTGACAGAGAAAATAAAAAAGCAATAGTTGAACACATTATGGATGCAAAAGAACATTTGATTAGCCTCTCTGTTTATGGTCTTCCCTACCCAGTAAATATCATTAAGTATGTATAATTTACAAACCCAAGCTAACCCAAGAGATGTTTCCAGAAGCATTCATTTAAACACATTACTGCATTAGTAGGTCATGCCTCCAAGACATTACAAACCAGCTTTTACACAGCTGCTTGAAGAAGCCCTGGTTTACACAAAATCATTGACCTGTGTGGATTCTTTTATAGCATCCCTAGCTTAGATATATATTATGTGTGTAGGAGAAAAGGGGGAAACGTTTGAGGCCATTACTTTAATAAGAGGTATACATAGCCAGATAGACCCATTGACAGCCAATAATTCAAATTCATGGAATGAGTTTATTCCTCCCAAAGCCATTATACAATGGGGTATGTTACTTTTGCTGGGGGGGGGGGGCGGGAAGGGAATATGAAGTGCTCTAAACAGAACAGACACATCAAATAAGCCCTCATTTTATCCATGAGAAAGCAAAATGGAGTAGCTCTGCTGCGGTTGGAAAGGGGGAAGGGGCATCCTTACTCACGTAGAAACGTTGGCCTGCAGGACCGGCTGTACTTCGTCATGGAATACGTCAATGGCGGAGACCTCATGTACCACATTCAGCAAGTAGGGAAATTTAAGGAGCCACAAGCAGTGTAAGTATTTTCTTTTTGAAGTCCTGTAACTTGGGCAACCCAAAACTTCCTTGGACATTTCATCCAGGTGTAAACTTCTACTGGATGAAATGTCCAACGGTGGTTCTGCTCACTTGGGGCCAAGCACTGTACCTTCTGGGTCAGGGGCAGATGCATTGACAGTACTTATCTAGCTGTTTGCTAAGGAGCAGTTGATTCTGTTTCCAGTCGATTGGAAGCAGTTCCACTCTCGTGGATAGTTACAGAGCCTATGGTGATGGCACCAGGCACTGGGAGTGTGGAAGAGGTAAGATGCCATCAACCCTCAGGGAGCCTAAGCTCGAACCTCGCCACAAATATAAAGCATGTCAGTAACTATAGAGGTGTGCACAGGATACTAGGCAAGCCCCCAAGTCGGAGAACAAGAGCAGCAAGTCCAAAGGTAAGAAAGGAGCATTCCTCCAAGACAAGGATATGAGAAGATGCCGAGCGAAGTCCAGGGCCAGGGCAGAGTCTCACTGTATGTGGGAGAGGCAGGAGGTGAGGAGGAGGAGGTAGGGGCTCTTGATGAAGGGGGCAGGGGGAAGGGGCTCCCACTGTTGCATTGGGTTGTGCCTTGGATGATGGGATCCAGGAGTGGAGGTGGATGTGAGGTAGTGGTTTTATCCAGAGGTAGGGAAGAGAATAGAGGGGTGACCTTGATACCTGAAATGTCATCTCATAGAGACCAAGAAATCTCAAGAACCCCTAGGGAAGCAAGGCTAAGCAGATGACTATTTTATTTCGCTAAATGAGGGTGCTTAGCGGACACGCATATGGGTTAATCAAGTCAGCCAATGTGAATAGGATGCTGGCCAGGGTGCAATCTAAAAACTAAATCAGGAGAATTTTTGGTCTGTGTGGGATCTTCTGACCTAGAGAAGAATGAGTCAATGCAGAACAGGGAACTCTGGTAGCAAGCTTAAAAGAATATAAAGGGAGATGTTTCTTTTATCCCCACTAAAAAAAGCAAAAGCATTTCTAGAAATACCTGCCCTTATCTCCTCTCTTAATGTTGCGAGTTATAGAGCATTAAGATGCCTGTATTGAAAGATACAGCTTGATAGCACAGAGCCATAAAAAGCAGATAGCAGAACAGCCGCCTTCTGCTCTAAAGCCGCATAAAGATACCTTGGCCAATACCTTGCATTGCATTCGTATGGCAGAAAAGTTTTTTAAATTCAGAAAGCCATGAAAAAGAAAACAGAAATCACCCATAATCCCATCTTTCCTCCCTGCTCATCCCAGCTTCTCCGGTCAGCCTTCACAGACAGCCCATAAGGGATTTCTTTTCCTCATTCACATACCATTGTGTTTATTTTAAGCCTCCTGGGTGAATTTGCCCAGGCACTGGTCTTGTGGCTTCTCAGATTTGAAAGACTCCTAAATACTATGCAAATTTTAAAATATTTTTCACCATTTTATCTGATATTAACCTTTTAATGGTGTTGAAGCAGTAGTAGCTGCTTTTTATTATGGATTATTTAAAAGGGCACACTCAGGCATGAATCACGTTGCGTGTCCCATTTATCTATGCACTCAGGCTATGAATAAAACAGCTAAAGCATTCACGGTGCCCTAGACTTTGTCTTCTCAAGAGAAAGTATATTTTCAAACAACAGTGTATTCTGTTCATGAATAGGAAGATAGAAAATTTCTTCCCTCTACCATATTCTAGACATAGAATAGTCCAACAGGTATCCAGTTCTTAAATGATTATATTAGCAATTATTTTGTAGGCAGTAAATTACCTACATGCCTTGCCCAGATCAGAAAGTAAGTCTTTTGAAGATGAGTTGGAGTGAGGAAATGGCAGAGGAAAGGGTCAACAATTGGAAGAATTAGGTGTGAAGTTATGGCTGATCCCAGAAAACCTTAGGGTTTTGCATTCTTCTATCTCTCTCATGCCTGAACTTGAGGCAGAAAAAAACGTGAGCCAGAAATCTGAAGCATGCTTTCTTTTGCAGATTCTATGCAGCAGAGATTTCCATTGGATTGTTCTTTCTGCATAAAAGAGGGATCATTTACAGGTGTGTATGAAAACGCTCAGCAACTACCCAGCAGCGAGGTTTGCCAGGCCCCTGTGGGCCTGAGATTCTCTGATGGAGACTTCATACATGAAACTGATAACCAGAAGCACAGACCTGTGGGAACATACCTTTGTCTGCAGCCTCAAGGCAACCTGTCACCCTATGTTCTCTAGACCTCCAAGATTTTTCATCTCATTTCTTCTTTTCACAAGAAACCATGTCTTCTTCTCCTCTGGCAGTGCCTCTCTTGGCTTTTATTTGGAACAGAGGTCAGAGAGCAATGGAAACTGAGTTGCTATTATAGATACTCTACAAGGAAAGAACATGGGGAGCTGGGGAGAAGCTAGGGGAAAACTAGGCAATTCAATTCTTTGGTCATTAGCTGCTGTGAATGTCTGGTGCTGGAGGAAGAATGCCTTCCAGTGGTAATTGAGAAGTAGTTAAAAGGACATCGTTGCATGCAGAAAAAGGAGTCCTCTGAATTGTTCTAAACCCCATATCTTGTCAAATCTGACTATGTGCCTAACCTCCAGGCAAATGACTAGAATCTCCTGAACCAGATAGATTAGAAAGCTCCAGACTTTTAGCCCTAGCCCTGATTGGGAATCAGTAGTTGAGCCATTTAGTCACTCAAGTAATTATCTACCATCTTTCTACTATCCTAGGCTCTACAATAGGTTCAGGAGACATAAATCATATGATTTCCTAGACCCTATAGTGTGAGGAAAAGATGGCAACCTTCTCTTTCACCAGGTCCAGGGTAAAGCATGTGTGAAATGCTCTGATGCTAATCTGTCCCTTGCAGGGATCTGAAGTTAGATAATGTCATGCTGGATTCAGAAGGACATATCAAAATCGCTGATTTTGGGATGTGCAAGGAACACATGATGGATGGAGTCACAACCAGAACCTTCTGCGGAACTCCCGATTACATCGCCCCAGAGGTAGGGATCCCAGTTCTTGTTTTATGGACCAGGACTCTCAGACTGTAACTACAACCCCACATGGAGTATATGGATGTTAGTAAAGACTAAGTCAATGTGTAGTTCGTGACAGTTGAGGAGACTGAAGAAGACCATGGAAACCTGGAGAGAAAACATGATACACGTACAGCGATGGCTTATTTCTCAGAACTTTGTTTTGGTTCAGTGTACACATGAGCCAGTTGCGTGGGAAATCAATTTCTTATATATGCTCAAAATAACAAGCGATAATGTTGCTGGGATAGCTTTTAGCAACATCAGAGTGATTAGTGCTCCAAACTACCTGTTGTTCTTAGTATCCAATCTAGAAAGAAATTCATGCTTTGTATGTTTACAGCAGTGATCTGTACTTCTCTTTGATACAATATGTATTGAAGAATTCCCTTCCTAATTTATGAGGTTTCCCGTGTACTCATGATAGAACAGTTTCAGTCCTGGGCTACCAGAATTTTGCCTCTGTCCATGCCCAGCTCTGTAGATACAGAAGTCCTTCCCAGCATGGGTGGGAACAGTGAACTCAAAGCTGACCAGCCTCAGCAATTCATTGAACACCCCCGCCCCCGGTAGCTGTTGGAAGCACTTCTCACATACATCTGTTCAACATAGGAACCATGCATCTGTCACACCCAGCAGGGGTCGTGGAAAGACAAGCTCCTATATGGGAACAATGTAAGCTGTAAGCATGACTATTGCTCACACACCATGAAAACTCAGGTCCACACACTCCTTCTTCAGTGGCAAGTTTGGGATGATAATACTCTCCACATAAGAGACACCCCCCCCATTATTTTTATCTACTGTTACCCTCAGTGGTAGTCATTAACCAAAAAGAGAAGTTCAGTTTTGTTCCTTAGGACTTGTTATAGTCTTGGGCAAACCAGAAACAGACTTTACTTAGAAATTCAAATGCTGAATTCATGGCCAGAGGTGACATGTTATCTCAATCCACAACTTAGTAGGTTCCCCGCTGCTCCTCCATAAACCTACTGATTAAGACTTCCAGGGATAATGTGAACTTAAATAGCCGCCCTTTTCAATGGATGAAGAGACTGTGCACAGGAAATACAACCTGTGGGTTCAGGTGTTTTCTGAAGCCTCCTGTTGGCTGATAGGCTTTAAGCAGGATGTGTCTGTGAGCATGTGAGTCCCTCTAGAATACTGAGGATCAGTAAGGGTAACATAGTCACAGGTTCTAGGGACTTGGCCAGGCACTGCTCTTAGGGGAAGAGGGTCATCACTAAGTCTGTCACGTTCATTTTGATAGCTCTGTGGAAGAACATCCCTCAACCTCTTGCACCTTTGGGGCCTTTTCATACATAGAGAATAACATGTTCTTGCTCTACATGCCCTGGTTCCTGGAGCCTTCCTTCTTTTCTGCTCTGAACCAACCATGATAAAGGAAGTGACCACCATATATTGGATGTGTACTGGGCAGCTAGTACCATATATAATTTCCCTCACTTCATCCCCATGAAGGAGGTAACATTGAGCCCTGCCTCCAATGAGATGACTGAGGCAGTAGTCATATGTCTAAGGGCTACATCACTAAGATAGGCCAGAATTCTGCTCCAACCCCAAGCTCAGGCCATCTCTCGACCTTGCGTCACTCACTGCATGAAACCACTTCAACCTGAGTGACTCACATGTGCAGGCTGCATTCTGTTTATTATTTCTTAGACAAGGCCTTGCTATATAACTAAGGCTGGCCTCAAACTTGCAATCCTCTTACCTCAGCCTCCCAAGGGCTGGGATCACAGGGGCATGCTTCCATGCCCAGCACAGAGTCCATTCTGTAAGTCCACGGTAGCAACTATGCTGGCTCCAGGCTACAAACCTCCTCAGACAGGCTCCCCACAGCTTAGAAGGCTCACAGTTTCACAGCTTAGAAGAGGTGACATCTTTGTCGACCAGAAGGAGTGACAACGCTGTGTTTGGCTTGTTGACTCATTGGAAACACAAGCTTCATTGTGCTGAGAAATTAGTCAGTAACACCTTTGAGTGGTTTTACCTTTTGCCAGAACTTTTTCTCCCTAGTGTTGGCAAGTATAACATATTTAGCCCCCCAGAATACTTGCAGTATAAGGAAAGACCAAATAAGATCAACATTTCACAATTTGCTCCCAGAATTTGCTCATCAAATAAGTCTGTCCTCTGTGTAACTCTTCCTGTCAGGCAGAGGTGAAATAATTACCTTAGATGGCATTTTCCTTAATAGGCAACGCAGAGGCTTAAATGTTTATGGCTATTTATTCAAAAACCTTGAAATTGATTAAAACCATAGCCTGTCTATAATGGACAAAGATGGGCTGAGGCAGAAAATGTCACTCACAGATGTGACTTGGGAGTGCAGATGAATACAGAGGGACACTAATTAGAAAATGATTCCTACAGTGGCCATGAGGGCCTTCCTGAGCTTGTGTGCAGAAAGAAGTCCTGGGGTTCATGAGAGTCCCTGAGAAGGCTGAAAGTGAGGGTAGGAATGGTTTTCTCTCCTTCCCTGAAGACAAGTGTTGCTTTTGGCAAACATCCCTGTGTGGACCTGCTGCTGTGGGAGCAAAGCCTGTTCCTATGTGCCATGTGCAGTCATCCTGGCAGCCTTCGCATTGTGGTGTGTTGACTGCCTAGCCTGTTCCAAGCCCTCGGAGCACATTTTGTTTATCCTATGTCAAGATCACACAGTTGGTGACAAGCAAAGGTAGATTTGGACCTGACATTCAAACCACAGCATCCATATGTTCTTTTCATGAAAGGCCTTGTTTCCAGTATTATGGGAGAAAAGCAGTTAACAATGAGAAGTCTCCTGCAAACCATTTTCTCTTTTCCATACCTTAGAAGAGGCTGGACCTCCCCTCCATGCATCTGACCAAGAACCAAGGCCTGAGGGCTGGTCAGTGTCAGTCAATGACGCTGACAAATCCCTTAGAACTCAAGGGCAAGTGAGCAGCAAGGGAGCCTCTGCCCATAGCATGATGCTTGATCAGAAAGGGGAAGCCTGGGGGAGACCCACTAGCAGGTGCTTGGTAGGGGAAGGGGGGTTAGAAAGGAGTGACCACACTCCAGGAGAAACATGAACTATACAGATGCCCCAAGAGTGCCCCTCGGCCACAGCAGATGGCATCTACAACATGGCCGAAGTCACTGGGGAGAAACTTTTCAGTTGTGTTTGCCTGCCCTGGAGTCCGCTGACTAGGAGCAGATGGACCGTGTCCTTCCAGGGTTGAGGATTGGATAATTCAGGCAGCAGGAGACCTGTCCCTGGGGCATCTGCATCCCAGCCCTGTGGGAATGCCAACCCCTCGATGCTGCATTCTATGTAAGACTCACCAGTTACTCTAAGTAACCCCAATGTCTAGCAAAAGAAACATTTACAGTGAGACTCAGTCCATGGTGGTTACAGGGGACACAAAGAGGTAGAACAGGGAGCTGTAGCCTTGGATTGTAAGGCATGTGTTCATGAACTCAAAGTCAGCCAGGAGGTCAAGAGGTGGGAGACCAGAGGTCCCTGAGAGTTTAGTTTTTTAGTGACACTGCGTACGGATGAAAGCCAGCATCTGTGGTCAAGAAGGATTATCGTTGGAAGCACCTTTGGGGAAATGGAAGAAGGAAGGCCTGGTGAAGGCAACAGCAATGTATTTCTAGGAGGGAAAGAAAGGGAAGGAGGGAGGGAGAGAGGAGGAAGGAGGAGGAATAGGAGGAGCAGAAGCAGCATCAGGTAGGAGGAGAAAGACAAGGAGAGGAAGGAAGGAAATTCCATGAGGGAACGGGAATGGGGAGATATAAGGAAAGGAACACTCCCTCTCAGAGTGAAGGGTCGGTGAGCTCCCCCACGGTGGCAGGAATCTAGCCATTTGGAAAAGCCACATTTTAATAATGGCCCCAAGACCCTTTGTCAGTCAGCTTCCTGTTACCATTGAGATGTTGTGTGTTCTTCAAAGGTTGATGGTTTCGTTCTTAATGTGGTAGTGTTGTGAACTGGCATGACCTTTAAGAGATGAGTCTAGTACAAAGCAAGGATTTCCCTGTGGGTGCTGCCCTGGAAGGGGTTAAGGCGGGGGGAGGGTCTCATAGGACTCCAATTGGTGCTTCAGAGAAAGTTGTTATGAGAAGACTGGTTGACCCTGCTCTCTGCCTTCCTCTTTTGGTGTGATCTCTTGCGCGCGCGCGCACACACACACACACACACACACAGAGACCTCCAGCCACATCTGAGGGTGTGTCCTCAACAGAGCTGAGCAGATATTGGTATCAGGTTCTTTTGTGAGCTAAATAAACCTCTGTTCTTTATACATTCCCCAGCCTCAGGTATGTTGCTATAGTAACAGGAAGCTGATTTAAGATGCTTGCGCATCCCCTCCCCTTTCACTTGCTTCCCTGGTCAGCTGTGCTGGCTTCCTTTCTGCTAGGCGTGGGGAGCATCTAGGAAGCATTTGCCCCGCCATCATCCAGGCTTTTCCTCCTCTCCTTCCCTCTGCCTGGAGAGTCCTGTTCCAGGCATCAGCAGATCTCCTCCTTTGCCTCCTTCAAGCCTTCACTTCTCATCTTGGGGAAGTCTCCTGTCCTGATGATCCTGTTTAAACCTGTAGCCCTGCAGACCCTCCCAGCACCTGTGTCCCTCGTCCCTCTTTAAGGGACTAGGATGCCATCAAAATCTGAGGCTGATGGCACGGGACGCAGTGCATTGGGAGCCCTTGCTCTGGTTAGCCATGGAAGAGGCCGATGGGCTGAGAGACCTGAGTGATGGAAGGCTGATGGATGTCAGCCCAGGTCCCCAAATCATCCACACTGCCCCCCAGGGGGCATCCCAGAGAGACTGCTCACGGTCTAAGGAATGGGCTGAGGGTAGGGACAGACAAAGAGAACCAGCTAAGAAAAGAAGTCTTACATCTACACAGCCAGGCAGCCAGGCAGTAAATTAGCACTTGCCAGGGAGGAGGGGAGATGAGATACCCAGAGAGGAGAGAGGAAAGCCCAGCCCTACATGGGTTCTCCCGAGAGCAGCACCACCCACCCTCCCCGAGGACCACAGGACCCACACCAGGTATGGGCTGGAGCAAAGAAAAGTGCTTGATTAAAGACAGAGAACAATAAACTCGGCGTGGCCCACTTTCTGAAGGGTCACAGTCCAATGGCTCCATCAATGAAGAAAAAATGAAACAGTGCGTTCCTTTCAAGAAATATTCAAGGAGCCAAAGCCAGGCTTTCCTTTAGGGTCTTCCTTAAATTGTGTGATTCTCCTCCAATCTTTTACAGGAATTATATAGGTTATATGAGCTCCTATTTTTTTATTGCCTGCCTGCAGCTCTCTTAAGTATCTCATAAGTCCCCTGACCTCAAAGCCCATCAACGCAGCCCAGGCACCCTCTGGCTGCTGTGGCCTTGGAGATGGCTCTGCCCCTTCCTCTAGCCTCAGCCCCTCCAGAAAGGACTAGGTCCTACTGGATTTGCTGTCTGTCAGTGAATGCCACAGAGTCCTAGTCCAAGCTGAGCACCTTGTTTGCTTTAATTTGTTTAAGCCAAGTCAGTTATCTTTCTCAGATGATGACACAGGAACACAAAGCGACCCCACCACCAGACAGGCCTGGGCTTTGAATTCAGGGATGAGCAGCTTTCCCCTGCAGCCTTAGAAAGGGGACTGTGGCTTCTGGCTCCGAGAACACATCATCACATGGAGCCTAAAAGCTGCCTTCCCGGGTGGCAGCTTGTTCTCAGAGCCCTGACAATGCTCTCATGAGCTCACCTGAGGGGTGCATTAACTGATGCATTTATGGATTTGTGTAATCATGTTTTTTTTAAAAAAAACTGGCCTGGAATTTCTGAGATTTCACCTCTTGCTGTGTAAAATTGTCTCAGCAGTGGTGAAGAAGAGGTGAATACTTCAAAAGATTACCAACATTTATCCATTTTCTTGTGTGGAGCATGCACTTACATCTGTTATACTGCTTTATTTGTACAATAGTCCTCTGAGGCAAATTATATTATTCCTGTTTTACAGACAAGGAAAACAAGATTCAGAGAGGAAAGTGACCTGCCCAAGGCGTGGCCATAGCAGCTGGCAGAGCCAGGTCCCTGCTGCCAGCCTCAGTGTGCAGACTCATTGCTCCAAAGCCGTGGAGCCTGATTGCCTGCCTCTGTGTATCACTTACTGCTCTATGGGCACAAAATGTATTCCTAACTCCGTTCATTCCATTATTGCACAAGTGGTTACTGTATCCTAATGTACAATTAGCATTGTGAACGACTCTCCCCGTTCAGCAGACATGGCCTGATTCAGGGTCACACTGGTAAGTGCTGAGAACTAGCCGTCCCCAAAGACCAGTGACCAGGACTTCATAGCCTCTTGGGGGGAAGTCAGATGACCAGTGATAATACACTTCATTCTAGATTGATTCATGTCTTAATAGTCACCCCTGACAGGAAAACTGCTGTGTGTGTGTGTGTGTGTGTGTGTGTGTGTGTGTGTGACTCCAGGCTTTTTCTTCACTATGTGTGTGTAAAACTCTGGCTATAGCTCTGATCTTTTAAGAACCAGGAGCACCATCCATAAAGTGAGGATAATCATAGCTTCTTCCCACTCTAAGCAGTAAACGAGTTTGGCTTGTAATGAGTTTAGCTTGCCCTCTGTTCCTAATTGATCTAGAAGGTAACAATTTCTTTAAAATAATAGTTTCCATGAATCCTTCATGCACGTGCGCGCGCGCACACACACACACACACACACACACACAGGGTGGTATTTTTAATGGACTTGGATTAGCTTTAAATGTGTACTGCAAAATCCAGGACAGCCATCAAAGAGCTAAAAAATAAAAAAGTCATATAACTGATATGCTAAGAAAGAGAGAAATGGAAACAAAATGCTAGGTTAAAACCACAAGAAGCAGTAAAAGAGTTGAACATCAACAGGAACAAAGTTCAAGGGTAAGAAACAGAAAGAAGTATGATTGTACCAACAGTCCAACTGTCACCTTGAACATCAACAATCTAAATGCAGTTAAAGGGCAGAGATTGTCAGAATGGATTAAAAAAAAAACCTAGCCAGGTGCTTGACTCATCTGAAATCTCAGTTTCTTGGGAGATAGAGATTAGGAGGATCACAGTTTGAGGCCTACCTGGACAAATGTGAGACCTTGCCCCCTGCCCATCTCAGTAAGCTAGGTGTAGTAGAATATAATCCCAACTATGTGGAAAAGTGTTAAAAATAAGTATCACAATCCAGGTTGGCTGAAGCCAAGCAGTCAAGATCCTACTTCAAAAATAACTAAAGCAAAAAGGACTTTAGTTTTGGCTCAAAAGGTAGAACACCTGCCTAACCAGTATAGAGCCCTGAGTTGACACTTCACTATCATTAAAAAAAGATATGCTTTCTATATGAAAGCCATTTCAACTATAATAGCACATGTAGATTGAAAATAAATGAGTGGAGGGCTAGAGGCATAATTCAAGTAGTAGTAAACATAAGTCCCGGAGTTCAAATCCCAGTATTTCAAAACAAAAGAAAAAGAAAGGTAAGTAAATGAGTGTGAGAAAATATACTAACACTAATCTAAAGAACACAGGAATGGCTATATTAATTTCAGACAAAGCAGACTTCAGATCAAAGAAAGTTATTAGGGATGTAGAGGCATATTACATAATGACAAAGAAACCAATTCTGAAAAAATATAGAACGTGCATTCACCTAGCAACAGAGTATTAAACTACCTAGGCAAAACCTGATTAAAATTGCAAGAGGAATAGATAAGTCCAGTATTAGAGCCAAAGACTTCAATACCTCATATCCAGCAAGCAGAACCAGTCAGTAAGGATATAGTTGAACTCAACATCTTCACGAGTCAATTGAATGCATGAGACACCTACAGACTGTTTCAGCGACAGCAAGGTTTATATTTTTTCTCAAGTTCACATGGACCATTCACCAAGATAGGCCACATGCTGAGCTATAAAACATCCTTTAACAAACTTAAAAGAATTGGAATCATACAGATGTATCTACTTGCAGACCACAGAGGAATTAAATTAAAAATCAATAGCAGAAAGATAGCTAGAAAATCCCTAAATACTTGGAGATCAAACAACACACTGCTAAATAATGAATGAATCAAAAAAGAAATTTTAAGAGAGACTTTAGTTTGAGATAAATGAGAGCAAAATCACAACTTAAATACTGTAGGATGCAGTAAAGGTGATTCTTTAAATTGTATAGCAATGAATGTGTATGTTAGAAAATAAAACACTTGAGAGGCTAACACAGGAGAATTGTGAGTTGGAGGCCAACTGGTTTATGTAGTGATTTACAGCCTGTGTAGAAAGGGAAGGTCAAACAAGGAGATGGAAAGGGAATGGAAGGGAAGGAGAAGAGAGGAGAGGGGAGGGGCATAAAAAGGTAATGAACAGGAAGATCTAAAATGAATCATCTAAGGAAACTACAAAACAAAAGCAAATTAAAACCACAGTAGAGAAGTAAGGGGTTAGGTGGCAGGGGTTGAGAATAATGTTAAAAAGGGTAACGTTGATCAAAAGGCACTGTGTTCATAAACTGCACTGTTGAATGGCAACTCCTTTGTTCAACTACTTAAAGAAAATAAAAATATTTTTTAAAAAAAGAAATAATAAGAACAATGAGGAAATCAATGAAATTGTAAACAGAAATCATTACAGGAAATAGTAAAACCTAAAGCTGATTTTTTGAAGAGATCAGTCCAATTGATAAGCCTCTTGCCAATTAAGATAAAAGGATGACATAGATTACTAATATCATAAATGAAGGTGAGACCATCACTACAGATCCAACAGGTGTGAAAAGGATGGACCATGTTACACAGCAGATTTGATCATCTAAATGAGATAGCTCAATTCCTTGAGAGACACACTCTACCAAAACACACTTGAAGAAATAGGCTATCTGAATTAGCCTATATCTTTTTAAAAAATAAAGAATGACTTTCCAAAATAGAAAGCCTTGGACCAAAATAGGTTTACTGATAAATCCAACTAAAAGTTGAGAGAAATTTTACCAATTTTCTACAATCTCTTTCTGAAGATCAAAGCAGATGAATCACTTTCTCTTTCTATGAGAACAGCCTCCTTTTAATAGTAAAACCACATGAAGACATTATTTTTAAAAAAAAACTGATAGACCAATATCTCTCATGAATATAGACAAAAAAAAATCTCTCAAAGGGATATTAAGGGATTGTAAAAAGAATAAATTTGTGGTGTAGAGCCAGTGTTCCTAATTGCAAATACTTCCTTGTTTTGTCTTGTCACCGTCTGACTTCAGACTCTTTGTGGGAACAGTCTAGGTAGTTTCTGCTGATTGCTTTCTGGTCTCCTGGTGCAAGCCAAATAGGAAGAAATGGCTACCATGAACAGATCTTAAAGCCTTTCTACTCATTACCATTAGAGAAGTCAATTTTTCTGTCCTCTCCACTTCTACATAGAGCCATGATTTTTGTCTGAGTAGAAAATAGTTAGTTTGGACTCCCACCTTTCTAAGTGTTTCCATCTTTGGTAATACTTTGTAATCCTTACATATCTTTCCCAAAGATTTCGAATATTCACATCTATTTCTCATAGAATGGACTAATATCCTTGATCTTAGACATCACATTTCATGTATTTATCCATTTCACGCTTGTCTCCACAATTAGATTCATCATCCTTCATGCCTAGCAAAGGGCCTACCCCATAACCATGAATCAAAAGGGAAGAGTTAGAGGAGGAGGAGGTGAGAAGGGTATTCTGACACTAAGAGAAAAGCAAGAAACCTAAGATTTTGCTGCTCTGGTTTTTTTAAAAATGCACTTGCATGTGGGATGATTTTGTAATCTATTTTATTCAATTCCATGCCTCATGGTTAGATCACTGGCACATACTAAGCTAACATTTTCTGAACCAATGAATGGAAGAGCTAATGTTGATTGAGAATTTCCAGGTGCCAACAGAATGTTTAATCATGTATCCCCTCTCACCAGAATGTTCCTTGGATCGGGTTTATTTCACAGCCATATTCAGCCACCTGCCCTGCCTGGGGACTAGTTCTTGTTTCTTTATGAGCTATATTCACTCCACTCACCTATAGCAAGCATGTTCCTGTGTGTGTAATATATTTATCACCCCCACCACATACTGCCTGGTGAGCACTGGGATTCCAGTATGACAGCTGAGGAAATGGAAGCTCAGAGAGGGTACGTGGCCTGCCCAAGGGTGTACAGCTTTTGAGTGTCAGCGCTAGTCTCCTACAGTAGGTCTCAGAGCCCTCTCACGCAGTGTGCTTCCCAATGAGTAGTCTGGTGTTGGTATGCAGTCCAGATGGAGTTTGCTTGGGAAGCATCTTGGTGGAGAGCTGATGTGTCTCATTGTGTTTCTCACCCTCTGGTCTCAGGCCTGATGCTGAAGAAAGGGACAGACAAAGGAGACCTGAGGCCTCTGTCATCCCAAACTGGCCACTGACCTTATTCAAGCCACTTTGCCACTCTGTGACACCTAGGCTCCTTTCTAGAACCAAAGATGCTTTTCTAAATCAAGAGCCCTGGTGATGTTCCATCTGAAAACCTTGCGAGGTCTGGGGAGCGTGGCTGTTCCTCCAACACAACTATGTACAGTGTCTGTCTGCCCTGTGCTGGGTGCAGTCCCGGTGCTGGCAGCTGAGGTATCTGGCCCATCTGCAGGGAGGAACCGGGGTTTGGCTAAGGTGGATGGGTAATCTCTCTGAGCTTGTACGAAAGGAGACATGAGAGAGAACTCAGGATTCAGCTGTCCAGACAGAACACTTAGGCAGGGTCATCTTCTTTCTTCTCATACTGGGAATATTTGGACACGTCATGCAGTGTTTTAACCGTGTACACAAAGAAGGCCTTTTGTGTCCTATGTTCTGCCCTTGAGAATTGATAATGTTTTCCAAAACAACCATACATTTCCAATCCAAATAAAATGTCTTTTTTTAAATGAAAGGGGAAATCTTCTTTATTTCCTCTGAGAATAAAAGGGCTTGAACATGTTTGATGTACACATTGTTTAGTAGTGACAGCTTGGAAAGAGCCTTCTTTTGTGGTCAAACCATTTATTTATGAGTGGGCTCTTGAGCGTTGATGAGTAAGGACAACATGGAAATGAGTGGACTCCAGTTCAAGTGCATGCAGAAGGGTCAACAGGCCTATTGTTATCCCCCACCCCCACATACCCTATGCTAGATTTCCAAGGGAAGCTAGAATCCTGGCTGCTGGCTCCTGTTAAGCATTTGGAACCCTTTTTGACAAGAGTCGCCTTTCCTAGGCCAGAACCCTACTGGGGCAAAGTCATCCATGTGGAAAGTAGTCAAAGGACAACAAGGGATCGAAGTCCAGCCTTGTCTTTTTCTAGCTGTGTAATCCTGAGTAAGCTACTTACCCTCTCCATACCTCATGGTCCCATCTCTGAAATGGACTTACAAAGGCTAAATGAATTCACAGAGGTGAGGAGCCCCCAGCACATAGTGACTGCCTTGTGATGATGATGGTGCTTCCAGCCATGGCTGTTACTTTACCAGTATCATCCAAATCCCTTCCATGCTGTTGCCAAACCGTCGCAGGCCAGAGCCATCAGAAATCAGAAAACCTCTGAACTCTCCTCCTCTCTTCCAGTCTGGCAGAGGGTAGAAACCTGGGTGGCCTTGGAGCAGTGGCCTTCCAACAGCTGTAGCCCTTGGCCTACAGAAATGAGACACTGCCTCCCGATCCCTTTCTTGCCCTGGTCCTGTGCCCAGGCTAGAAGCAAGCTCATTCATAGCTCACTTTTCCAAGACAGGCAGCCATTTGTAACATCCTGACATCCTCCCCCAAGCAGTTGGCTCATGTGAGTATAATCATAGTGATCACTATGACAAACAGCAGTAAAACAGAATGACAGTGGCCCTGTTGGGAGTCTGTCTTCCAAGCCAAAGTTCAGCCTCCTATGTGCTGAAGGAAAAGCGGCCCACTCTAGCCGTTCTTGCCAAGTCTGCCTTTCCTTTTGTGAGTTGTTCCCGCTATGGGAAACCAAATTGCCATGGCAGCTTCTTGCCTGGGGCTTCAGGATATCAAGCTGTCCAAGCTTGGCAGCAAACGTCCATTGGCCCAGAAGTGCCAGGGACACCTGGGCCTGTCCCCATTAGAATCAGACCCATGAGCTTCTCCTCATCTACTCTGTGCTCTGGAAACCTCATCCTAGGCTCAAAGCTGACTTCTTAATGACTAGTCTGGTATTGGGTATGCAATCCAAATAGAATTTGGTTGGGAAGCATTTTGGTTGAGAGTTGGTGTGTCTCATCCTGTTTATCACCCTCTGGTCTCAGGCCTGATGATGAAGAAAGGGACAGACATCTCTAACTGGCCACTGACATTTAAAAACTGTACACCTCTGGGCAGGCTGCTTCACCTCTCTGAGCTTCCATTTCCTCAGCTGTCAGAAGCAGAGAAGCAGTGTGATTTGTGGAAACTTGTAGGAACTGGAAGGGCTAGACCAACACTGCCCATGATGCAAGCCAAAATCACAAAAAGTTGAAAAGAGAAACAGATGTAATTAAAACTGATTTTAATTATTTTATTTAACAGAGTAGATCCAAAATAAATTACCAATGATATTTTTGTTGTATAGTCTTCAAAGTCTGGTATGTATTTTACAACTAGAATCATATCTCAATTTGGAATAGCCACTTTTCAAATATTTGGTAACCTGGTGTGGCTCATGGCACTAGACTGGACCAGGTAGCTCTATTTAACTCAAAAGAGATGCCATAACTGACATCTGAAATCAATCATATCTGAGCATCCACCTTCAACTGCAGATCTCAAGCCATGTTTCTTAGTGCCCTGGAGTTTGGGTTAACCGGAGCTATTTTTGAATTGTGTTTGATGACTGAGGAGAAAGTATGCTTGGTTGTGAAAAGGAATTTTCAGTGGTGAAGTTACTTTTGTAACTGAGATTTTCAGAAGCTCCCTGCATATAGCCAAGGGTAACAGCTGTGAACTCTGCGAAGAAATAGCCCAGTTACATCCCACATGGAAGGCACTTATGATGACTCAGAGCGACTGTAATCTGTCCAGTGGCTAAGCAGGCTGACAATGCAGGCATTGGGGAAGAAAAGCCCATGATGCTTGGCATTCTGCTTTTCTAATCTTACAGAAAGAAGAGGGTGTGTGTGTGTGTGTTCAGTGAGGTCAAAAGGGGTTAATATTGTAGAAATAGGAAATGAAGAGCAAGTTAGAGCCAAGTTGTAGAATGGGGGCAGGGAGGGATCCAGGTGTTGTCATGGCTGATAGGATTTGTGATTCATTCTAACCAGGTGTAGGACACCCACTTCTTGTGACAGGTTTTTAGTCAGGTGTGACTTTGTTCTGTTGTAGCCGAGAGGTGTGTTTGACAGACTGCTCAGACTATAGAATGTGAAATAAAGTGTAAGTTGCTCACTTAGCCCTTCTGATCCTCCACTCCATTGTTCCACCAAAGCAATGGTGCTCAGGTTCTGGCTACCCACAGTCAACTCCCTGGGACTTGCATCTGTATGGTGACACAGGCAAAGTTTATTCAAGTATCTTTGTTAGGTGTGTGGTGGGTGGGTGTGCACACACACGCACACACACACACACTTACATGATACCAGTCCTGGGGCTTGAACTCAGGGCCCAAGGCACTGTCCTTGAGCTCTGTTGCTCAAGGCTATCACTCTACCACTTGAACCACAGTTCCACTTCTAGCTTTTTGCTGGTTTATTGCGGATAAGATTCTCATGAACTTTTCTTGCACAGGCTGGCTTTGAACCCCTGATCTGTGACCTCAGCCTCCTGAGTAGCTAAGATTATAGGTATGAACCACTGGGGCCTGGCTCAAGTGCCCTTTAAATATAGTTTCTTACAGTAACCAAAACGATCATTTCAAATCTTTTATACTTGCCGGGATCTGGTAACTCACATCTGTAATCTAGCTATTCAGGAAGCTGAGATCTGAAGATCAAAGTTTGAAACCAGCCCAAGAAGAAAAAAATCCATGACACTGTCTTCATGAAATTGTCTACAATTAAAAAGCAAAAAAAAAAGGAAATGAAGCTGTGTCTCAAGTGGTAGAGTGTTAGCCTTGAGTAAAAAAGCTAATCTGCAGCACTAGGCTTTGAGTACCAGCACACACACACACACACACACCAGCACACACACACACACACACACACACACACACACACACACACCAAAAAATCTTTATTCTAATCTGTTCTATTTTTTTTTGTCAGTCATGGGTCTTGAACTCTGGGCCTGGGCACTGTCCCTCAGCTCTTCAGCTCAAGGCTAGCACTCTACCACTTGAACCACTTCTGTTTTTCTGGTGGTTAATTGTAGATAAGAGTCTCACGGAATTTCCTGCCCAGGCTGGCTTTGAACTGCAATCCTAAGATCTCAGCCTCCTGAGTAGCTAGGATTACAGGTGTGAGCCACCAGCACCCGGCTTCTGTTCTAATTTTTCCACTAATAACTTTTCACACTAATCTTCAATGTCCCTTGATTTATATTTCATTAATCTTAATATGAATTCATTTGAAAACCATAACTTGCATCTTTCAAACAAATATGCTAATAGTCAGAGGTCATTTATTAATTAATTCTTTGGGCAGGTACATTAACTTTCTAAACCTTAGTTTTCTCACCTAAAAATTGGAATAATAATTATTTCTACCTCATCAGATGACACAAGAAGATGTACACAGAGAGATCACATATAGTAAAGGCTCAGCAAGAGAATTTCTATTTCTCATCTACTTGGCCAACCCTAAGTTCACAGAAAAGCTGAGATTTTGTGATTTATCTACATGGATGAAGGAGCTTTCGGCAGAACAGCTAGCCCTAGCTGCCATAGCCATCCCTAAAGTCATAGTGTAACTACTGTGAATATTTCTTTCCTCACACTTCCTCTGGCCCAGGTTAGGCAGCTGAGTTAACTGGAGCACATGGTATCTAGAATTACGGCAGCAGGAAAAAGTGGGCTTTTAAAAGCCTCAACCTGGAAGTCAAATACCCCTTCCTTTCACCATACATTTGGCCACAAGTAATCACATGATCCAAAAGCAAAGGCAACTGGGAGACTATCCCCAAAACACCCAAATAAAAAAGGGCTGGGTGTGTGGCTTAAGTGATAGAGCACCTGCCTAGCGAGTACAAAGCCCAGAATTCAAATCCTAGTATCACCACCAAAAAAAAAAAAAACCAAGTTCATATTTCTACTAACCAAAAGGTATTATAAAAACAGATATAAGGGCTGGGAAGTTGGCTCAGTGGTAGAGTGCTTGCCTTGCATGCACGAGTCCCTGGGTTCGATTCCTCAGCACCACATGAGCAGAAAAAAACTGGAAGTGGCACTGTGGTTCAAATGGTAGAGCGCTAGCCTTGAGCTGAAAAGCTGAGGGACAGCACCCAGGCCCAGAGTTTAAGCCCCACAACCGGATCCAAAAAAAAAAAAAACAGATATAAATAATGCTGAGAAGATCGAGTGCAAAATTTATAAGAGAATTGATCCCTTTTTTTGGGGGGGGTCCGGTTGTGGGGCCTGAACTCTGGGCCTAGGCACTGTCCTTCAGCTCTTCAGCTCAAGGCTAGCGCTCTACCACTTGAGTCACAGTGCCACTTCCGGGTTTTTTCTTTTTGCTTATGTGGTGCTGAGGAATCAAACCTAGGGTCTTAGGCATGCAAGGCAAGCGCTCTACCACTGAGCCAACTTCCCAGCCCAAGAATTGATACCTTTACAATGCATTATTAAGAAAAACAAATGTCGTGTCCTGCCTGTGTGGACAGGGATCTTGTCTGTCACTTGTCTACTGTATCCTTAGACCTCACATAATCACAAAAGAATGAGTGGATGAACCAACCAATCATATAGAAAACCAGGCAATTGCAGTTTACTAAAAGGGGAACCCAAGCATCTAATATTCATAAAGAACATTGGTCTGACCTGCCTGACTCAGGAGAAGAAGAAGAAATCCCCTCTTCACAAAGGATTATATTCAAGGAAACTGGAAGTAGTGCTGTGGCTCAAGTGGTAGAGCACTAGCCTTGATCTGAATACCTCAAGGACAGAGCCCACCCAGCACAGAGTTCAAAACAAACAAACAAAAAAAAACAAAGGATGATATTCAATGTCTAGAAATTATGTCTGGTCATGAAAACACCAAATGGAACCAAACAAAAGGCCAATAAGACCACAGACATATCACTTTCAGTAATCACACTGGCACATTTTGTAACAATGACCAACACTATGTGGTAGTGAGGATCTGAGGACACAGCCCATTCATCCACTACTGGTAGGTGCCTACCTGTGTGCCCAAACATGAGTAAATCTGACAAGTCCTAAAAGTTTTACTGTTGATTCAAATACAGTTATTCTAACTCAATGTTGCTACCAATCAGAATTTATCCTGCAGAAATAGTCTTTCCAGAGATACTCATGATCTACTGTTAAATAAATAAACTGACTATGGACCGGCACGTTGGCATAATCTCATTTTTTAAAATGTATTTGCCCACATATTTCACCTAAACATTGGTGGAATGGTTTTATTGATAAATGATGGAACACTGTTTCTGGGTGGTGAGACTATAAGCAGTTTTACTCATTTAGGTTATTTTTCTGCCAACTTTCTTTCATGAGCATGCAGGTCTTATGGAATTAAAAATAAATAAAAATAAGGTTGTTATTTTTAAAGAGTGATTTCACATTGAAAAATATAAAATTGGCATCAATACGGAGCTAAATCAGTCCAACTTTTTTGGGAAACAATTTGCTGTTGCATCAAAAGTTTTGAAAATAGGCAATTCCTAGTAACAGATTGGAGACTCTAATTTTGGTAGGCTTTGTGTGTGCACTTACTTTCTAAGTTTTCAGAAAGAGCAAATGTAGTAAGAAGAACCTAAGAACTCAGAGATTTTTACAGTTATCATCTCCTTGTCAAGAAAATGAGCCACAAAGTTGCTACATGCAAACAGGTAGTCCTTTCTGGATAGCCATAGTTAGGCAAATCATAGAGACTTGTATTTCTCATTCTACACAGAGGAATATTAGCCATGCATTAAGGAGATGAGGGTGACAGATGTGTGGGAAGCTTTCTTTTGTTCTATGATATTTAATTAGCCATTGGGTGACATTAGGAATATCTTTGACTATGCCAAGGTCAAGTTTGTATATAAAATGACAGAGTGGTTATGCTGAATATCTTTAGGATGCCTTCACCTCCAATCCTGCAAAATGATCTGTAAGTCTAAGAAGTATGTGCTTGTCTACACCACCTAGCTGAGAGGGAATAAAACCCGTGTTTTAATAAGACAGGCCACACTTAAAAATTGAAATCTGTTATTTCTCCCTATTTCAAAGTGAGAGAAATGTTCTGCCGAGAGAGAGAGAAAGAGAGAGAGAGAGCCACAAGGTAGAAGGAAGAACAAATGAGTCCCCCATGGACTCATCACCCAGTGTCAGCAGCTGCCTGCATTTGGCCAACTCCTTGTAAAACTGACATGTCATTTCATGTCTCATACATTTCATCCGTAGATATACTCATCTCTGACTTGAACTCATACTTTTTAACTAGCTGCCATGATATTATGCCACCTATCAAAATTTACACTAACCCCTTAATATGTCACCTGATCATGCAGACTCCTCTATCTTAACTTTTCCAGTTGTCTCAAGGTATCTTTTATTGCAGCTGATTAGTTTGGATCAAACAAGGTCCAGGTATTGCATTGTATGCCTTTTTCAAGACATCAGCTGTTCAGCAAACCAGGTGTATATCAGCCTACCTCTGTGAGCAATACAAGAAAACTATAATTTTCACTTCAGTCATTCCTTACTTCTATTCCTCATCACCATCCCTCACTGTCAACCTTGTCTTTTAGCAAAACTCAGTTACATCATGTAGTCACCTTACCTAATCAGACCCCAGCTCTAAGTGGCCTCTCTTATTTTCCAAGAATTAAATCCAATTCAATGTCTGGATATTGTTCACCAGTTAAGGTAATTAAATCTGTTAGCAAATCTCTGTGTGAATCAGAAGTGGAGCCCCAAAACAAGACATGAATAGTGGGTCGTGGGTAATCGTTCTCAATGTGTCTGATTCAAGGGGCCCTCTTCCCTGGACAGGGACAGATTGTACCACAGACATCTGCTTGACTAACCTGTTCTAAAACAAGCTATGTGACTATTAAATGTAATTGACATATTTGTTTTCACAGATAATTGCTTACCAGCCGTATGGAAAATCTGTGGACTGGTGGGCATACGGTGTCCTGTTGTATGAAATGCTGGCTGGCCAGGTAATGCTCACCATGTTCCATGTTTCTTCATTCATTGCTATTCTTGATGAGGTGACTACTTCTCTGCTACGGCAGCTAGCAGGTTACACCAAGGTCATGTGACTGATGTTGGTCAGACTTCCCTGGTCCAAGGAAAGTGGGAGAAATTTCCCCTTGAGAATGAGTGACACTCAGTGTCATAGAAATGATCTGTGATCATAGAAGCACCAAATGGAAAGCTGGAGTCTGGAATGTACTATGACCCCACAGCTCCTGCAGACTGATGGCTGTTGTGGTTGCTTTGAGTTTCTGGTATCTCAAAACTGGCTGTGGGTTTTTACCATGGCCTTCAGCTCTGTGAGCAGAGATTGTCTCCACTGCTGCTCAGGTGTATAACCTCTGGTGTTGCCTAAGGAAGAAGCCTGCTCTGCTTCCTTGAGGAAGTATTCTGATAGCTCCTCCTGTCTCCTCCTCATTCACATTCGCTGTGGGTTTCACCAAAGTCCAGGGAGGCTGAGTGCCCAATTTAGGAAAAAATTAGATTGGCTCAGATAAGGCAGCGAACCAAGTGCATGATTGCCTGATGTGACACTTTCTAACATAATGACTTTAATATGTGCATTAACCTAGTGTGTCCTAACTGCTTTAACAGCCAACTTCCAAATCTCAACACTTTGACACACACCGGGTTTATAATGCCTTCCTGGCATGATCCTTATGCTGTGGTGGGGGCAAGGGGTCTGACCCACACAGGTGGTCCGTGACAACTCCCTCTCTTCACTCCCTCTTTGAGAACTTTAGACTCCGCCACGGAGCCCTCCTCATTCTAGCAGCCAGTGGAAAGAGAGTTGAGAGGATAGTCACCGTTTAAGACCAGGCTTGGAGGTGGAATCTGTGGCTCTGCCTGCCTGTACTCCAGAGTGGGGTGGGCCCTGCAGGATGCCTGGGAGCTCAGTCAGGGAAGCACATTGGACCAGCACCTAGCAGATGTCTGCATTTCAGCCCAAAAATACTCCCATTGTGGGCAGCCTTTAGAATTCCCAGAACCCAAGTTCTAGTGCCAAGGAAGTTTGGCACTGGAAGTTTGGAGCATGGGTAAGACAGAATGGACAGAAATGCTCAGAACAGCAGTGGCACCAACAAATAAATCATTGTTTGTGTAAGAAAAACCCCCTCTCCTAACCTGCTAGAGCCATCTGCTCATTTATCTAACTTATTGAATGCATTCTGTGTGCACAGTGGTAAGAGTGCTTAGAACAGACAAAAAAAAAACCCTTGCCTTCATGAAGCCCACAGCTTAGAGAAAGAGAAACGATAGATTCATTAGATAAGGACAACACATAACATATTCATAACAGAAGAAGAAAGAAATAGGCAGAAAAAGAAGACACAGACAGAATTGGAAGAGGGCTGAACTCTTAGCTGGATTGGCCAAGAAAGGATGAAGACACCCAAAGGTGTGTGTGTGCGCGTGCACACATGTGTGTGTGTGTGTGTGTCTGTGTCACAGTGAGCTAGCAGGAGTAGGAAGCCTGAGGTCAGACAGGAAGAGCTCCTCTGGTCCTATGAGCATAGTTGTCATTTCAAGACCACTGACTTTCACCCTGCCATGGAAAGCCCCTGATGACCTCTCCTTTATATCTCTATTGTGATATCTCCTATCTCTTAGATAACAAAATTGTCCATTTGCTTTAGGAAGATTTAAAGCATTAGCCTACCTCTGATCATGAAGACTATATTTGGTGTTAAGACTTGGCTGACATAAAACAGTGGAGTGTTTAGTTAGGTTTGTCTCCTCTGTCAAAGCATTCTTCTTTAGCCTGGCACCTCCATGTGTAAACATGGAAAAGCGGGTTATATACAATTGCTGTCAATGAGACTAGCTGGGAAAACACAGGTTGCCTGCACCTGAAGCTAATTTCCTCTCTTTACAATTTTGACAGTAACATTTGACTGGGAATTACCAGCCCTCTGGGAGCCATGCTGTTCATGAAGGCACAAGGAGCCAGTTCCCTCCTTGATCACACACACACACACACACACGCACACGCACACGCACGCACACAAATGCTCATCTTTCAAGCCCAGGAAACAAACCTTCATTAAGAGTCACGTTTGCATAGTTGGCAGCAAGTGAAACCAATGGAGCAGAAACATGGACACTTTACAAGAGGTTGCAGATTTTATTGGCCAATAGATGGCAGTTTGGGGACTCAGCCTGCAGGGAAGTCCCCACCCCTACCCCTCCTTCTGCCTCATCCCCTCCTCCTCTGAGCCTTCCTGAGACTGTATTCCCTACAGATGCCCAGTGAAACCCACTCCAAGAAGGAAGTCCCCTGGGGTGCATTCTGAAGTCCTGCTTGCTTCTGGCCTCATTTGCAGGCTAGCCATGAAATGCTGATGCCCAGGCCCTCTGGGAAGGCCCCTTCCCTTTGTCCATTCTCCCTGAAGCGCACACCCCACACACCCAGGTGTTCCATAAACACCTGGAATGATTCCATGGTTTTCAATCCTGTTTCTCAAAACCAGTTAGCTCTGGGCATGTGCCCCGCCATGCCTTCACCAGCTGTTGAAGCTCATATGCTGGTATCGTGTGGGAACCGGTAACAACCGCCTTCATGCCCTTGAGTCTTCACCTGGCCACCTACAAACAGGTACCATTCAAAGCCCCTTCTTCCTCATCCTCACTGGCTCCTTGATGCAAAGGTAAATGAAAGCCTAATCATTCTGTGACTCAGTCCCCCAAGAAAGGATAAAACAGCTCCAATCACCCATGTCACCCAAAGTCTCCTCAAAGCTGCAGGGACCCAAGAAAGAGTAGGTTCTGTTGTTGGAAAGGAAGATTAATTATGAAGTTGTTGGAGGGACTGTGGCCTCAACTTGTCTTCCTTAACCATGGAGGGCTGAAGATGTGTTTTAAAAAATTGATTATAATTTTCTTCTCATTTGATTTATTTATTGTCAGCAGCCAAGAGGGCTGTTAAGCATAAACGCATAAAGAGCCCAAGGCTGCGTGGATTACTTGACAAGTACTATTACTTTGTGAGCACAAATGGAAATTGCCAGCACTATGAGGAAGATATTGCAGCTCCAAGTGCTCACAGTATTAGTCATAAAGGGACCAACCCTCTCCTCTTTATGGCATTTTCTGCCTGGGTTATTTATGTTTTGTCTTCATTCCTGATGAATCAGTAATGGGTGCTTCATCTCAGTAATTGGAAGTTCAGCCGGAATGGTCCACCTGTTTCCCATCCCACACCTCAAGTTCTCAATAATCTACAGTAAATATGGCAGGATCCTAACTACCTCTTATTAGCAGGTGATTTAGGTACCATGTTATCCAGTGTGGACTGTCGCCCTCATTTGTTTGTTTAAAACCCACAAATGGTGTATAGCTAAAGCAAGATGAAGGGTGCGACCTATTTAGAAAATGTCTATGTGTGTTGGGCTGGGAAGGTGGCTCAGTGGTACAGTGCTTGCCTTGAATGCACGAGGTCCTCAGCACCACATAAGCAGATAAAAAGCCGGAAGTGGTGCTGTGGCTCAAGTGGTAGGGTAGCCATGAGCCGAAGAGCTGAGGGACAGCGCCCAGGCCCAGAGTTCAGGCCCCATGACCGACAAAAAAAAAAAAAAAAATAGAAAATGACTTGTTATAGGTAGCTTAGCTTGGAACATTGCGTTCAGATTTAGAGAAAATAAAAATAAATAAATAAATAACCATGGGGGTTGCAGGAAGTGGGGAGAGAAGCAATCTAAAATGGTCTTGTACTAAGTACCTAGGCAACATATTACCCCCCATCGTACTAAGTACCCAGGAAACATATTATGTCCCCAGGCTAAGTAGCTGGCACTCATTACTAGAAAGGAAAATGAATATAATTATAACTCGTCACCACTGACCTGCCTTCACCACCAAGGACTAAGAGTAGGCAATTACCTGTAAGAAGGCTTCCCGGGTGAACTGGAAAAACAAGGGCATACACACGTTCACACCCTCTGCTACATAATCCTACACCTGGGGCATTAGTCCTAAGAAGTAATTCAGAAGAGCAAAAAGCCATGTGTACAAAGATGTTTCTAGTAGCATTATTATTAGGATGCATTGCTGACATCAGTTGTTACTGTGCCCGTGGACAAAGAAATCAGGCTGTGATGATGTGTCACCTTGGTGGCATTCAGCTCTGGCTGGGAACACATGGCTACAGACAAATGCATCTGCGGCAGTCAGTGAAAAACAAGACCTCTGATTGACGTGTCGTATCTGAAAGCCATGTAAGAAAGCCTATAAATCCATGTGAAAAATAAGCATATTGGTGTGTTTAGATGAAGAGAATGTAGATGCTCCTTTCATGACCCAATCTTACATCATTTTAATTGAAAACAGAGCTCCCGGGAGCTTTCCTAAATGTGATGTTCATTACTACTATTTGCCAAAGATTTCGTGTCTATCTTCCCTCTGGCACAAGATAGGATTGTACTTCCAGGCTCTCCAGCAATTGGACAGGGCTTCCAACTCATTCTGAACCAAGAGCTCTGAGGAGAAGTCCTAGAGCTGCAGCTACCACCGTGGCCATGGTACACCAAGATGGCAGCCAATCCACCAGACTGGGGCTCGAATGACTACACTCAGCACAGCACTCTGTGGATCCCAGTGATATGTAGCATGAGAAACGAAACGAGCTGTACAAGCTTTGGAGATGTTCTAGGGGTTTGTTGACCTCACTTGTGACAGGGTGACTGGTACCTAAAACACAATTTGGGTCATCTACCTCTTGCAGCAAAAGACATATGTTAGGGGATCCCACTTACATAAGATTCTTAGAATAATCAAATTCATAGACTCAGAAAGGAGAATGGTGGTTGCCTGGAGCTGGGAGAAGAGCCGAATTGGGGAGTTTGGTTTAATGCGTGTTCAGTTTGAGAGAGAAAAGGAACGAAAGTCTGAAAATGGGTGTAATGATAATGGCAGAACAGTATGAGAGTGATGTCATAGGACTGTGCCCTTAAAAGTGGGTAAGATAGTGTGTGTGTGTGTGTGTGTGTGTGTGTGTGTGTGTGTGTGTGTGTGTGTGTGTGTGTTGCTGGGCTGCAGATGGAATCCAGGGCCTCACACAAAGTAGACTATTTGATTTGGTAGATTCTAACATCTGTCTATCTTTGCGACAGAGGAGGCAGAATAGAAACAGTAGGTATATGAGTGGGCGTCATTGCAAACCCAGGAGGAGGAGGCGCTTTCCCACGCGCGAAGCTTTCACTCAGGAACAGTCCTGGCCTAATTTCTCCAGGGCTCATCCTCGAGCACATAGGTAGCTGCAGAAACAACAGGCCTGCAGCTGTGAGGAAAGGTGACCTGACCATCTCCCACTGGTTCATTGGGACCTGGAGAGAGGTCTCTGGCTGGGACCAATTGCTCTCCACACGATGACCTGAACATCGCAGACCCCCTCCTTCCCCGTCCCCTCCCCCCTCCGACTGCCCCATCTATGCTTTCAGAAATGTCCATTACATCTGATGCAAAATGCGACTAGTCCCGATAAAGCTCACCAGGACAACCTGTCCCCAGCAGAGTCTTCTGTGTATGCGGGCGGACCCCACTGAGCGCTCCCACCTGTGTCAGCCCAAAGAGCCATTGTTCACTGTTCAATTCCAGGAACAAGTGTTGGGCAGGAGTAGTGCTTGGAATGGCTGAGAGCCTAAGTCTGAGTTAGCATCCTGGTTCTGCCACAAGAGCTCTTTGCCCTGAGCAGAGTACTACACAGGACCTCATTGGCCTCACCTGGGATGGGTCCTTGGCATCCAGATGATAAGTATAGTTTGAGGATTAAGTGATATGTATAAAGCACTCCCCTGGTGCCAGGAAGAGGCTGAGATGACCGTTATCCACCTTCCCCATAAGCCCATCCTTCCCCTCCCTTATTTCCTGTGTAGAGAGTAGATTTAAAAACAAAAACTGGAGAATCACATGCCTGTCCCCTCCCTAAGGTGTAGTGACAGGAGAGTCCCTGACCCTGGAGGCCTCCCAGGGAGAGAATGCAAGGTAAATCTCGAGACCTTGTCTAAGGGACATTTGGTTGCCTGCATTTATTGTCACTTGGGAACCCTTCTGCAACAAACCAGCAGCTTAGAGTAGCTTCTTGTAGGCAGGAGTCCTGGGCCAGAGGAAAGTCCTCTTTGCTCCAGTTCTGAGATTCCCTATCTCAATTGAAAACATTAAGCATTCTCTATCCTTCTCCTACTGAACATGAAGCCATCTGACCTAACTTGTTCATAATTAAATTTTTTAGCACATAATTACAAGATTAATGGATTAATTACAATTTATTTGTGAATCATTAATAGCATTACTCAAAAACATTTTTCCCTAAAGATTGTTTTGGGGTTGCTCAAGGCAAGATAATTAAAAGGACAGAGTTAAAAATGAAAAACACACAGTCACCAGTGTAATTAAAGATAATCAAATAAAGCCTTAAGTTAAGTGAGCTAACCCTGACTCCTGCAGTGTGCCGGGAAATCTGGTTGGATTCTTTATGCTGCATCTGACCTGCAGGTGCCATGTTAACGAGCTATTTCTCCTAAGTGTTTTCCTGTCTTTGCTCTTTTCTGAACCAGCCGCCATTTGATGGTGAAGATGAAGACGAACTGTTTCAGTCTATAATGGAGCACAATGTTTCCTATCCCAAATCCTTGTCCAAGGAGGCTGTTTCCATCTGCAAAGGAGTAAGTCCATCTGAATTCTTCTTTTTTTTTTTCTGTCATGGATCAAGGGGCCTGACAGGGAGAGACTTTTTCAAAATTCTTTTTTGAGAAAGGGCTTCACTCTGTCACTCAGGCTGGTCTCAAACTTATAACCCTCTGTCTCCCAAGTGCTGAGAGCACAGCGTTTCCCATAGTTCTGAGTATAGACATGCCTCAAGTGCAGGCCACTCTGCTCTTGGGCACAGAGGGCAAGCATTGGTAATGTGGGCATTGGGGCACAAGGAAGGCAGCATCCCCTGGGGCTCAGGCCTACTCCCTTATGGAGCTACACTTCTGTTTCTAGTCCATTTTGTGAAACTGTGGAGTGGGCCACCAGCTGTAACCACAGACCATTGGAAAGTTGGAGTTCCCACTAATTCTAGTTCTAGGCCTCTAAAGTTAGTTGTTTTTGTTTTTTTCCCAGTCTAGGGGCTTAAACTCAGGGCCTGGGCACTGTCCCTGAGCCTCTCTGTGTTCAAGGCTAGGGCTCTGCCACCTGAGCCACAGCGCCACTTCCAGCTTTTTCTGTTTATGTGGTACTGGGCTCCATGCATGCTAGGCAAGCTCTCTACCACTGAGCCACATTAGTTCTTTATTAGTTGTTTATCTCCCTCCACCCCAATTTTTTTTTTTTTTGGTCAGTCATGGAGCTTGAACTCTGGGCCTGGGCGCTGTCCCTCACCTCTTCAGCTCAAGGCATGCACTCTATCACTCGAGCCACAGGGCCACTTCTGGTTTTTCTGGTGGTTAATTGGAGGTAAGAGTCTCACAGACATTCTTGTCTGGGGTGGCTTTGAACCGTTATCCTCAGATCTCTGCCTCCTGAGTAACTAGGATTACAGGTGTGAGCCACTGGCGCCTGGCTCTGACTGGTTTTTAATGGTTAACTTTTAGGTCATACAATTCTTTTCAGACTTAGTGAGATGGAGTGCAGCACACTCTTTCATGTTTTAAAGATAGTTCAGTCCTTTGGGAAATATTTATCCTATGTTTTTAGGGCAGGGTGGTAGGCAGAGATGCTAATAGTGGACTGACATCTCCCCTCCAAGCATTCAGCATAGCCTCTGAATCCTGTACCAGGCATGGTGAAGCCAACTAGCTGCCTTCCTAGTTACTGTGTAGATTTTTCCAACCCATTGAGCCTTCAATGGATCCTTGTTTTTTTGTGCCAGTGCTAGGGATTGAGCTCCCAGTGCTAGGGATTGAGCCTGGAAGCAGTTCCTTCGCTATCGTCGCTCAAGGCTGGCCCTCTACCATTTGAGCCACGGCTCCATTTCTAACTTTTTTGTGGTTAATTGGAGATATAAGTCTCAGGGACTTTCATGCTGGAGCTGGCTTTGAACCATCTTTACACCTCCTGAGTAGGACTATAGGCATGAGCCACTGGCGCCAAGCTGATTGATTATATTTTGATCTGGGCAATGTGATGCTGTGTGCTGCTAGTCTGTAATGCTTTAAGTATGCATAATTTTGTTGTTGTTGTTGGTCATGGGGCCTGAACTCTGGGCCTGGGCGCTGTCCCTCAGCTCTTCAGCTCAAGGCCAGCCCTCTACCACTTGAGCCACAGCGCCACTTCCGGCTTTTTCTATTTATGTGGTGCTGAGGAATAGAACCCAGGGTCTCATGTATGTTAGGCAGGCACTCTACCACTGAACCACCTTCTCAGCCCAAGTATACACAATTTTTAATGATGTGTAGGTTGTTTTTTTCTCAAGAAAGAAAAGCAGATTTACAAAGGTCTGAAAGAAGGGGATATGAAGATGTCTGTCTGATTTCTTCCTGTTCCATTTGCCATGGATTCCATTTTCTCCCTTTTTCTTACGGTGACCATAACTACAAAAAAAAGGCGTCACTTGAGTGACTTTCTTGGTGACATCCTGACCGTGTCTGCGCTGCTGGTGTCCAGGCAGCCCCACCGCCCGAGCTAGAAGCTCAGCTGGACCAGGAGAAGCAAGGGGCTGGCTCTGGGAAGCTACTGTTAGCCACCTTCTCATTCATTCTCCTTTCCAGCTGATGACCAAACACCCAGCCAAGCGGCTGGGCTGCGGGCCGGAGGGAGAGAGGGATGTGAGAGAGCATGCCTTCTTCCGGAGGATCGACTGGGAAAAACTGGAGAACAGGGAAATCCAGCCTCCGTTCAAGCCCAAAGTGGTGAGTCCTGAAGAGCAGAACTGTACACAGAGTCTCTCCCCAATTCCAGCTGTGCTCCTCCCTCCCTTCTTCCTGGAAACAGGAGACACGTGACCCTGGCTTTGGCAGGGTGGGGGAAAACAGGAAGGTACCAGCCTAGGATTGTGCTCCATGCTAGAGTCTGAGCAGTCAGTGTTCTTGCTGGCTTTGTAGAGTAAGGAGAAACAGAGGGACCTTGCATGCCCGTCACCCACAATAGGGCGGCCACCGAGAGCCCCAGACAGTTGCAGCCTGTGCTAGACAGGCACGAGACTCTGAGGACCTCACACCCGGCAAAGCTGACCTCCTCTCAGAATTTGGGCACCAGCTTGCCCTAGGGATTGTGAAGCCCATCTAATGCTCTGTTGGCTTCTAGTTAGGCCTGGACGCTGGCCCACACAGGCCTGGGTCTATAAGAAGTAAGCAGCAACCATCGGTTCTGACCCTGCCAGCTTTCTTCAGACTCTGCCCATGTGGTTGCCACTCATTCTCCTTTATTTAATTAATACCATGGAGCAGGCCCTCTCCACTGCTCTACAAATATTAATTCGCTTTATTTCCCAGCAGCCCAGGGAGATGAGCATCACTGTCCCCAGGTTGCAGTTGAAAAACCTGAGGCACAGAGAGGCTGAGTAACTTGCTGGAGGATGCACAGCTAGTAGGTGGCAGAGTCCAGTCCTTTTCCACTGTACCATTGTTCTACCTCAGTGACAGCTTTACAGCTGATTCTGAGAGGTAGTAGTAACTCCTGTGTGCCTTTTTTTTTTTTTTGTCGGTCGTGGGTCTTGAACTCTGGGCCTGGGCGCTGTCCCTCAGCTCTGAAGCTCAAGGTGAGCACTCTACCACTTGAGCCACAGCGCCATGTCCAGTTTTCTGGCACTTCATTGGAGATACGAGTTTCATGGACTTTCCTGCCTGGGCTGGCTTTGAACTGCAATCCTCAGATCTCAGCCTCCTGAGTAGATAGGATGACAAGCGTGAGCCACCAGCACCCCGCTGTGTGCCTTCTTAATGTTTCCATCTCTAGAGACAGAGTGAATATCTTTAAGACGCCACCCTTCTCCCTACTGGTTCAGCCTAACTGTATCTCCAGTAGGTGTCCCGTGAGAGGCCAGGAGGACCCTGGGGCAGCAGAATTACTGCCTGTGCCACACACCCAGCTTTGTTCTAAGAGCAGCAACCTCCTTGTCAGCCGGTCCCGTGCATGCTCTGCTCCCAGAATAACAATGGGTGACAAGCCCATTGGACTTTATTTTTCTAAGACATTTTTAGCACAGACTGAAGACAAACTAAAATTAATCAGGTCAGTTGACTTCCTTCTGAGTCATCCTTTCAAATAGGCCCTTCGATATCTGCCACCTCCCACCTTCTTCTTAGCCAGCCCTGGACCCCGGGTCCTCTCAGAAGACCCTCTTCTTCAGTGCATAAAGCCTGGCTCTCGGGTGTAGGGAGGGACTGGGCAGACTGAACAATGAGACTGCAGGTATCTGCAAAAAAAAAGAATTAGCAAGTTTCTCTGTTCCCCCTGCCTTTCATATCTCTCATTGTCTCCTTAAAATGAGAAAGGTGAGCAATACCACCTTCAACACGGCTTGTTCTTCATAGGAACATAGAGATAAATATGGGCCCTGCTTTCAAGGTGGAGCAAGATGAATTCACTTGTCACTCCCTTTCCAAAAAGAGACAGGGTGCAGCAAGGCTAACCATAATACGCACTTTCTTTTTCTCTTTTTATTCTCACCTGGACTTGGTTTTCAGATTCTCCCACTTTTAATGGGTACTTAACCCTAAACTCATGGAGAAGTAAACCAGGGGTGACACTCAAGCAGCCAAGAATGTGGGCTGTTCCCTGTGGGTCACGGGAGCCGCTGGAAGCAGAGTGGTTCCCGTGGTAGACATCTGAGTAAGGCAGGAGCATCGTTTGATGGTGTTTTATTCTGGGAGTGCTGCTGGTTCCTTCATTCCTCGGTTGATTGGTTGGTTAGGGCTTTGGTTTGTTGGTTGGTTTGCTGGCTCGTTGGTCTGTTGGTTTGACTGAATGCTGGTTAAAATAAAAGGGAAGAATAGATTGCCTTTGGCTATAAAGGGGTGGGGGAAGGAAACCAAACACATAAAAAGCAGAGAAATTGTGGATGAAGTTTCTAGAATTGAAGGTTTTTGTGGAAAGTTATGCTTGGTCAGAGCCCTGGCCAGAGAATGGAACAGGAGAACAAACATCTGTTCACAAGAGATTGTTCTGCTAGAGAATCTGTGCAAAAGGAGTAAGGAGCCAGACAGAATGCAGGGCAGGAGCCGGGCGGCAAGGAGACACATCTGCGGAGGAAGTAAGAAGCAAGTGGACAAGACACGTCCGTTTGTCACAACGCAGACTCAAGTGAAAGACAAAGCCAAGAGTTCTGGGCCCTGGAAGGGCACCAAACAGCCCTGAGGACTCACTTTCCCCCCATCCTTCCTCCATGCCAATCTCAGGCGAGGGGTACCTACAACAGCTCTGTCCATGTGACACACCATGCTGCAGTGGAAATACTAAATCAGTTCATTGGTTAAACAGGACATGGATGACAGAGGAACACAACCTCAGACAAAGCTGCACACACTCTGCCATGAACTCAGACAGTAGGAAAAATGGGCCAAGGACCAAAGCTGTGCTAGGATGTGGCTTTCCAGCTTTGTCTAATTGGAAAGTCAAAAGAGATTGCAGATAAATACAGAGCCCTGCCTGCTCAAAGGGCCAGTCTTGCTGCTTCAAAGACAGGCACACGATACTGGTCTCCGTGTGGCTACTGAAGACCACCTTGATAACATGGCTGCCAGAGAGCCTAGCTCAGAAGACTCTACCTCCAAGCAGCTTCCCTCACTCTAGCTAAGGACTTTGTATGTCTTGGTGAATCAGTTTACTGGGCTAAGAGCCCTTAGCCTGTTTTGCTCTTCCTACATGCATACTGCTTCTGGCTCCCATGGAATTCAGCCTTTGCTTATAGTGGAAGATCAGATATAGGACTGTTGGCTTGCTGCTTCTGGTGATCTAATTTGTCCTAGAAGCCAGGTTATGTTGGCTCAGGCCTGTAATCCTAACTACTCAGGAGGCTGAGGACCACGATTTGAAATCAGCCTGAACAGAAAAGTCCAAGAGACTCTTACCTCCATTAATCACCTAAAAGCTGGAAGCAGAGGTACAACTCAAAGAATGGAGCTAGCCTTGTGTGAAGAAAGTCAAGCAGGCGCATGAGGCCCTAAGTTCAAGCCATAGTTCTCTTTCTCTCTCTCTCTCTCTCTCTCTCTCTCTCTCTCTCTCTCTCTCTCTTCACTCTCTCTTTCTCTCTCTCCCACACACACACAGAGTAATTTGTACTAGAAAAATCAAGAGTCTATCATCTTTATTTGGTCTTATTTTTTTATTTTCCTTTTGAATCTTTAAAGAAAGATTATTCCAAAGCTGCGTACCAATGGCTCATGTCTGTAATCTCTGGTGGCTGAGATCTGAGGATCTTGGTTTAAAGCCATCCTGGGGAGGAACATCCATGAGACTCTTGTCTCCAATTAACCCCCAAAAAACAGAAGTAGAGGCATGGCTTAAGTGGTAGAGCACCAGCCTTGAATAAAATAGCTCAAGAATTATGCCCAGACTGTGAGTTCAAGTCCCTTGGCCAGCAACAACAAGAACAAAAAAAGTTGTTCTGGAATCACTGACCTCCCAAGGAAGGGTAGAGGTATTATATAATTGGACAGCCACAGTTCTTATCAAGAGGAACTGAGGTTTCTGTAGTGTGCAATGTACTTATCATCTTCCAGATGCCAAAGTGACATTGGGGAAATTAAAACGTGAGATACCCATTGCACAGAGATGCTTGATGGTGCCGTGATCCATCAGGAGGCTGTGCACAGGATTGTCTGTCTCCTGATGACATGAAAGCCAGGTCTGCAGTGCAACTCGGGCCTACGGCCTGGATTCTATGTAAGGTCACACGCAGGGGAGAGCAGAGAAGGGAACGACAAGTATGCCTCACCAGACAAATCTGGAGGCTTAGACGTCTGTCTTGCAGCAGCCAGTGGCAGGACAGACATGCCCGGGGTAGCGCCATGTTTGTCCCGAGAGGTTGACTCTGTGCCATCCTGAAGACAGATGACTTTCTGGAAGACAAGACAATCGCTCGACAGGGTAGAGCCTTCCACGTGCTGCTTGATTTTATCAAAAGCAAAGATGAAACCAGACAGCCGTGCTGTCCTGTCCTAGAGATGAATCAACCACAAGCAAGCTGGAGCAGGCACCTCTCAAAGAAACATGGTGGGAGAGGGCCCTGCTCCACAGACGAAGAGCACAGGCCAGACTCCAGCAGAGGTCCTTGCAGCAAACTTGAGCCATGAAAAGGAGGCCCATTTATCTTCCCAGGACTCCGTGCAGGAAGACGGTGTTTTTAAGCAGGATGTTACCCCTGGTCCATCTCCATTCTCAGGAGAAGTGAGAGTATTCACCTGTCTCCCACAGTATCAGAGAGGCACGGAGGTACCACTGCATGCATGGCCATATGACCCTCACCCTGGGAAGGACAGCTCTTTCTTTCTGTTTGCACCAAGGTTCTGATCAGTGTTACTTTGACCTTTGTAGACTTTTATCCTGATTCATTATTCGTGGTGAAGCCAATATGCCCTTCAAATGCCCATCACCCTGCCTGGGATGAGGAACAGTTTGTACAGCTACTGGAAGTGGTGAAATGAATGGATGTTTTCCCCTGAATTCTATCCATTGATAGTAGGGAGTGGTCACAGCCAAGCCAGAAGCAATTTCTGGATGTTACTGGTTATCGGAAAGGAGAAATCCATCTAGAAAGCTAACACCCAGAAATACTCCACAGCCCACAGTAGGCAGAGCATGTGGAAAATGGGCCTGTCTTTCATAAGAGTTGTTTCTTGGGGAAACTTCCTATCTCTCTTTTTTTTGAGGGGTTACAATTACATGGGCAAGATAATGAGTACATTTCTTATCAAGCATTGTAGCCTCCTCCTTTGTTTCCCCTTCCCATCCCTTCCCATCCTCCCTCTGCCCTCCACCCAATTCCCCCCCCCACCAACATCCTATCTCTTAAGAAGAGATGGGAGACATAGGAAGAAGATAGAATTATGACTTCATGGGGGCTTCGCCATCTCTGCAGCAAGACTCACACAGAGTAAGAACAGCAGGAGCTCCCCTCCCCGGTCAGAGGCTCCTCTGTAGCTTGCTTAGAGCGTCATTACCAAAGCTGATGCCATTCTTTTTCTTTAAAAAAAAAAAAAAACGAATTAAGTTCTAGTTTCACATCACACTTGTAAACCAGTTGGAAAATACTATTAAAAAAACTTCTATATTCCCTACCCACAACCTCTGAATGTTAACATTTTATCATGTTTGTGCTGTTCTTTTTCTATTCTTTCTAACTGCCTATGGGTACACACACACACACACACACACACACAACTTTTCTGAACCACTTGAGAGTAAGTTGAAGATGTAATGCTTCCCAAATCCTATGTATGTTTCCTAAACGACATCTCATGGAACAATTACTCTGCCAAGTTAATTATACAGAGCCGCAGCTACCCAGGATAGGGGGAGGGGCCTGCAGTGACTGTCTGTCTCACAAGGTACCACAGCCACATCTAATCAGTTCTCCAGTGGCAGACAGATTTGTTCTCTTGGCCTTTCCCTTGAGTTCGCAACAGTAATGCTAGCTAATTAAAATTGAGATTCTCAAGACTTAGGGGAGCTTTGCTGACATTATACAACACTAACCAGCCATGGAGATGAGAAGAAATCACATCATGGTCCATTTGGGTTTGATTTAAGCCTTTAAGCAGTCTAGGATTTCATCTTTTACTTGATGAATTAGAAGCAAGCTGTTTTCTCCACTTTGATAACTACTCTCCCAGAATACTTTTCTCCTTGGAAGAGAAACTGGAAGAAATGAGACATTGTAAATAATAATCAATATAAATAAGTAGTATTATTGCAAACTTCAGTGATAAAGGCTGGTATTAATTACAGACCCTGTCTGCCTCAGCCATGTGAACTGACAAGTGCTTGCCATGGGGAGTAAGGGTCCCCAACAATGATGGTTATTATACTGTTCTTAGAAAGGGGCCTAGGTTGCTGAAGCCGGCCATCAACACGAAGAAAATCCAAATGGAGCACATGATTTCTTTCTATAGAAATAATTTCTGTATTTCATTTTTTTAAAGAAAAAGAATGGTATCAATTTTGATAGCAAAACCATCATGACACTTCAGCGTGATTTCTTTATATAGGAATAATAAGCTAGAACCTTTGCCCTCATGCATACATAGCTCTCACACCTACAAGAACACACTCATTTAATGTAGTCTTATATCCTGTGTCTATCAGCAAAAGCCAGGCTCTCTGAACAACATTTGCCATTTCCATGGGTTCAAACAGCAAACCAAAGCCCTTCTCCAGGCCCTGACCAACGGGGGATGTTGGCAGGAACTGGAGTCCGAATCACTTAAAAAATCATATTATTATTAGTAAAACATTATCTCTACATAGTAATAGAAACAATTAAGCAATGGGAAATGGTATAGAAGAGGCCAGGCCTCATGGTTATTTGGGGAGGCAGAAATCTAGAGGATCACAGCTCAAGGCCAGCCTGGGCCAAGAGTTAGTGAGACTCTATACCAACAAATAAGCTGGGTGTGGTAGTTTACATTGGTGATCCCAGCATAAACAGTTTGAGGATTACAGTCTGAGTCAAAAACAAACCAAAAAGACAGAGATCTTATCTGAAAAAATAATGAAAGTAAAAAGGGCTGGGGAGAGGGCTCATGTGGTAAAGTTACTACCTAGTTTGTGGGTGATATTACAGAGAGAGAAACAAGCAGAGAGACAGAAAGAGGAAGACAAAGACAGAGACAAAGAGAGAAGATAAAAGGAAAGCTATCTCCTCCCCTCCCCAATGACTATTCAAAATCTTCCAGAAAAAAAGTACATGGATGTGCAAACACACACTTAGGTCTGGAGTTGTGTTTCACAATGGCAGAGCACTTACCTACATGCATGAGGCCCAGGTGCAGTCCCCCATACCGCAGACATAGGAGGCTGCGCCCGTCTTTCCCATGGTGATAACCAGAGGACCACCCCCCCACCCCCGTCCCCATCCTCTCCGGCGGGACCATGGCTCTTCACCCAGCCATTCCCAATTCTTGAGGTCCAAGGCCAGGAACTGACTGTTCTCCAAACCCTCTCCTCTGTCCGCTCCTGTTCTCCAGACTATCTGTACCAAAATGCACTGGCTTCAGTGGGCATCCAGGTCCTCGGTGAGCACGTTTCCAGAACCTTGGGTGACTAAACAAGCAAACTAACCTCACTCTGTAACCCTTAACGGTGTGCTCCTGCTTGCGTGGGTCCCGCACGGAGACCATTCCCTGAGCATGCTGAGCCCCCTGGAGAGGTCAGAGTGGGGGCCAAGGCCCTCACTGGGGGGCTCTGGAGGAGAGCAGAAGGGCCAGGCAACATGCACCAGCTCGTTTCTGCTGTTGGTTATTTAAGAGGACAGTATGTAATCCTGCCCTAGGGAGCTGTGTGCAGAGAGAGGGGTGATGCTCCCACTAACGCCCCCACAACACCGCACGGTGCACTTCCCCAGAACCGGGGCCTGAAGCACACGTGAGGGTTCCTGTGCTACCCAGGACACCCCGCACCATCCGGTGTCGCTCGGAGAACCTCCCTGCCGTTCTGTTTCGCTTTTTCTGTACGTTTACCCCGATTCTTTAGGCTTCATTAGTTCTACACTCTGCCCACTCTCCTGCTTTTGTTTGGTTTTGCATTCTTTTTAATGGCCATTATCTGAGCTACTTGTGTTCCCATGCCAGCACCAGTGAGGTTGTATTCTCAAGACTAAGGCATGATGGCAGAGGGCGGGGCTGAGGACAGGACGGGTACAGCCTGTGCCTGGCAGCCTTTCACAGGTAAGCATCCCAGGCGAGAACCCACGCTCTGTAGCCCAGCAGGGTCTCTTCCCTGCGCCCTGTCAGGGAATGCAAGGCCTTGGATGTGGTCCACCCACCACACAGGCTGTGTCTGCATCATTCCATGCTCTGAGCATCCTTACCAAGCCTGATTTCTCCTGAGTGCCTTTTGTGCATTGATGGATTTACCAAATTGGTGAGAATGTCAAAATGACACAGGTGTCCATTCCTTAATCCAGACAGGAGGAAGGTGAGGTGGATTATTCATAGCATTGTTTTTCATCCTTCAAACATGGATTCACTGCCTCTGACTTGTCAAGCACTTGCTATGTGTGTTGTACCTGAGACCTCTCTCCTGACACATCATTCAGAAGGGCCTCTCATGCGCTAGTTCCCTCTCACTTCATAACAGTCCTGGAAGGTGTGTGGTCAACATCCACAAGTAGATGCCATGGCTTTCCCAAAACTATGGCCTGGGGCTGTAGACCTCTCTGAGCTGGCCTCTTCTCCTTCTCGGCTCCTGTCTTCCCTCAAGTGTCATGGATGCACAGTGAGCACAAAATACCATCTGGTGCTAGACCACCTTGCCTGGCTCTGTCAGATCTGTCCTGCCTTTTGCTGCCCTTTTCTCTTCCACTCTTGCCCCATGCATCATATCTCCACTGGCAGACGCCTCAACTGGTGAAAGGTACAGGTAGAGTTTGGAGTTGAAGACTGGGTACGCCCATCCTAGGGGTTTGCTCACAACCCATTTTAGCTGTTTTGTGTGCTTGATGGCCTAGAGCTCTCAGAGACACAGGTGTCAGGCTATCGGGTTGTCACAAACAGCCACCATTGCCGGAGAGGTTGTGAGGGCCTCTGCCATCGTTTCTTCACTTATCCACAGGTCCTACCAGGCGATCCCTTGACCCTTTTGTCTCTGTGCCTCTTCTTGCTTCCTACTCCAATCCAAATAGTCCCCGAAGCTCACTCTCCACCAAGCTGATGGTGGCAGGTTTGGATCCTCGGCGACGGCAGACCCTTTCCTGTATTGAGAATGCAATGGCTCTTGAATCTCTTGTCTGTCTTTTCCCAAGGATCTAGGGAGCTCTGGGTTTCATGATCCTCTCCTGAGCTTGGTAGTGGTGATGGTGTTATCTTTAAAAACAAGTAGTTCAACACCTCCTCCAGCGTTGCCTGGAGGAGATTATCTATCTCTGGATCTACTTTTGCTAAGAAGTGTGGAAAGAAGACTGATTTTTTTTAAAACATTGAGCAACACTTCATAGTAGAAAAATAAGCAGTTTGTTTATGGGAGTGGACTTGGAGGAATCATGCTTCTCCTGTTCCTATGTGAGGGGCAGGGACTCAACCCCCAGGCTTTCCATGACTTCCCGCTGTGCATCTTGCTAACCTACGTGAACAGCCCCTTTGTCCCACGGTTGATGTCTGAACATGAGTGGTTTCGTTTTTACTCTTTGTCCTTATATTGTCCTTGTCTCTGGTCTCTCTTCCTAAGTGAGCCAGTGTAAGAAATACTTCCTTTTGCCAAAATGTGACTTCTCTGTCTGAGTCAGGGAAAATTCCAAGGAAATTTAGAGTGAGAAAGGAGAGGAAAGTGTTTCCAGTTTTGAGTCTAACGTCGTCACATTACCATTCAGTGTGATCACAGAGAGTAGATGAGATTGGTCTGGGCTCCATGATTTCTCCTTAGTTAGCTCTGCTGTCATGAGCACAGTCATGGCATGAGGCTTCCACCAAACAGGTTTGTTTCTCCCTTCGTTACAATACTCAGCTCTATAAGCCATGGAGGCCCTTAGGAACCAGCCCTTCTTGGGACCTCAGCTGTGGAACTTGTCCTCCAAGAATCCATCCCTATCCTCTCCCCTTTTTCAACCTTCAAGAACTCTCCTCTTGGAGAGTTCTCTTGGTTTTGCTCTCCTCTTGGTATTCTCATTTTTCCTTTGGCAGTAAAGCCATGGCTTTTGGAAACTTTCCCAGTGGAAACTGATTTGTGAGTGCCATAAAGACAGGATTCAAAGGAAAGGGTCACGCCCGTGCAGACTTTTCACAGAACCACATCAATACATCCAAAGCTATCCAAGTGGATGTCTAGCCAGAGCAGAGAGAACATTCTACCTTAGCTAGTTATGCCCTTCCTTATGGGGCAATACGTTATTTTGTTGTTGTTCTTCTTCCCATAAATTCCCCTTGTTCTTCGTGTCGTTGATGAGTATCCAGAGAAACACAAATGATGTCACATTTGGGAGGCACATGGCCCTGCCTCTGGGAGTGCCAACACTTGCATCCTTCCAGGCAATGGACATCCATTCATCGGGTGCTGAAACTTGAGGATATATTTGCTTACACTGCTCTTGCTTTGTGCTCTCCTCACATGTGGCTGCCTCTTCCCAGTTTCCTTTGTTTGGCCCTCACCTTCACCTTCACACTGACCTGAGGATGGAACGATCCTCACATAGCAGTCTGGATCTGCCCCAGAGTCTCCAACAGCAGCACAATCGACATTTTGAGCCAATAATTCCTTGGGAGGGAGTGTTGTCCTGTGCACGTTAGGATTTTTATGAGCATCTCTGATCTCTATCCATTAAGTGCCAGGAGCGCCCCTGACCCAAGTCATGACAGTAAAAAAACAGATCCCATGAGGGCCACATATTCCCACTGGTATACTGAAAAGAGGGCTATTTCTGTAGCTCTTCATCATCAGAGCAGTACCTGAGTATGATACCCAGGGGAGATCGGTTTCCATTTGCTTGTTTATCTAAGTGATGAATCAGATACAGACTCCTAGTTAAGTCCTGGGAAGAAACATTGCACCCTTATTTATTTCACGAAGAGCTTTTCCAGTGGTTCAGAAGTGCCTTGCATGAGGGGTGGTGTGAAATTAGGCTCTGCCTCTGCTGCCTCTGCTTTGAAGTGCTTTGTGCTCCTCACGGAAAAGCATCATGGAAACCTGGAGTATGAGAGCGATGCTTTGCTGTCCCCATGCTGGGAGGCAGGACTGGTGGGCCTCCACAGAGTGTGGGACCCCCACACCCCAAATTCCTGCTGCTCACTGCCCACACACACACACACACACCCATTCACTATAGTGTGAAGTGTCCTCAAGTTCAGAGTGGATGGTTGAATCATAAAATAACTCAGAAAGGAAAGCTGTGGTTTATGAAGACCTTACGTTGAATTCTGGACATGCTTTTCAACTCAACAGGTTCTTAGGAAAAAGTTGTGTTTGATGAAAAGAAGGTGGGCAAGTGATGATAAAACTTGGAAACTCTAGAAACTTCTAGAAGCCATAGAAAGGAGGTGAAAGAAGAGACCAGCAAGCATAGCCTGGATATAGACCTGGTCTTCTATAAAAACAGGCACGGCATTGTGTATTGAACCCTGACCAGGTGCTAGCCTCTGCATGAAGTGGCATGTTTAACCTTCCTAACATAAGCCTTGGAAGGAGATAACGCTATTCTCCCTGCTTTTCTGATGAGAAAATTGGGTGGGCTGCACTTCTCAGATGACCTAGAGCTGTCCTCTGTTACAAATCCAAGAATGCCTGGCAGGGTTCATATTATGCAAACTCAGAATTAGTACCTTTTGTCCCTATAGTGTTAGCAGCAGGTAAAGGGGCAATAATCTGTTCTAAGACCAAAGTCATTATTAGTAATGCCAATAGAACTTGCAGCTTTTCTTGTCTCAGAGTCCCCCTGGGGTCCTAGAGACTTTGATATGCCATAGCCCTTCTGGGTGGCTGGAAAAAGTGAGGGGGACAGGTGTCCCCAACTCACAAGCAGTGCTACTTCACAGCTGTATACGGTATTTCTAAGAGTGTCACAGGCAGCTCTGCCAGAAGCCTTCATTTGCGCAGAGTTCTCTATGGAGGCTCAGGGATAGTAATATTCAAAGCAGACAGCAGGCTTTACAGTTTCTCCCCAGCTACAGCAGAGCACCTGTGCAAACCCCCTCCAGCCTGAGATCACCTGCAAATGAGCTCCATGTTGACCTGTCTGCCAGTTGAGTAGTTCTCTCTAGATGTCCAGAATTGCAGCTGGGCCTGGGAGCCGTTTCCACCCTTGCCACCACACTTACCCAGTATTGTTCAGAGATCCTGGTTGGATGGCAAAGATATACCACTTTTGCTTCGTTACAGATTTTATTGCAAAGAAGTAAAATTGGGCAGTGACCCCACCCTCTCAGTTTGGGGGTGGGGGCCTGAAATCTCAGCCAACAACTTGGCCTTTTCAACATGGAGCGATGACCATAGCCCTGTGCGTGCAACATTCATGTGCATAGCTCTGCTTGCTCAGTGAGGAGAAAGCGAAGTAAAAAGGGCTTGTCTCCCCATGGCTACCTTCTTGCCAACAGTGAATTTCCATCTGAAGTTTTCATTCTGAGGGTATGCGAATATTTACCACGGAGCCCCTGTGTTGTTTGCTGTGCCTGGCTTCTGGTTCCAATAGGCCTGCAAGTCTTCCAAGATTCTTCCCCGCCTAACCTGTCCCAATTTCCCCAGCCACGCCCTTCCTCACCAAGTGCTCTCAGAGAGCTGCTCCCTATGGTTTAGAATATTTACTGAACTCTCTTTTTTTTTTTCTTTCTCTACAGTGTGGCAAAGGAGCAGAAAACTTTGACAAATTCTTCACACGCGGGCAACCTGTCTTAACACCGCCAGATCAGCTGGTCATTGCTAACATAGACCAGTCTGATTTCGAAGGGTTCTCATATGTTAACCCCCAGTTTGTGCACCCTATCTTGCAAAGTGCGGTATGAAACTCACGTGAAAGCAAACATTTCCCTCCCCCTCAGCTTCCCCAGCAGTGGGGAAAGATCCTTGACCCTAACATTTTTAAGGCCATGGCCTTATGTCTTACTCCACATGGAGGCCTGAAAATTGTAGGGTAATTAGTCTACATGTGATCAACTTTTCAGGGTCTCTCTCTTACAACCAAGAACATTACCTTAGTGGAAGATGACATAATGTACAGTGTCCAGTTTAATTATGTAGATGTCACATCTGACTATAGATTAACCTTTCCTAGAAAATGAGACTCTTACCCCCTTTTTGGTACGATTTGATATATTCTCTATTTGTGGATTTTCACCATCAGGCTCCCCAAACCAGAGATGTTGAAGTAAACCTGCCCTCGTCCAATGGACTAGAAACTTCTCCAACCCACAAAACCTTTGGAGCGAAAGAGTGGGGAGCCCAGAGCATGAGCAAAGAGGGATTGGGGATGGGAAAAGCTTCAAGATACCCACTGCTTCTGTTCTTTATGTCAATGGAAAGCCCCGTGAATCTGAGAGACCAGGATGGACCTAATCACTGTTCTCAAACATCATAATGAAACCATAATCCAGTGGTTTAAAAAAAAAAAGCAAGAGAACTTCAGATGAGTGTTATTGGGTGACACTGTCATCTGTTACCCTATCTGGTTGATAACTGTCTCAATATTTGCATTCTTTTTAAGAGGCCAAATCATTTAAGGACTTTTCTAAATGAACCAGTGAAATCATTTCAGATCAAGGAAAGAACCCAATGTGTATGTATGTTCATTTTAATCTCTGGGAGATTATTCTTCAATCCAGGGTGCCATTAGTAACCATGCCACCACCCATGAGTGTCGTTAGCCAACCCCCAACCCCACACACAATATTTTGCTACCTATGTTGTTTCCCTTTCTAAGAAGCTGATGTGTACGCCCCCATCCCCTTTTGTACTTATTTATTTAATAAGCTGCAGTGTCGTTTATGAAAGTACGATGTACAGTAACTTAAAGCATTGACTCTAGCATCTGTCCCCATTGGTTAATTTGCCTCCTTTCTCTAGCCCTTGATATCCACTTAGGGATAAAAATAATACAATGTGGTTCCCACTACCAGCTCCTATTGAAAGACACACTTGGAACTGTATACTTGAGACACTTGGATGCTCATCAGCTCAAGGATGTTTTCTTGCTAGAAGAATCTTAATATTTGCAAATGCATCATGCAATGGATTTTGCATGTTTATAATAAACCTTAATAACAAGTGAATCTATATTATTGATATAATGACATCAAATATAAAGAGTATTATAATAATTTTATAAGACACAATTGTGCTATATTTGTGAAGGTTCATGTTTCCAATCTACTATTATGATTAAGTTTTAGCTTAATATATGCTGCTGTGCTTTCTCTTCCCCTCCCCCCAGCACTGTATCAGATATATTAATTTTTTAATGTAGATCTAATTTCAAAAATGAATGACTATTTTACATGTTTAATTAGGCTTTTACTATATATGTGTATATGTGTGTGTATATATATATATATATATATGATTCTACCTGCAAACCAAAATTTTGTTTGTGGGGATTATTTTTGAGATGAGACTCTCTTAGCTTCTTAATGTCATTCTCCATTTGAGTTCCTCCATCACTCTTCCTCCTGGGGATTCTAATATCTCTGGTATGTTTGTGAACATGTATGGTATTCTTACAGCATCTGGGGTGGCGGGGGGGAGGAGAGAAAGAGTTGTTCTTTCTCAGCTTGTGACTGTTGGAGACTCTGTCTCAGGGAAGAGGACTGGGGGGATCCCCTTCTTGTTCTGTGTACTTGAACACAGCAGAAGCACACGATCCATCTTGCTGCCCCACTGTTTGCTCCAGCACACACACACACACATTTCGTGAAACACGCTATATGTCAGTCCCTGAAACACAGCCATTCTCTACAGCAACCCACAGACTCTCTTCATAGTATTCAGATCTCCTGTCACTAAAATTGACCATGCCAGTCTTGTGATGAGCACTAATTTGGCAACACCCCCTTCCCAGTGCAGGTTCCTAGGAGGAGCTAGGCCTCCAAGTGAAACGTCACTATCTGTCCTTCTAGCAAGCTGCTCTGTTCCCTTCCCCAAAGCACCGCCAAGTTAAGTTCTTCTCAGTGTCACTCTCGGGCTGTTTGCCTGAAGTTCACATAACATACAACCATCGAAGGTCTTTGAGGCGAGAAGCACAGAGGTATTGGAAGGTGAAGTAGGGAATGAGCCAGACCAGAACAGAGTGGTTTCTTCTGCCGTATTTGAGCAACTCTAGACTTCTAAATTCAAAAAGGGTTCATTTACTGGTTGCTCAAGTGCTACTTGTCACAGCACATTCTGGGGATATGTCCACATCAGAACGCCACATTTGGTGGGACAGTAAAGAAACTGACTTAGAGAATGAGCCTAGGGGACAAATGGGCTATTCTCTTGCCCCAGATGAACTAGGAACAGTGCTGGTCCCCAACGGAGGAGCGAAGTGAACCAAACCCCAGAAGAGCACCTGGGCTTGTGGACCGCTTGTCGCAGTATGTCCAGCTTGTTTCAAGCAAGCTGCAGTCTTGGGTTTTGTATTGGTTTATATGGGGAGCGGGGAGCAGTTTGACAGCCAACACCGAGTTCCAAGTTCCTAGGAAACAAATTCTACCGTTCAGTGACCTGTATCCTAAGAGAATGTGAAACAACATTTTGAAAGAAATGACCCTTCATGAGGAACAGCAGACTCAAGGGACAGACTATGGGGGAGGAAATGGTTAAAAATAAATAAATAAATATTTAAAAACGGGGCCTGAGGAAGTATTCCTATTGTAGCCTACTCTGTGCATTGCCGACCCTGAAATTTAAACTAGGGCTGATGATTTAAAGCTCTAAGACAGTTACTGCTGCATGGCTAACGTGCATTACCATTCTCCACCATTCGCTATACAAATGATGGACAACGTTCTGTACCACTGCCTCCACTCCAAGGGCCTGGTGGGAAATGGAGTGGCCAGAAAAGGACTGCTGGTTGAATTTCAGCAGCTATGTGGGAGGTTGGCAGCAGGAGCTTTAGCCTCAAAGATTCATTCTCTGGGAAACTGTAGGAATACCTGCAACTGACCACAGCCTGCATTGCTTGGGCCTGTGGAGGAGAATCTAACACAATCCGAGTCTCCACAGGACCCCTTAGGCTGTGACCCAGAAAGACCATTCAGAATGTTTTGTGTTATTTTCCACTGGAAGATGGCCAGTGCTCAGCTGCAGCGCCTCCCTCCATGGCCAGAGGCCAGTGGGCTGACAGCCCTGCTATGGGCAGTCCATCTAGAGACGTCTAGTGCTTGATTTGAATGGAAGTTGCTGAATTGTGCTGCCAGGTGCAGTGCCCAAGAGGTTAATGGAAGACCCAACTCAGGCAGGAACTGATGCAGAAGGTAGATGGGTAACCCTAGGAACCAAGATGGTTGATCCTTTATACTTCCAACATGGAGTCCTACAGCCTAGTTGAAGCTGATCACATTCTGCCTTTCTTAATGAAATATATTAGACTTTTCTTTGCAAATCTTGGTAGAAAATTCAGGACGCTCAAGAGCTCTCTGGAAGTTTAGCCCAGGAATATTGGTGGATAAACACCAAGGATTGCCAATCACTTCTGTGAACTAAAAGCTATAACTGATGCTGGTGACTTGCTGGTTGAGAGTGGTATCCTCATGAAAGCCACGCATTGACATGCTAAGAAGAGAGAGGTGGGTGAAGGCTGAAGTCAGACAGGAAAGAGAAGAGTAGGATATTGTTGCATTGGGAGGAATGTAGCAGTAGGGAGATAAGGCTGTGACATTTCAGAAGCTTTGCATGGGAGGCCATTGGTGCAAATGGAAGTCACCATCTGCTGGTCTTCAAGAGGGTAGCTTTTGCCAGGGACACAGTCTTGCTGCTCCTCAGAAAACACCCACCAAAGGCAACAACAGTCATCAGCTTCTCAACAACTGTGAGAAGCCCTGTTCCTCTCTCTAACTGCAAATGACTCACAGTTATCTGGGACAAGCCAGACCATCCACCGAACCCTGGAAGCCCAAAGGTTCTGCTCTTTTCTTTCTGTGACCTCCTGCTGAGAAGTATGGCAGCTGAGGATTGGTAGATGGATGGATGGTTGGATGGATGAATGGATGGATGGGTGGGCGGGTGGGTGGGTGGATGGATGGATGGGTAAGTGGGTGAATGAGTAGATGGATGGGTGGGTGAGTGGGTAGAGGAGTGGATGGACAGATGGATGGGTGGATGGATGATAAGTCACAAAACAACCAACATCAAAGTTCCCCCCCAGCATCTGTGAGCAGGGGAAGTAGGCGTTTTGCTGGGCTTTCAGTGAAAGTCTTGTTATGAAAACCTCGCATCTGACACCATCTGACAGTCATTTTCACACCTTGGCCAGCCTATTTCTTCTGTGCATATCACACGTCTCCTGTTTTGTTTTCATAGTCTGCAAAGGCAGGGGACCTGTTTCCCCACTGAGCAAGCTGCACGACCATGATCATGAGCTGGACAGAGTAAGGGGCCGGACAGTATGATGCCCAAGAGAGTTACAGGTACCGTGAGGGGTGACCGTGGTAGGGGAGGAAAAGGACATTCTGGATGACATGCTGGCTTGACAAGGAGCATTGGGAAATTTTTTTTAATGGTTTTCCTTAAGCCGCTTGAGCCTTCAGTTATGAAACACTCCGAACTGCCAGCGTTCCTGTCAGGTCCTGTTTGAGCTGATGTGGCAGACCTAGGGAACATGAACACATTTCTGCTGTTAAAAAAAAAAGTTCTAGAAAGTTGCAAAAAGCTGTCTGGGTTCCATGTGAGTAAAGTCAGTTATATAGAACTGATGTGAATTCCAGTGCAGTTCATCTGATCATGGCGAGGTTAGGGAAGACTAAAACCATGCACAGCTGTGATCCCTGGGCCTCACATCTGTGGATTCAGTGCTTCCCTAAGAATCACGGCAGTCACTCTCAGTCACCAAACAGACTTACCATGAGCTGACATTCCAGCCCACAAGTCCCAAAGACTTTTCTTAGCCCTGTTAATTCCAACAGAACAGCTGATTACACAGCACTGTTTGTACTTTTTTAAAATAGAGAACTTTAATAAAAGTCAATTCTTTAAAAAAAATGATTTTGTAAAGCTACGACTGATTTCATAAAATTCCGATCTCTTGGGTCAGCTAGAGCACCCCTGGCCTGCATTCCCACTCAGGGTAGCCCTGCGCAGCTGGGCTGTGGACTTCACATTGGAATGACCACAAGTTCACATGGAACTCCTTAGCAGTCTGATGCTCTGGGTTTGTTTTTTTTTAATAGATACCAGGGACAACTGCATAAAGCTTTGGAATGGCCAAACTATAGGAAAGATGCCTTGGTTGTTCCCCCTTCTGAGGTCTCTAGGACCCTTGCTAGAGTTTGTGGACAAACTGACCTTCCAGTCCATCTTACAAAACAAAAACAATAACTTCCTTTTTCTGAAATAAAAAGATGGCTTTGCACTTTCTGATGCAACAACCATGTCACTGTCTCTGTATAACTTTAGGAGTATCTCATCCTGTAGTTGGTTGTGGACTTTTGTTACTGTTCTTCCCGAAAGAGTATAATTGTTTCCTGGAGGGGGGGGTTAGTGGACTATTCAAAATCCCACATGGAACGGATGCTATTTGGAGTCTTGAGGTTTGTTTTTTTTTAACCAAACTCTTATCCGTATAATTAACATCTTTCTGAATATCCTTTATCAATGGTCAGAAATATTTGAAAACGCTTTTTCCCCACATAATTTTGTTTTGTTTTGTTTTGAAGTCCAGGCCATATTGTAATCTTCTGAAAAACACCATACAAGACCCCTAATTTGTATGGAGAAAGAGATAGGCTGGCTTTTACCTGTGGACAGGGGTAGAGGCTGTTTGGCTGTCAAATAGGGGTGAAATGGATGTTTAAACTTCTGCATCGCTTTCCTCAATTTGTATCACCTCTAAGCTTTGTTTGCATGATATGCTTTGTTAGATATATTAATTGTAGTTTGGAAGCAAGCGTGTACAAATAAAGATAGCAATCATTCCTCAGCAAGCTCTTTTGCATTTTATTGTGGTATTGAAATTATAGTTCATTAAGTGTTCTCCTGGCGCTGCTTGACTCTGGACATGTTCTGTAGCTTTCTTTCATCTTTTTACCCACTTCAATGAACTTTTTTTTTCTCCTTGATAATTGCATGCATCAGCCAGATACAGTAGCTCACGTCTGTAATCCAAGCACTAGGAGGTTAGGATGAGGGGACTGTGTGCGTTTGAGGTCATCCTAGGCTCCATAGTACAACTTTGCCTCAAAAACAAAATTTAAAACTTTGTACGTATTTTGAATCAAACTCCAGCCAGTAACTGGGAGAAAGTAGTGGCAGAGCCTTCATGTGGCCATCATTGATCAGCTGTTTGCTCTGGACCAGCCGAGAGCCACGCCCTGGAGACACAGTAGAAAGATCAGTGTGGCCCCTACCTATATTCCTGCACCTCAAAACTGCAGGGGACACCCCGCCGCTGATGAGAACAGTATCTCAGGATGGATGGTCTCCTTCCCTCAGAATGGAAGGTTCCAGAAAGAATTCAGCCCAAATCCTGTCAACCAAGGTGTGCATCCGGCTCCAGGGGGACTGTCCCCTCTGTCTGTCAACAGCCCCCATCTGATGTTTACACGCGAGTGGAAAATGGGGACCGGCTTTCAAATGTGCAACATTCAAACATGTCTAGTGTTTTGAAACGTGTGACTCGTGAGGGATGGATCTCACAACGAATCACAAAAAAATAAATTGCAACGCGGTCTCTAAAAAGCCGAGGACCAGCCTTGGCAGGGTTTGTCCATGTACCTTTCCTCACCTCCCCCTTGAGGGCTGCACTGTGCCTGCATCCGCCCAGAACCCCAGCTCAGCCTGCCCTTCCCAGTGCACACTAGGCCCAAATTTGCCTGTCCTGTGCCCCCAGAGCCCCAGGCCTTACCCACAGTCCCCTAAGTAGATCACCAAGTGTCAGTACCCACTAACATAATAATCTGACCCCAAGGTGCTGGTCATGCTTACCTGTTAGCCACTGAGCAAGGCGCTGCTTTACAAGCTCGCTCCTTCATAATGTCCTCGCCATTATTTTCAGTGCCACTAACAAAATCCTACTCTGAAACATGCTGACACTGGGTGCAGGTGGTTCACATCTACTGTCATCCCAATCCGGAGGCTAAGATCCGAGGATCGCAGTTCACAGGCCGCCCCCGTGGAAAATCCATGAGATTCTCACCACCAATAAACCACCAAAAAAACACAGAAGTTTAGCTGTGGCTCAAAGTAGTAGAGTGTCCCTGAGCGAAAAAGCTCAGGGACAGCACCCAGGCCCTGAGTTCAAGCCCCACAGCTGACAAAGTCCTCTTCCCCTGTTGCTGGTCTCCCCTGTTCCCCTGCCCAGAGGTCAGCCCACAGCTCCCAGGCCCTCCCCGCACATGGAACCCAAGTCCTCAGATGACTTCCCAGCATAGACTTTCCCCCTCACAAGAGCCTCTGGTGGGGAGGCTATGCTGACTCGTGCGTGTGTGTGTGTGTGTGTGTGTGTGTGTGTGTGTGTGTTCCTGGAATGATGGAGGAAAACAAGAAAGGAAGGAAGGCAGGAGAGGGGGGTGGGGGTGCTGGGAGTCTAGCAAGATGTTTTTAAAACCATAAAGAGGCCTAGATCTTTGCCCAGGAACAGGATAGACACACAACCACTACTAATGAGCTATGCCTCACAAACCCAAGCTCTTAGTCTGCCCTTCAGCCCAGCATCTAGAAGCAATAGCTGCCTGAGCTCACACTTGAGAGACTGATTCATGCCCTGAGCTTTCTTAGCTGAGGGGAATCTGTGGCTCCACTGAAATGGTCATTGTTCAGCCAAGGGCATCCATTTCCTCCATCTGTCCCTATCCTGAGAGCCCTGGGCAGGGACAGGCCTCTGCCTGAGGGCGGGGAAAGCAGTGTCTTGGGCTCCAAGACAGAAGTGGATATCTCCCCAAAAGAAAGTTCTTGTGTGTGTGTGTGTGTGTGTGTGTGTGAGAGAGAGAGAGAGAGAGCCTGGGGTTTGAACTCAGGGCCTGGGTCCTGTCTCTGAACTACTTTTGCTCCAGGCTAGCACTCTACCACTTGAGCCATATTTTCACTTCCACCTTTTTTGGTAGTTTGTTGGAGATAAGAGTCTCACAAACTTTCTTACTGGCTTTGAACCACGATCCTCAGATCTCAGCCTCCTGAGTAGCTGGGATTACAGGCGTGAGCCACCAGCCCCCAGCAAAATTCCTTTTTAAAAATCATTGTATTCAGGGGCTGGGAAGGTGGCTCAGTGGTACAGTGCTTGTCTTGCATGCATGAGGCCCTGGGTTCGATTCCTCAGCACCACATAAGCAGAAAAAAAGCCAGAAGTGGTGCTGTGGCTCAAGTGGTAGGGTGCTAGCCTTGAGCTGAAGAGCTGAGGGACAGTACCCAGAGTTCAGCCCCCACAACGACCCCCCCCCAAAAAAATCATTGTATTCATAAGCTGACATGTTGAATTGAAACCTCTTTGTACAACTAATTAGCAATACTAAATAATTATATGTATAAGGCTAATTGTTAAATATATTGCCAGCAGGTTTTTTTCAAGGCAAAAGAGGAGAAAGAAAAGCAGAAGTATAAATCACAAGGTTGCACACAAGCGCACACATGTGTGTGCGTGCACACTACACACACATACATGACCTGACTGATTACCAGAAGTGTGCCAGGCACGCCTTCAGTTACTTTGCATGCATTTATTTAAAGCCGATAGCCACTCTCACCCTGGGTACCTATTTATTTACCTTGTTCATAAATAGTGCCCAGGTGAATACGTACCAGACAAACCAACATGATCAGGGATGTGAGCTGTTCCAGAAGCTTCCTAAAAGGAGAGGTGGGGAGGCTGGAGTCTGATGGAGGGGGGGTTGGGAAGAGGAGAGCGCCAACAATCAGAAACCAGCCAATGGGAAGGAGGCGGTGGGCTTGCATGCAGATGAGAGCAAGGACGTCACGTGATCCCCATAGCCATTTAATCCCCGGGTGCCTCCATGGATAGCGGTTATTGCTACATGTTTCAGATGGAGAACCCGAGGCCCAAGTTAACTAGCTGGCCGCTGAAGACATAACCCGTAAGCGGCTGATTGAGATTGTGTTCTTGGTCTCTCTGATCTTCCTGAGGAGCTCCGGGCATCAAAGATGCAGTCACGGTAGCTGATCTGAGGATTGCAGCTCAAAACCAGTCCAAGCAGGGAAAGTCTACAGCACTCTTACCTCCAATGAGCCAACAAAGCCAGAAGTGGCGCTGAGGCTCAAGTAGTAGAGCTCTAGCCTTCGGTGAAAAGGCTCAGGGATAGCTCCAGGCCTTCTTATCAGCACCTAATAATAATAATAATAATAATGCGGGGAAGGGGGCGCAGGCCAGAGGCCCCTCCCTTGGGTGTCTTCTCTTCCTGGCTTCCTTCCACCCCGTACCATCATCAAGGAGGACCCTTCCTTCTCTTTGCCGACTCGGAGCCTGTGAGACTAGATGTCTTTCTGTAATTGCTTCCAGAATCCTCTCTCCCGCCTTCCCCGTCTTCTCCTGACGTTTTTTTTTTTTCTTTTTGGCACTGTCTGGGTGTAGGAGGAGAGAAAAAATAGCACAGCAGTTCTAGGAAGCCAGCAGGTGCTGCCATGCCCCGCCCGCTGACTGGGCTGGAGGGCCCCGGGGAGGGAAAGGAGCTGAGCGGGCCCATGGTGGGTGAAGGGGGGGGGCCTTCCCCAGCGGCCCTCGAAAGGACGGTCCAAAACCACCCAACAGGAGCGTCACCTCGTGGGTTAGGGGAGCTAGAATCAAACACCTGGGGATGTTTTGGCCGCCCACAGAGGAACAGCGGGACCAAGGAAGGACAGAACACAGCCACACTATAACGTCTGATCTTCTCCCAGGCTGGAGCCAATTCTCCTTCTGTGTTGTAAGGCCACGGCTCCCAGGCCACTCCATGCACAAGGGGAAACAAAGTCACCCCCTATAACAGAAGGGTTGCTCTGCCACGACTTAAGTGTATTGTGCCTATTTTCAACTTACATTTTCCATTTTTGGGGCCGGTATGCTGGGATGAAGTCCCATTGTACGTACAAAGGAGCACCTGTATAGTGAAGGTCTGGAGGACGAAATTGGCTTCCAGAGCAACACTGCATAGAAACACGAGGAAGAAAAAAAAAGAATGTTGAAAAATGAACGACAGTAAGAAGGGAAGAGGAACAACAGAATGGTGACACGAAGGACAAGGGCAGAGCCAAGGCAGCAGCGATTCTCACCCGATGTTGGAAATAAATGAGCTGTACAACTTGGGGTGGGGGTGGAGGGGAGGGAAAGTAGGAGAAAAATGAGGAAGGGGGTAACAAGTTCGACAAGAAATGTACTTATTACCTTATGTAACTATAACCACTTTGTACACCACCTTGAAAATAAGATAAATAATAACAATAAAAACTCTGAAACAATGTGCCCAATAAATATTTTCTCCTTTAAAAAAAATGACAATAAGTCCATCAAGATCCCACTGACAAACTCAAATTTGCATTTCCTAGCAACGAAATAAACCTGAAGGCTAAATAAACCTGAGAAATATAGAACCTTTGTTCCCAGAAACCAGGAAGCCATACCCGACCCCCAAAAGAATTTCTCGGGGATAATTTTTATTACACTGAAGAGACACTGAGGATATATGACATTGTTTCCCTAACGAACAGCTTGTGTTTTCTAAACCATCTATGCAGTAGCAAGCTTTACGAGGCATGTCTTGAGGGGACCTAGCATTGAAATGCTCCCTGCAGGTGACCCATGGAGAAACTCAGCAGTGAAGTAGACGAGGGCTGGACCCAACGCTATCCAAGAAAAGATCTGAGCATTCCTGGAGGAGCCAGAACAATGAGATGCCACAATGTGGGTTTTTTGATGTTGTTGTTGTTGCTGTTGTTGTTTTTTTAATCTATCAACTTGCCAAAGGCTAAAAGCTTTCTTTAAAGGTGAAGACCCTATTTTGGCAAGAGTTGGGGAAATGAGCCTTCTCCTATCTTGTGGGTGGGAAATCAATTGGTACAATAATTCTGAAGGGCAACTTGGGTCTTTAAAATGTGCTTACATGCTGATTTTTCTTTGGGGAAATTCTTTTTCCTTCAAGCCAGTTACCAAAAATGCACACCAAGCCTTTGGTACTCCAAGTTTGTTGTGCCGTTTGGGTTGTAATCAACACAGATGGGCCCAGCGAGGGGCTGCGCTGGGAATCTGTACATCCCAGGTAGATGCGGATTTTTGCAGTCACTCATTTGAACATCTCAGCCATTCTCTCCTTTGGCAAAAAAATAAATAGTCCAGATGATTCCTATACATTCTTCATCCTGCTCACATAGCCATGATGAATCACGGAACTGGGATGCTGGCAAGCAACCATGTTGTCAAATGGCGGGACTTGCTTAGCTTGCTCCAGCTTTTACACAGATGTGTGTGCTGTGTTTGTGTGTGTGTGTGCGGCACGCGCGCGTGCACACATGTGTGCACGCTATGAAATTCTGCTGTCTGTACCAACTCGTGTAAATCCACAGTCAGGATATGGGACTACTCTATCCAGAAAGAAGCTCATGGGGGCTCCCTGTCTGCACCCCTACCCCCAGGAACTACCAGCCTGTTCCCCCTCACTGGAACAGTGTGTGGTCCAAGAGGAAGCATCCATACCAAATACCCGCCTCCCAGCACATTTCTTCTTCCTAGGCCTGCCTGTTTGCTCAAAAGTTCAACTGACCACAACTCCCCCTGGAAACTCCTTAGCTTCCGCTCACCCTCTCAGCTTCCTGTGTGCTGGTTAGCAGATCTCCTGACTTCAGAGTTCTTCCTGAGAGAGGAAAGAATCCAGCAATCTAATGTGCTTTGAGGCTGGGGCCTAGCATGGGGCACTGGCGGGCTGTGAATGGACTGTCTGGCTCATTCATCGATTATCAGGGGGACTAGACTGACATGTACACACACACACACACACACACACACACCACATAAATGGCTACCTCGGCCCATCCTGCCAGCAAAGAGATGACCCAAGAGACAGCCCCTCTGAGGGCTGAGGCAGGCCCGTGCTTTAACTGGCACAGCAGCTAGGCACGGTGGTGCATAGATTGGAAGTTCAAGGCCAACCTGAGAAATAGGCTCCATTGACTCTGTCTCAGAAACAACAACAACAAAAAATAGACTAGCATATATCTACCCCTCCGTTAACTGGAAACAGTTGAAATGTCTGTGGCTAGCTGGTTGCGCATAGAACCCCAACTCAAGGCTGATTCCGGGTTGCCAAGTGCTCCCTGGGTTCTCTGGAGTTCGGTAATGAATGCTCACTGGTACAAGCCAATCACTGGAAACTCTCCTTGCCAAAGCCTGATTTAGGCCCATGAGACTGGGGTGAGGCCTCTTCCGGCCAGTTCTCAGCCTTCTAGAGGCCTAGGGTGGGGTGGGGGTGGGGCAGGCACAGGGAGAATTTGTCAGCATGGAGCGAGCCAGCGCCTCAAAGATCCTTACCTGGGGACCATCGCCCAAAAATCCACAGTGGCAGCAAGAACAGTTGATAGCAGAACGAAACACAATAACGATGGAGAAAAATGAAAGGCCAAGCAGGAGCCATCGGGGAGTTTTATGAGGCAGGAAAAGGCGGCCTCGTTGTTTGGTTGGAAGGCTCTAGGGCTCCCCGTGTCTCTGAATTCTCCATCCCCCCCACCCGCTGGACACTCACGCAGCTCCAGGCTTTGATTTGCACAGAAGGCTAGCCCTGGTCCAGGGGCTTCTGCTGCTCTACAGAGAGCCTGTTGTTTGTTCCTAACCCCAGCTTGACTGCTTAACTAAGGGGCTCAACCAGGGCCCATGGGAAAGCATAAGAGAGCTGTGAATTCTGCCAGGGCCTTGTACCCTGCCCCTCCCCACCTGACGCACATGCCCGTACTGTTCCGTCTACTTCAGGGTGTCTGCCCCTTGGCACTTTCTTTTTTGTCAGGCGTAGGGCTGGACCTGTCCAGAGTTGAACTCTGGGAGCTGTCCCTGGATTCTTCAGCTCAAGGCGAGCGCTCTACCACTTGAGCCACGGCACCACTTCCGGTTTTCTGGTGGTTTATTGGAGATAAGAGTCTCACAGACTTTCCTGCCCTGGCTGGCTTTGAACCGAGATCCTCAGATCTCAGCCTCCTGAGTAGCTAGGATGACAGACAAGAGCCACTGGCACCGGGCCCCTTGATACTTTTGCCATTTGGGGTCCCATTACTCTCTTGAGGGGAGACGATCCTGTGCACCATAGGCTGTTTAATAGTGTCCTGACCGCAAGCCGCTGGCATCCCTCTCTTCCTCCGCCTCAGTCCCTCCCCCGACTAAAATGCATGTCTGTACCCCCAAAATGCACAGAAGTGCTGCCTCTCTTGGCCATCTACTGCCACTCCTCCTTTCTTGGCATATTGGGCTGTGAGGTAGGCCCTGCGAGTTGGGCCCATGTGGAAAGCGGCTACTGGGGATGGGCAAAGTGGGGTTCCCCGGGGAGGAAGAGAAGAGGAGCCTTTCTTTCCAGCACAATGACCTTGGCCTCCCATGTTCTTCAGCGCCAACCACAGCCAGAAACACATGCTTCCTACCGCACGGGGGCGCTGTGGCTGCCACTCCATCTCCAGCATGCTGACTGCAAGGATGAATGAATGACCCACTGGGGAGGGATGAGCTGCCAGTCCAAAAGGCCCTGGCTGAAGTCAAGGTGGGGAGCAAGGCTCCTTCCTTGTGTTACCGCCGCCCCGGGGCTGCCACAGAAACCAAACACTCACTGTGCTCAGATGCTTGGCTTTTCCATTGCCATTCCTGTCACTGGGGAGAGGGGAGGGGATGAGGGGAGGAAAAGGGTCAGAAACAGGAGAGGGTGCTCAATCCCCCAAACCATCCACCCCCAACCTCAAGCAGTCAAACCCCTAGCTGCAGATGATTATCGTCTTGAAGTGGGACAGAAACAGAGAGAGCCTGCATTTTTGTTTTCTCCTGGCCAAATATTCTACCAGGCAACTTTAGACCCTGGCCAGCAGATGGCAGTGGCGAGGAACGGGGTACCTTTTCCATCCAGACATGGGCGCGCAATCTGTGATCTTCACCAGTGAGAACTTGGTTCTCCATCTCAGTTCTCGGAGTCTAGAAGCTTCCAAGTCTTCTCTCAAAGATCTATGTGGGGGCTGGGAAGGTGGCTTAGTGGTAGAGCACTTGCCTAACATGCATGAAGCCCTGGGTTCGATTCCTCAGTACCACCTACACAGAAAAAGCCTGAAGTAGCACTGTGTTTCAAGTGGTAGAGTGCTAGCCTTGAGCAAAAGAAGCTCGGGGACAGTGCCCGGGCCCTGAGTTCAAGCCCCAGGACTGGCAGGCTCAGATGCAGCCCATAGAGCCCTGCTTGCTGCGGGCTGACAGCTGCAGCTGGTGGCCGAGTGACCTGGAAGGGCTTCAGAGCCAGCTCTGCCCCTCCCCACCCCCATCGCCCCACCCCCATCCCCCCACCCCGGACCTCTCACCACCACATCTGGGTCACACACCCACAATCACCCGGATGGCTGTCAGCCAATAAATAAAAAATAAATAAAAAGGGAGGGCAGGAATAAGTGCTGGGAAGGATGTTGGGAAACTAGAACCTTCTTCTGTGGCTGGTAGGAAGGCAAAATGGAACACCAGTTGTCAAATTCTCACCACTTGGAACTGAAAACAGGTATTCAAACAAATGTGTGCCACTTGTGTTCACACAGCCCTAGTCTCAGCCGAAAGATGGGGCAGGAAGACCCTGACAGGATGGGGATGGGGCAGATCTGTCATCAGGCCCCCCACTGCTCCTGGCTCCTTAGAAACACCCCCAGTTTCCCTCTCAGATGCTGCCAACCTAACAGAGCCACATCTCCAATCCATAGATTTCAAAGCCTTCCTCCTCTGCTTCAAAGCTAGGAAATGGCTATTTAAGATGCTATTTCCTGCCACCCCAGGAAACAGGTAATTGGGGAGGTGGCAGACGCCTGGCCCTCTTTCTTTGAAATACTTTGAAATGCTCTCCTTTCTCAGCCTCTCCTTCTCCTCCCTCAGCCCCTCCCCCCAGGGCTCTTACCTTAGCCTTGGGAGCCCTCCCCCACCCCAAGTTTGCTCTGAGCAGTTTGCCCCAGAGCAAGGTGTGTGTGTGGGGGTGTTGTCCAGGGCTCCCCCATGGAGCTTTTGACAAGCTTGCTGGGCATATAAACTACCAGAATCACTCTTCCCATCTGCTGGTTTCTTTAAGACCCTGCACTGGGGTTGCCTGACCCAACCTCCTCCCTGGCGGTGCGGGTGGACCTGTGCTGATGTTGGCATAAATTATCTCAGCTGATGAGATGCGCGGCCCCTGAGGCCCTGGGGTGAGGCCATAAGAAAAGCTTTGCAGGATTCCTGAGGAACAGGCAAAAAATCATAATAATAACCATAATTGGGGCCAAGAAGCATGGCAGAGACGCTCCTCCACTTCTCTAGCCTCGCTGGGAGCTGTCCAGTGCTGACCGGGCTCGCCGTCTTCCCACCGCAGCCCAGATGCTCTTTCTCCCCCACCCCTGAGGCATTCCGCCCCACCCAGGGCTCCAGACAATCTCCTCCTGTCCTGTAACTCTCCGCACGGTGGAAAGCACGGGCGACCTCATTCTGGGGAGGGGTTCCTGGCCCTTGGAACTGTTTTAGAAGCAATCCTCTTGTTACCAAGGGGATGAGTGTGGAGCGGAACGGAACAGCTGGTGTGAGGAGCAGGGAGACTGGCCCTCGGCAATGCCGGCCACTGCCCGGTCACCCGGCAGGGACACAGGCCTCCTGGAGCTTTCGTGGGTGGTGGAAAGGGCAGGGGGTGGGCAGGAGGGTCTAAGTGAGGAGGGAAAGGCCCAGCCGGTGCCTCTGCCCACCGCAGCCCTACCCAGGCCTGGCCCAGCAAACCCAGGTCAACTGGCAGGACGGCGCCACGGCTGAGGAAGCACAGAACAACCAGCCTCCCCAGGAAGCGCCACGGACTGAGCCAGCCTCTCTCGTGAGGAATGATGGGAAAAGCCAGAAGCTGTCTCTTGCTGCTCCAGTATTCCTGGCCTTCTGCTTCGTGGACAGCCAGGATCTCACCCCAGTGACTTCTAACAATGAACTTCCTTTCCTCTCCCTTTCTTCCTTTTTTTCCTTTCTCTATTTTCTCCCTCTCTCCCTCCCTTTCTCTCTCTCTTTCTTGCTTGCTTGCTTGCTTTCTTCTTGTGCCAGTACTGGGGCTTGAACTCAAGGCCTAGGTGCTGTCCCTTAGCCTTTCCACTCAGGCTGGTGCTCTACCACTCGAGCCACAGCTCCACTTCTAGATTTTTCTGGTTAATTACAGGTAAGAGTCTAACAGACTTTCTTGCCTGAGCTGGCTTCAAACCGTGATCCTCAGTGCTTAGCTTCCTAAATAGTTGGGATTACAGGCCTGAGTCAGCCACCAGTGCCGGACTCAACAAACTTTCTTTTTCCTACTGGTGACGTGTCTACCAGAAGTGGGGAAGGAATTCTGTACCTCATCCCACACAGAAACTCAGAGCAATGGAAGGCGTCCAGTTGCCTGTCTCAGAGATCCAAAGGCAGGGACAAAGAGGTGGAGAGCAGCCACAAGGAAGAGACACCAATCACCACCACCTCCTCCTCCTCCTCCTCCTCCTCCTCCTCCTCCTCCTCCTCCTCCTCCTCCCAGGGCCTGGACAGGCTCCTAGTGGGAATTCCTTTCCTCCTCTTCCACATAGGCGGACATTTCTTACACCACACACACACACACACACACACACACACACACACACACACACACACTCAAGACTCATTCTACAAGCCAGCTGTGCCCACAAGGAAGTGGCTGTGTGTTTCCAATTAAGACCTAACTCACAAGGGCCTCCACTTGCTTGGATGGGCCCTGGATTCAGAGAAAGCGGTGTTCTCTGGAACTCCTCAGCCAACAGGGAATGCATGAATTATTGAAAGGCTAGAAAAACAGGCTTGGGGAGGGAGGACTGCTCCATTATTCATCAGGCCAGGAGTCCCCAAGTCCCCGAGCACCGCTGCTGGCTTTTACACCTACAGCATTTTCCCATTATGTCTACAGCAAACGTCCGCAGGCCGGCTGTGTCTCTGCATCACAGCCCAAGCCATCCCCAGACCCCCAGCCCCGCAGCCCCCCCAGCCCCGCAGCCCC
>NW_012267223.1:6105162-6108430 GCF_000151885.1 Dipodomys ordii | reverse complement strand
CCCGCAGCCCCCCCCAGCCCGCCTCATCACCCGCAGTCCCGGCTAATGGATGCAGGCTGTGGTGCTGGCTTCTCGCCTTGGACCCCGGATCACGCCTGACCGCTGGCCTGAGGTCCAGATGCCTGAAGGGCCAGGGGCGTCCACGCTGGCCCCTGTCTATTTCTGCAACTACCTACCCTGCTCGTGCAACCCTGCCCCTGTCCCAGACAGCTGCCGTTCCCAGGGTAAGACTTCGGCCAGTGCTGGCCCCTGTCTCTCGGGACGCCCCCTCCCAGGCCCCGGTCTCCGGGTGAATTTCTATTCATTCTTGAGAACCTGATCTCAGGTTCTCTGGAGGGCCTATGGAGGGCCTTCTCCGTGTCAGACACCATCTCCTGGACTCTAGAGTAGCCCAGGCAGCTCTGGAATCTCAGGGGCCCAGCCACACATGGCAAGAGCCAGCACGAATGTGAACATGCACACCAGTACACATTTTCAGGATAGCTGGGGGGGGGGAAGGGAGAGGGGAGAAAGGGGGCTGGGGGGGGAACCACATCAACAAACCAAGTGCAGAGCCTTCCTAAGACAGGACTGAGCAACTGCCCAAGTCACACCCCTGCAAAGCCTAGCCCTAGAGAGGTTAGGTAACTTGTCCAAGGTCACACAGCTCATTAGGGGGCTCTCAACCACCCATGTCCTAAAAGTCTCCTCTCCAAGGGAGCACGGGTGCATCTGTGGATCAAAAGGGAAGATTTCCTTACCCCAAGCAAGCTGACCTTCCTCCACACACTCCTCAGGTGCCTGGGGACACTGCAGCTGCCCGAGGAGGTGACCCTCAGGACCTGGGTCCCAGCAGGGCCCTTGCAGGGAAGATTCCCTGCAGCCCTTGGGGACGCCCAGCTGGCTGCAGTGCTGGTTTTTGTTCTTGCCCCGGTTCGGCGTGCTGGCTGGTTTTCTCTCTGACCACCTCCAATGTACAATCGTTCACCCAGCAGACACCACCTGTGCACCTACTGTGTGTCAGCTCTGCTGCCTCGAAAAGCTCTTAACAGTCCAGGAGACAGATGGTGAACTCCACCTCGCCATGCTGGTGGGAGTCAGACAAGAGGCTCCTGGGCCGGGAGGAAAGAGGGATAGATTCATTCTTGGGCCACAGGGAGAACACGGAAAAAGGTCTTGAAGAATGCATAAGAGTTTTTCTAGAGGAGAAGCCAAAGAAAAGTCATTAGCACATGGGAAAGAATCTGAGCCTGTGGACACTCAGCCCAGCGGAGGGGCATGGACAGCCACCCGTGGGTTCAGACTGCACCCAAGCTTCTGGGGATTGAGACTCAGTAGGAAGGTTCCTGAGATAAGTGAGGGAACAAAAAGAAAACGTTGGGAATTTTCTAGGCCTAAAATGCAGCGCTGGTGGCTCACGCCTGTCATCCTAGCTACTCAGGAGGCTGAAAGCTGAGGATCACGGTTCAAAGCAGGAAAGTCATATCTCCAATAAGTTACTTGAAAAAAAAAAGCGCCAGGTGTGGTGGCTCACACCTGTCATCCTAGCTACACAGGAGGCTGAGATCTGAGGATCATGGTTCAAAGCCAGCGCAGGCAGGAAAGTCCATGAGACTCTTACCTCCAATAAACCACCAGAAAACCAGAAGTGGCGCTGTGGCTCAAGTGGCAGAGCACCAGCCTTGAGCTGGATAGCTGAGGGACAGCGCCCAGGCCCAGAGTTCAAACCCCACGACTGGAAAAAAAAAAGCTTCAAGTGGAGCTGTGGCTCAATTGGTAGAACCCTAGCCCTGAGCAAAAGAAAACAGTACCCAGGTCCTGAGTTCAAGTACCAGGACACCACATACATACACACTGTTCATAGGCCCCAATGACCTTTAGTAAAGTCCAGGGTCAGACCTTAGCCACCTGGGGCTTCTGTTGAGCGGCTGCCGTAGGGTTTGTAGCACATATATTCAGTGCTGATGCCTCAGTAATTTGACCACTAAGCCTACACAGGCCGTGCAGCTCTGACTGCCCGACGGCCTGCAGAGCCAGGCCGGCCACAGTGTCTGCTGCGCCCCCTCCCACGTGCAGCAGGCGGCTGCTGGGCTGCACACAAGGTGCACACAGAGGAGCCCCAAGGTACCTGCTGCCATTTCAGAGAGTGGCAGGTGGGAGGACAGATATTCCAGCCAGGAAGCGCAGAGGAGTCCTGGTGTCAGGAGCCACCCGGGCGGCTCGGCTGGCCCTCCCCCAGCTGTGGCTCCCAGATCACTCACTGAGGCAGAGAAACCATAAGAAGGGAAGATTTGAACATGTGGGGTCCGCCATGTACCCTGGCCTTTCTGTAGTTTAAGAGGAGTGAGCTGTGGAAGGGTGGAGGCGGAGGAGGGGCGGTAAAAGTGCCTTAAAACAAAACCAAACCACAGATCTTAGATCAGATGGGCCGGAGCTGGGGCCTGGCTCTGTTTTCCTCAGGTGTGTGTCCTTAGGGGCCTGGCGCCTCAGTTTCCCATCTGTGGCACGGGATTGCTGTGAGGGTGAAATGACTCCAAACCCTACCTGCAGTGCTGGCCCGTTGGCTTGGTCACTACCTGCAGGGCTGTCCCGTTGTCTTGGTCACTACCTGCAGGGCTGTCCCGTTGGCTTGGTCACTACCTGCAGGGCTGTCCCGTTGGCTTGGTCACTACCTGCAGGGCTGTCCCGTTGGCTTGGTCACTACCTGCAGGGCTGTCCCGTTGGCTTGGTCACTACCTGCAGGGCTGTCCCGTTGGCTTGGTCAGTACCTGCAGTGCTGGCCCGTTGTCTTGGTCACTACCTGCAGTGCTGGCCCGTTGTCTTGGTCACTACCTGCAGGGTTGTCCTGTTGTCTTGGTCAGTACCTGCAGGGCTGTCCCGTTGGCTTGGTCACTACCTGCAGGGCTGTCCCGTTGTCTTGGTCACTACCTGCAGGGCTGTCCTGTTGGCTTGGTCATCATCGCTGAAATTACAAAGCAGTGCAGTGGGGGCAGGCCCCTGGCTTCCGAAGGTGAATCTGCCTCAAGACAGGTGTTCTCAGTCACACCCTACCCAGATGGAAAGCTGCGCTGCTCCCATCTCAGCTCCCTGCTGGGCCCACACAAGCCCCCTAAAAACTCACCACTTCCAGAGCAAGCATCCAGGCAGGGGGTGGAAGAGGCAGAGAGGCCCCGCCCAGGCCCCACCTCCCCCTGCCGAGGCCCCGCCCCCGCCTCCAACTCCGCCCCGGGTCCTACAGGGCCTCGCCCCGCCCCAAGCCCCGTACAGGCCCCGCCCCTGGCCCCGTACA
>NW_012267223.1:6072760-6104465 GCF_000151885.1 Dipodomys ordii | reverse complement strand
CCCGGCCTCACCGAGCTGAGTTGGGAAGGGGCTGGGGCGGGGGGCCGTGGGGACCCGGAGGCAGATGCTGGGAAGTATCAACCCCTCCCAGGTGCACCCTAAAAATTCATCACCCCACAGCGCCCCGTGTTAGTTATGTGAGCTCCGTGTCTGACATTTTAAACGGGACCCAGGGGCGTCTGAAAGCCGTCCCCCTGGACTGGGCCGAGGAGAGAGGCTGGGTCTCTCCACCGGCTGCCATCTGCCCCTGCCAGCCCCGCCCATGTCCCCTTTGATGGGTGCACGCACTCCTGCTCCCAAAAGGAGAGGAGGATCCACACGGGAGGGGAGGTCCCGAGCCGGGGGAGGGAGCTGACAGTCCTCAAGGTGAGACCCCGCTCTGCCAGCTCCAGCCCAAGTCTCTCTCTGTCAACCCCAGGTCTTGAGGAGTGAACAGCCTGGATGTTTGGGGGAGCTGTCTGTAGCTCATGTCTTGGTTTCAGGGCGTCTCGGGACCACGGGCATCCTGGTGACAGGTTGGCTTCCCTTCTTTGCTGACTCCATAGTCAGGCCCTCATGCTGGTGTCGTCTTGCCTGCCTGCAGAACTCCAGCTCTGCCCCCGCTTCTCTGTTAATGAAGCCCCTCAAGGTAGCTGAGCGCATCCACCCCATGGCTGGGTCCCAAGGTACCTAAAAATAGTGAGGTCTGATGTGCTATGCATAGCTATCTGCACCCCAGACTCCTTCTCATGTGAAAGGCAGCAGACTTACTGAATGAAGTCTGCACATATTACAGCCACAGGGTTTTAGTGTGTGTGTGTGTGTGTGTGTGTGTGTGCGCGCGCGCCAGTACTGAGGCTTGAACTCAGGGCCTTGTGTGCGCTCTTGCTTGGCTTTTTTTTACTCAAGGCTAGCATGCTACCACCTGAGCCATAGCCCCATTTTTGGCTTTTTTTTTTTCTTTCTGGTTAATTGGAGATAAGAGTCTTTTCTCTCTGGGCTGGCTTCAAATCTTGATCCTCAAATGTCAGCCTCCTGAGTAGCTGGGATTATAAGCGTGATTCACCAGCTTCTGGCTCACCTATGTATAATTCAACAGAAAGAAGGACCGTGGCCTGCTGAGCGCGGCTGTCAGCAGGGGGAGGACCCCAGCATCCTAGGTGCTGCAGCCAGCCCCCGTGGTCAATGATAGAATTGGAGGCCCAGCCATTCCTAAGAGTTTCTAGATTTGGAGGTGTGGAAGGGGCCATGCAGGGGAGAGGTTGGCCAGATTGTTCACACATGGCTGGAAGGGAGTGGCTTTAGGTTGTGGTGGAACTCAGCAATCCCACTGTGTGACTTCAAACACCCACAAACTGTGTAATGCGGCTTCAGTCATAGGACTCCTCTGGGAACCCAGCTCCCGTGGGGTCCTGAGAACAAAACCAAGTCAGACGATCTTGCTCCTCTCTATTCCAGGAGACACAGATGCGCCCCCTCTGTGAATCCTGGGCTTGATGAATGATAGCCTGAAATGTTCTCTGGAGGTGGCCAGGGCTGCTCACCATGCTAACTCAACCTGGGATTGGGGTGGGCGGGGGATGGGGATGTGTGTGATGGTGCAGGGAAGGTACCCCACACATCCTTAAGGTGGGGAGAGTTTTGCAGGCAGGTAGCTCATAGAGGAAGCTCAGATTTCCAGAATGTGAGGCAGAAGGGCTTGTAAGTTCTGCCTCTGGGGGAGTGGGCACTTCTGGTCCCCAGGTTCTAGCCATTAACATCCGGGGCCTGCCCCATGCACACTCCTGGCCCATTTCTAGGGACTTAGTCAACCTGCACCCACTCTGCCATTCTGTCCTGGGTTTAGGGCCTGTCTTGCTCTTTCAGCTTCATGTGACTTTAGGGCACCAGGAAGGAAAGCCACCCAGCAGACATCATCCCCACCCAAGCCTAGCCTCGCTGTCTGATGCTTAGTATCTTACATCCATTCCTGTGGCTCATGGCCTTGTACCCACTAATGTCTGGCCCTAAGCCTTAGCGTCATGACGTGTAGGAGCTTAGAGGACCTTTGAGAGGGGAAGGCAGGGACAAAGGAGCAGAGAGGAGGGAAGGAAAGATTAGGGGTTGCAGCCGAGAGAAGATGGGGCTTGGCAGCAGGCTGGGAAGGGAAGCCTCAGTGGGAATTCTCCTTGGGAATGCAGGGTAGGAGGAAGCAGGTGTGAACTGGTGCTGGGTGGGGGCGGGGCGCCGCAGCACCTCCCCCATCCCACGTCCCCTCCCCCTCCCCTTAGCACGCAGCCCTCCCTCCCCCAGGCAGACCCATATTCTTTGCATCTGTAGCTTAGGCCATCACCAAGGTTGTTTCCGATGGTCTGTGGCAGTTTGTTGGGTCAGCAGGAGGAGGAAGTGTTCTGGCTTCTGCGCCTCTGATGGCCTGTCTTCCTTCTGGAGGTGCAGATTCCCCCAGGGCTCCACTGAATGTGTTTGTGGAGGTTGTGTTGAGGGCCAGGGTCCCTGCCAAGGTCACCCATGGGCCAAGCTCATGGGGTGCAGCGGGGGTGGAGGGGGAGACTTCTAACAGTGTAGAGCACTCTCCTTGCTTTTTATGACCCAGTGATGAAGTTGATAGCTCACTTAGGGCGCTGTGGAGGGCAGCACCCCGACCAGAGGCGAGGTGTGACCCGCCACAGATAGGAGCTCCCCAGACAGCCTCTCTGTGCTTCCACAACAAGCAGCTATTGAGCACCTACTGTGTACGCAGCGCACTGATCTAAGCCACAGGGATACCGCTGTGGCGCCGCTGGCACTTGGATGGCGATTCTTGTGTTGGGTGGCAGGAAGGCTGTGCTGTGCATCTTAGGCGTTCTGTAATGGACCGTTGCCACCCTTCCCATTGTGGCAAACCAAAACTGTCCCCAGATGTCCCCTGGGGAATAAGAAGGCCTGCGGTCAAGAACCACACTGGGGGGAGGGGGATGGGTACAGCTAGGAATAAAACAGAAAAGAGAGAGAGAGAAAGAGAGAGAAATCAAAATCAATCCTCCTCCCTTAGGAGCCACAGACTATAAAGACAGGGCCAAACCATAAATACACTAAAAAGTGAGATGTCCAGTCAGCTACATGCTAAACGTGCTAGAAAGCCAGAGCAAGGTCAGAGTTTAGGGAGTGGGAGAGAATGGGGTGCTGTGTTGAAGAGGGAATTCCAGAAAAGCCTCATTAGGCAGGTGACATCAGCAGAGAGGCGTGTAGGGAGGGGAGACAGGGCTGGGGAGGGAGCAAGGACCTGGGCCTGCCCCCCACCCCCAGCCAAGCCAGGAGTAAAGGAAAGCTGGGGAAGCTGGCAGTGGCTGACTGGGGTGCCATGAGCTTTCTCCCTGAGTGACAGGAGACTCGGTGAGTGCCCACCCCTGCTAGGCACCAGTGCCATCCCGAATGCTTGTTCACACGCAGTCACAGTGGTCCAGGTCTCTCTCTCTCTCTCTCTCTCTCTCTCTTTTTGTCGGTCGTGGGGCTTGAACTCTAGGCCTGGGCGCTGTCCCTCAGCTCTTCAGCTCAAGCCTAGTGCTCTACCACTTGAGCCACAGCGCCACTTCCAGTCGTCTGGTGGTTAATTGGAGATAACAGTCTCACAGACTACTTACCTGCCCCGGCTGCCTTTGAACCGTGAGATCTCAGCCTCCTGAGTAGCTAGGATTACAGGCGTGAGCCACCGGCGCCCGGCCAGGTCTCTGTCGTTCCTCTGAGAAGAGCAAGACTAAAGAGAAGGGATTTGGATAGTGGAGTTGGGGTGTGCACTTGGGTCACCCACATTCTGCCGCACAGAGCAGGGCAGAGTTCACAGCCCCTTCCTTCGCGGTGAGTGTGACAGCTAGTCACCGTCTCTGCGTGTTACTTGTTTCCCCTGGGACGGTGATCGTTACTGGACTGGGCATTTGGGAGGGCATGATGTTTGCCCTGCGTGCCACGCTTGGGCATGTCCGGGATGTGAGCCAGCCACAAGCCCCAGGGCAGGCGGGCCTCCTGCCCGCTCCTCCCCGCCGCCGAGGCCAATCTTGCACGTGGCTCTCTCTTGCTCTCACTGTGCTGCAGTGGCACCTCGGGAGACATCCAGCCCAGGACCCCGGGAGGTGAGGGAAGTTCAAATGCAGCATTGGGTATGGGGCGCCTGTGTCTCCCTGGGTCTTCAGAGCCATTCTGGTGTCTCCTCCTGGCCTCTCCTGGGAGCAAAGCCAGAATCAAAATCAAAATGAAAGCTCTGTGCAGTTAAACAAGGGACTGCTGATACCAGCTCTGCTCCCAACACCTCCTCACCCCAGGACCTTACGCTTCAACGTTGGACTCTTAATTAGCCCACCTGGCAAGTCCTTGGTGCTCAAATGGCACAAGATGTCTCCCTGGAGATAGAAGTTCAAAAAACAACCAGGAGAGTTGGAAGAAGAGAGCAGCTCGGGATAACCAGAGGCGCTCTCTCTAATAACTGTGTTCTCTTATTTATTTGTGTCAGTCCTGGGACTTGAACTCAGGGTCTGGGCCCTGTCCCTGAGCTTTTTTGTGCTCAAGGCTTAGTGCTCTACCACTTGAACCACAGCTCCACTTCTGGCTGTTTGGATGGTTCCTTGGAGATCAGAGTCTCACAGACTTTCCTGCCCAGGGCTGGCTTTGAACTGTGTTCCTCAGATCTCAGCCTCCTGAGTAGCTAGGATTGCAGGGGTGAGCCACTGGTGCCCGGATGTAACTGTGAACTTGAATAATAACCTTGGTGACAGGGAATGCTAACCTCTCTGTTCTTCCAAAACAAAAAGATGGAAGGCCAGAAGAGGGCTCCACTTCCTAGGTGTGCTTTTGGGGGGCGGGAGGGGACACCTCCACTGCCCGGGGTGCCTTGGTATTCTGTGAAGGATGCCAGTAAATGTAAACCTGAGTGCGGAGGGGGGGGGGAGCGAGGGGGAGGGGGAGGGGACTGTGGCTCACCAGCAGAGGGAAGTAAGATTGGCGGTGGCATTAGGATGCCTCCTGGGCTCACTGCCCACACACACCCTGCGTACTTGCGTGCTCCAGCCCGGCTTCCCTCACCGGGGAAGGAGACCTAGCAACCTTGTCAGAAGCGGGTTTGGATGACTTTGCTTTGGTTGCTGCAAATGACACTGCACAGATGCATCGCCTGAGGCTCGGGGAGGCTGAACAGCTGCCCGTGGTCCACCAATTCATAGTTGGCAAAGCAACAATTTGAACCCAGATCTCTTCAGGACCCAAGTGGATGGGTCCTTCCCGTGAAAGGGAGAGCAGGTTAGGAACCTCGGGCCTGGTTTGGTTACAGGGGCCGTTTCCGTGTCTGGCAGACGTTTGGGAAATGAGAGCTGCAATTCCACAGCACATCTGAATTGGCAGGAAAAAGAAGCTTCCAGAATATAAAACTGGTGTGACCACCCCCCCCCACACACACCCAGGAAAACTTCTGCCTGGTGTGGGAGTTTCCCCAGGCTCCCAGGACTCAAGCCCTCCCGTGGGGAGGACGTAGGGGTGTCCTCCTGGGGTCTGGACTCGGGTGAGGCTCACGGAGGGAGACTCGGAGCCCTCTGATCTGGGCAGAGAGATGGAGGCAGCTGCTGGTGCCCAGGAAGGAGCCTGGAAGCCAGCCCGGCCTGGGGCGGGAGGCTGGCATGGCTCTCCCATGGTGGGGAAAGGCCTCAAGCCAGAGAGAGACCAGGATGCCCGGTCGGCTGGTCAGTCGGGAGTGCCTACCCAGGGGGGAGAGTCTGGGTGGAGGGAGCTGGCCCCCACCATGAGGGCCCAGGCCAGGAGGCAGGCAGCAAATGGGTGCCCACGTCCACACAGGGGAAACGGGATCATAGAGCAACCCTGGAAGCTGACATTTATCTGATGTTCACACTCATGGCCCGCTCCAAGCCTTTTAGAGATGCACCTCTGCACTGGGTCCGTTTTCTGCTGCCAAGCACGAGTGTGGCAATTCAAACCCAGGAAATGCGTCACCAGCTCCCCCCCTCCCCCGCCATCTGTGAACTGGACAGGTGGGGTGTGTGGCTCGGCGCTCAGCCATGCCTTCCGAGCTTCCAGAGCTCTGAGCCTCAGTTTCCCTAACCCCAACATAAAGCCGCTACCGCCCCAGGGTTGGCTGATGATCAAATTAAAGTTGGGAACCTAGGCAGCCTGCACTCGGAGGCTTTCAGCTGCTCACTCTGTGCTCCCCAAGATGTAAACGGGGATCCCATGCCCTGCGCCCTCCCGAGGGCATGGCTGGGAAGGAACGAAGCTAGCAGATCTCCAGCACCACTGCGCTGGTGGTCCTGGCCCCAAAGACACCGACTGCAGGTTGCAGTGCTCACAGAGTGACAGATTTCCCGTGCAGTGCTCGATTGGCCTTGTCTAGCTGCTGAATGAATCGATGAGGTCATCTCCATGAGCCTCATTTTATAAATGAAGATACAGAGAGGTCAAGGTAACTAACTGGTCCCAAGTCAGCCAGCTTAAAAGTAGTTGAGCCAGGATTTGAATCCGGAGGGATCCCGTGTGCTTGCTTTGCTCTTCTCTTCCTCTCCTTTCTCCTCCTCTTCTTTTTCCTCCTCCTCCTCTGCCTCTTCTTTTCTCCTCCAATCTGGGGTCTGAACTCAGGCCTTGCCCCTATTGGCAGGTGCTTTACCACTTGAGTCACACCCCCAGACCTTTATCCTTTTGTTATTTTTTTTTCAACTAGGGTCTTGCTTTTGGCCTGGGCTGGCCTGGATTATAATCTTCCTCAACTCGCACATAAGTGGGTGACAGGCATGCACATCTGTGTGTGCTCAGCCTTTTATAGGTGGATAAAGGGGTCTTGTGAACTCTATTTGCCTGGGATGGCCTGGAACCATGATCTTCCCAGTCTTAGTAGCTAGGATTACAGGCATAATCTAATAATCTACCATGCCCACATGCTTTTTGACTCCTTGGGGTTTGTAAAATGAAAATGTAGCCAAAACATGTAGCATGGAATATCTAGAACATTTTCATCACCCCCGCCCCCAAATGCACCCCATTAGACAGTCACCCTCAACCTCTTTCCCTAAGGCCCTTGCAACTACTAATCTTCATCCTGTGGTTTGGTTTCCAGGGTTAGTTCATATAAATGAACCCATAGTAACACAACGCATGGCTTTCATCTCTCCCTTCTTCCATTTAGCATGTGTTCAAGGTTCCTTTCCATGGCTGAATAATATTCCATTGTGTGGTGGGCTTCATTGTTTACTCATTCACCAACTGGGTTGTTTCCACTGTTGAATGTTGAGAGCAAGGCTGCTGTGTTAATTTGAACGTCCACTTTCTCTCCTCTGGGGATTTTCTAGGAATGGAGTTGCTAGAATCTAGGAGAAGGTAAAGCCATGTGTAACTTCCTGACACCCTGTCAAACATTCTTCCCACCGTGGCTGCACCATTTTACCTTCGGCATGGCGGCCTCCAACCCAACACCAGTTCTTACCCAATCCCCAGGCCAGAGTCTGGGCCCTGTGTTCCTAAAAGAGCTCTCTCCCCCTCCCCTGGCGGCAATGAGGAGAGGTGTGATTGGAGCTCCTTATTGGCCATAGCGGAGGAGCCCATTTACCACAAGAACCCTACTCGTGTGCGGGCGCCCCCCCCCGCCCCCCATCCCACACAGCTTTGTGCTTGTGGAATACCACAGACCTGCCATCAGGGCAAGCCCAGTGGGGCCTCCTCTGTGCCAGGCACAGACCTGGGTGCTGTCTTGGCCTGACTGGCACACAACCCAGTGTTTATTGCCCCTACAGGAAGTCAGGTACAGAAACAGGAAGTGACTTCAGAGGCCGCTCAGCTGGAAGTAATGGAGCTGGGATTTGACCTCAGGGAATCCTTGGCTTTTGGGTAGGTTCTTCCCCCTTGTGTGTGCTGTCTTTGCTCTGGAGGCGTTGATGGCCTTTCCCAGGAGACAGAGGATGGAGTCCTGGCCTGGGACTCGGGTCTGTAAGTGTAGAGACTGGTCTGGCACCCTCAAACCCCAATTCCCACCTCCTGTAATGCACCCATTCCAAATCTGCTTGGCTGTGAAGGCATAGGAATAGACTTGGAAGTATAGAATTGTTGCCTGGCAGGCAGAAATAAGGGGGGGTAATGTCCTTCCTCCTTTTTGACCTCCTCCCCCAGGCCCAGTGACCTGGGTTGGGGTTCTGCTGAGCAGGTCCCAGCCCTGGGGGGGGGGAGAAGCTGGGGGAGGCAGAATGTAGACCCAGACTCTCTCCTACCCCAGGCCCGTTGATTGACAGCTCAGCAACCCTGTGCCAACAGGCCAGGACTGGCCATTAAGGGACCACTGCTGGGTGACCCCGCTTCAAGATCAATTAATATCAAAACCACAGCCAACATCTCTTTTTTTTTTAATCCCCTTCTGCCTCTGTGGAGAGAAATGAAGCGGGAGAGTCTAGAGCCGTCGCTCCCCGTGATTGAGTTCCTCTGCTGGCTCTCGCTTCTGCCGGATGGCCGCGGCAGCGCTTCCCCTCCTGATGAACGTGTTGTTGTGGGCAGCACCAGGACACTCGTCATCCCCAGTGCCCGCCAGCCTCAGTGGGCACAGGCAGAAGGAGCAGAGCGCTGGTGGCTGGCTGGAGCAGGCCCTGGGGGCGGGGGGGCGGGGAGGACTGGCAGCCCAAAGCCCCACACCCCTGCACCCCAAGGCTTGAGGGACCCCCAAAACTATCCTGGGAAACAGAAGGGAGTCTACCTAGGAAGGCCCCTGCCCCTGCAGGTTGAATGAGATGAACCCCAGAGGACACAAATTCTGTCCCTCCCTCTTGGTTCAAGGGACTCTCTCAGCCTCTAATCTCTTATAAGACACATCTTGTGGGGCTGGGAAGGTGGCTCAGTGGTAGAGTGCTTGCCTTGCATGCATGAGGCCCTGGGTTCGATTCCTCAGCACGACATAAGCAGAAAAAGTTGAAAGTGGTGCGGTGGCTCAACTGGTAGGGCACTCGCCTTGAGCTGAAGAGCTGAGGGACAGCGCCCAGGCCCAGAGTTCAAGCCCCAGGACTGACCAAAAAGAAAAAAAAAAGACATCTTGTCACCCATAATTCCATCTTCCTAGGCTTGATCAATGGGACCAGAGAGGTCACAGACCCTGATGACACCATCAGGTGCAGCGAAGGTTCAAGGTCAATTCAGTCAATCAACAAACACCTGCTGTGTGGTTTCCCCCTCTTTCCTGATGACTCACCCCATGTATTTCCAGGCCCTAGGGATACAACCTCTGTGAGGTCAAATGATCAGAAGATACAACTTATATCACAGTCATGGAAGTGTAGCCATGGAATTATTAAGAAGATGAGGAAGAGCTGGGTACTGGTGGCTCACACCTGTAATCCTAGCTACTCAGGAGGTTGAGATCTAAGGACCATGGTTCAAAGCCAGCCCAGGCAGAAAAGCCTATGAGATTCTCATTTCCAATTAACCAGCAAAAAGCCAGAAGTAGAAATGGCTCAAGTAGTAGAGTGCTGGCCTTGAGCAGATAAGCAAAGGGACAGTACCGAGGCCCTGAGTTCAAGTCCAGTATTGGTACAAAATGTGTGTGTGTGTAAGAAGAATTACCCCCCACTGTTTAAAATTGGGGTGTAGTTCAGTGGTAAAGCACTTGCCAAGCATGCACAAGACCCAGGATTGCACTGCAAACATGGAGACCAAGAAAAACAACCTTTGAGGCCCAGCATAGCTCTCAGCTAGTCTAGCCCGGCTCTGACCATAAACAAGAAGACAAGTCAATAGCCAGCCAGCCCCTCCGTGCCTGGGAGCTGGCTGCCAGCAGGCTCTGCCCCATGTCCCGCTTCCCAGGGGGTTAGCTGCCATCCTGTGATTCCCTGCCCTGTCCTTGCAGCCCGCAGAGCTCCGTGTGAACTGGTATTTGCGGATAGAGGTCAGTTGTCCATGCAAATGCAGAGTATATGGGACATAGCTAAATAGGAAAGTAAAAATAGAACTCTGCAAAGCTGGGAGTGGGCGGGCTTGTGCCCCAGCAAGATGTAGGGGAAAAGTCATGTCAGGGGGCGTGCACGAAGCTGGTCCTTAACCCTCTCTGCTTGGGTGCAAAGTATGCACACAGTCAGCCTGGGCTGGGCTTGGGGGAGGGGTCGCATCGTGGACTGCCATGGATGCCTGCCTAGGACGCCACATTCCTAGCGTAAGAAGACATTGTGTCTACGGCTAGTCTACGCCACTACTGAAGTATCGATAACACCTCAGGTCATGTGAAGCCAAGTCAGCTGTTGGCGGTCGCTGACAAGAAATAGGTCTGCGCATGTTCAGTGCCGCATCAGTTTGAAAAACACATGTTCACCTGTGGTGATTTGAATCCACAAATGTGCATCCATCCACCCAAGGGATCGCTGGATGGTTCTTTATATGTGGGTCGTTTGTTCTGGTTTATATTGAAAAGTAATTAAAATGAAACATTTGGTAACTTTGAAATTTTACATATGTATACATATAAATATGACATACATGCATGCATGCTCCCCACACACACACATACACACACACACACAACTAGAGACATTATTTGTGCCCATTATGGCATAATAGAAAATACAGAAGAAGATGAAAAAGAGCAGCAGTGGAGTTCACTGGACACTAATGAAGGCAACTATACAACTCGTGGGTGGAGACGGGAGGGAGGGGCTGGGAGAGAGCGGGGGAACAGAAGACACTGTACGAAAAGAAATGGACTCATTGCCTGACCCATGTAATTGTAATCCCTCTGTATATCACCTATAATAACAATAAAGTATGTTAATTTAAAAAATAAAACCTGAAAAAAGAAAATAGAGAAAAGTACAGAGTCCCTCCTCTCCTCCATCTATAATTTGGAGTGGGGTCATAGAGTCTGGTCTTGTTCCTAGAAGGGGGAAGAGATGAAAAATATTACACAATTGGAAACTTCCAGCTTACCAGAGCAAGATCAACCTACACACACACACACACACACACACACACACACACACACACACACACGTAAGGCATTGGTAATTTCTGTCTTACACAAACTTCTTTAGGAAGCTAATACAACTTTTTAAAAAAGATGCAATTCATATATAATAAAAGTTGCTGATTAAAGGTTTTCAGTTCAATGAATGGGCAGAATTTTCTCCTGCACCTTCATAGCCTGTCCCCTACCTACTAATCTACCCTCTGTACCGGACAATCATGGGTCTGTTTTCTCTTCCTAAAGTTTTTATCTCCAGCCATTTCTATACCATATATGATCTTTGGTTTCTTAACTTTCATTCTTAACGTTAAGACCCACTAACATTGATATCTAACTTATATCCCTATTTCTTGCTGTGTTGTAATTTGTTTGGTCCATTTACCACTTGGGAATGTGTATGTTGTTTCTAGCTTAGGACTGTTATGAATAAAGCTTCCACTCGTGTGCACATTTTGTGCGACTAGAAGTTTTCATTCCTCTTGGCATCCCATAAAGAAATAGAATCATGGCTTGTATGAAAAGTGCTTGTTTAGCTGTAGCTGAAAACCCATTTTCTGAAGTAGCTGTGCCTTTTTGCATCCTCCTGACATGTGTAAGAGCTCTGGTTGCTCCAGGCCTTCCCCAACACTTAATATTACCAATCTTTAATTTTTGCCACTACAAGGCAGGTGTAAGGGAATCCCATGGTGGTTGTACTAGAACTTTGATGTTGATAACAGATGAAATTTTTGTAGCTCAACCTTATTAATATAACTATGAATGTCATAAATAGTTAATAGTGCATATAGGTTTGTGTATATATGTGTGTGAAAAAGAGCAAAATGTAGTAATATGAGTAGTCTAATACTATAAACTCTATTGATATAACTTACCCATTCATAAATTAGAGGAGGAAAGATAAAGCTGTTCTATCAGTAAGTGCAGAAAAATAACAGCAAAAAACAACATTTTTTTTAAAAGCCAAGCACCAGTGGTTCACACCTATAATCCTAGCTACTTGAAAAGATGGGATCTGAGGATCCAGTCTGAAGCCAGCTCGGGTAGGGAAGTCCATGAGACTCTTATTTCCAATTTACCCCAAAGAGCTGGAAGTGGAGCTGTGGCTTAAGCAGCAGAGCACCAGCCTTGAACAAAAAGCTAAGGAACAGGACTATGGCCCTGAATTCAAGACCCAATACCAGTACAAATAAAAAAGAAAATAAAAAACTATCTTTTAAGAAACTAGCCATAGTAAACAATTCTATTTCCCCTAACAAGCTGTATTTTCAACAAACATCATAACTCTATGGTCAGGATGTTAGAATAATTCTTTCCAGCATCAGACAGCAATATCAATATCATCCCTTGTATGTCTAAAAGTTCCTTAACAGTAAACCAAAATTTGAAAAATATAAGGTACAAGCAATGGAATGAAAATCATAACACTATGTAGAAAATCCAAGAGAATCACATTCAGCAAAATGTCTAGACGCAGATCAACGTGCATAAGTCAAGTACAGTGTAATCAATTCAAATGCATTAACTGTATATTCAAAGGTATTAAATTTGAGAAGCTTTCCAAAGACACTTAGCTAACAATGTGTGTACATCTCTAACCTCTTGTTCTACCTTGTGCCTCAGGGATTCCAGACTGTACCACCGGGTTCATCCAGCAGGGGGCGAGTCAGCTTGCCCGCTTCCCTGTTTAGTCATTGTCTCTCACCAATAGGAGATGGCCTATGACAGAGAGAAGAGAGAATTGGGGGGTAGGGAGGAATATTAAACAAAATTAGGGAAAATAGCAAATTAGAAAGAATATAAGACTCCTGCCAAAACAACCACTATTGATATCTTTATATTCATCGTATCACATGTTTAAAAATCCTTTCGCAACATAGCAAATGGAGTACAAATATATCATATTGCATTTTTGGTTTACGTGCCAGTGTTCCCCATCCGTGTCTCCGTCATGACCACATGAGTGGATAAACCATAGTTTATGTAATCCTCTCACAGACAGGCATTTCGGTGATTTCAAGCTAATACACATCTCTGTGTCTTTTGTCCTTACGTTTATGTTTATTTCTTTGGCAGCCGTTCCCAGAAGTACAATCGCTGGAACCAGGAGAAATGAAAATGCTTAACCAAATTCCTTTTCAAGGGTTTCTCTGTTTTATGTTTCTGCCAGCAGAGTTTGACACTTATCTCAGAGGTGACATTTTTCTAATCACACCTTTTATTCTGAGAACATTGTAGATTCACATGCAGTTGTCATAAATACACGGAGATTTTATGTACCCTGTACCCAGTTTCTCCCCATGACAATACCTTGCAAAACTATAGCCCACTAGCATTACCTAGATTTTGACCTTAATAGAGCCAGGCCGTACAGAAGGTTTCCTCCCCCAGGGGTCCTCCACTGGCCCTTCCGTTCACACGTGCCTTTCTCCTCTGCGCCCCCCTCCCTCACCCTAGCAAACACTAATCCATACTCCATTTCTTTGTTTTTGTTTTTTCATTTCAAAAATGTTACATAAATGGAAGTAAATTATTGTCAAAACCAATGAAACAAACTTACAGAAGAACCGTAGAAACACATTTTTTAAATTGGCTGGTCTCTGAATTGGTACTTCTCAACGGAAACAGAACACAAGTCATAATAGAAATTAACAAGTCATTTATGTGCCAGATGCTGGTGGCTCACATCTATAATTCTAGCTACTCAGGATCAGGAAGCTGAGAGAGCTGAGGATCATGGTTCCACACCAACTTGAGCAAGAAAGTTTGGGAGACCCTGATTTCAGTTAACCACCAGAAAATTGAAAAGGGATCTGTGGCTCACATGGTAGAATACTAGCCTTGAGCCAAACAGCTCAGGCACAGCACCCAGGCTCCAACTGGGAGGCCCAGGAAAGGCAAAAAAGAAAAAAAAAGAAAAGTTATTTATGAACTCATTTACATTTTCTGTCAGATGAAGCTATAGAAATCTAGTGTGTCTTTTACACTTTCTGGTGTCAGGTTGGACCCGCCATGTTTTAAGTGCTTAAGAGCCATGTGTAGTTAGTGGCTGCCATATTGGAAAGCTCCATTTTGGTCCAAGTTGATTTGAAATCAAACCATGAGTCTATATGTTCCCAAGCTTGTGGGGCCTATTTTGGTTCTCAACTTTGGCTGTACATTATCATTACCTTGGAATTTAAAACATTTTCAATTGGGGTCCTAGCCCATCCCAGAGGGTGGGATGAAATGGTTCTTAGAAGCCAGCCAGCGTGGAGATTCCTTTCAGACTCTCTGGAAGATACTTTCAGATGTCAAAGATTGGGGACCACTGGTGTAAGGGCTTGGGGTTCTGTCCTGCCCCATCATGCCAGGTTGTGGGGGACATACCATTCCCTTTCCTCCTTTTAGTCCCAACCTGACCTCTGGAACAGCTGCCACTTTCTTCTCTGGAAGTTTCTGGAGAGTTCTGGACTTCTCAGCCTTGTAAAATCCTGAACCTGATTCCCCACCCCCATCTCTGTTTTATTGGAGACAGTTGCCAAGACTGGTTTGGCCTGAAAGGAGGGTACAGGCCTCCCAACCCATCGCTCCCACCTTACAAAAGTCATCTCTATTTGGTTATGGCAGAAAAGGGTTTATTGCAGGGTGAGCAAACTGCTGGCCCCAGGAGATGGAGGCCTGCGGAAAGAGAAGGGAAGGAAGAAGAAAGGAGACCTGCATTGAGCGGGATTATACAGGGCAGGCGGAAGGCAGGACCACAGAGGATGCAGAAGGGATCTCACAGCCTGGGAGGGATGGGGGCCAGGGCAGTGCAGGAGTTGACCTCAGCAGGGGTGCTGGTCACCTGGGTGCTGGGCGGAGACTTCCAGAAGGATGCATGGAAAACAAAGGGGGAGAGGAAGGTCTGTGTGCAGACCGGCATGGAGAAAAGCAGCCCTTTGCCTAGGCAGACCCAGCAATCTCCTCTTACTGGTATCTTCCACACTGGCTTTAGCCACCTCCGTGGTCCACTTGGCATCCTTTCTGGGCCCCAGAGTGGAAGTTGCCATTTACCAACAGCCTAGGATCTACCTATGGCGTGTTATTGTCACAGCAACGCTGGCCCCAAACACAGTCCTGGATTATTGATGAGTGTCTGCCAGGCGAGTTGCCCAGGACCCCAGCTCCTCCCACTCGGAGGCAGGAGCAGGAAATGGTGGGGGGCGGGGGGGGGTGCATGCTCCCTGGGGCACTGCCACACTGGCCTCCAGCAGCCCGGCCCCTCAGGGCGCTGAGCACGGAGGGGGCAGCATTAGCCCGCTGAGCTTCACGCTTGTCCAGCCTTGTCCTGACTTTTCCAGATCAATGCCCTCGGGTACCCAGCGGCTCCGAGGCCCGGGAGGTGGCATCGCTGACTGAGAATGAGAGAGAACAGCAGCCCTTAGCTTCCTCGCCCTGTCACCAGCAATCTCGCAGGGTCCCCTGTGAGGGGTAAAATTCCCCCTTTCCTGTCTTGGCCTGTTCCAGCCCCTAGACCTTTCATTCTGGCATCTAGTCAGGAGAGCCGAAGATCTCCTTCAAACACTCTGAGCACCTGAACTTCCTCTTCCTAGAGAGTCAGGCCGCCTCTGCCAGCACAGCCTGAGGCAGAGGAAGGAACAGAAAGCAGGACCCTCCAGGGTCCTAAGACCACCATCGGGGCCATAGGGGCCAGCAGGCTGGCGCTGCCACCTGGGTGGCCTTGGGCTGCTTCCCTAATGGCCACACAGTACGAACTGGCCATTCCTGGCTCAGGTTTGCTCGGGCATCCGTTCATCTTAAGTCACAGGAAGCTAAAAAGCATGCAGGTGAGAACTAACTCCTCAGACAAACATACCAGCCCCTCTGCCATGTTTTCTCTCTGTGTGTATCTAGTTCAAGTTTCCTGCCCTGGGATGGTGTATACATCGTGTTTCCTTTTTGCTCTATTCTGGGGGGGTGGGCGGGGGGCTGGAGCTGGGGCTCAAGGGTGTTGTTCCTGGAGCCCCAGTAACCTGTTCAGCTTCTTGGTTCTACCTCTGGGAACCTCTGGAGCCGGGGTAGGCCGATGGGAGAGGAGCAGAAGTGCAGAGTGGCGGCGGGGAGGGGCGCTAGGGCCAGCGTCCTACATACAGGAATCGTGATTTACAGTAAAATTGCTGGAGGCAGGAAAAATGCTGCGGGAGGAAGTATTTATAGCCATGCCTTCCCCTGCGTCGTAACCGGCAAGGCCACAGCCGATTGTCTGGCCGGCATCCTCTCCCTGAAGCCTGCAGCCTTGCTCTGGTGGAGGGCGCTTCTGCAGAGCACTGAGCCCGCCAGGCTTGGAGCCTCTCTGAAGTCAGGCTGATTTCCCTCCCCTGGCTCCCTCCCTCTCCTCCCCCCCCTCCTCTCCCCTAAAGGAAGAATCAGCAGGGGGATAAAAAGATTTCTCTCTTAGAAACACAAATATTAACCCTAATCATGGAGGAGAGCCAGGCACCATGGAGAATAACCCAGCATCCAGCCACAACCATTGCGCTCCTCCCCTCCCCCTCTCCTCCCCTGCTCAAGCACTATTTTAGAAGGGAAATACCTGCTTGTCCCTTCACCTGGGCCATGCGAAACTAAGAAGTCTGGACATCTTCAGCTCTCTTGTCTGGGACCAGAAGCTCAGAAAGAAATGACATCAGAATCCCTTGTATGTCAAGCTAGAATTTGCTTTTGAGATGTGAGCATTTCCAAGATGAGGACCTGAGTCATCTATGGAAACTGACCCAGTGCCAGCCCACAGGAGCCAGGCTGGGAAGTGAATGAGAGACAGGTCGCCTAACAGATGATGATCCCAGCCCACCCCTCCACTCTGTCCCTTTTCCATACAGTGGGGTGATACGCATTAAGTGGGTGCCACTGCAGCAAGTGGGGGCCACTGGTTCACATCCAAGCTACTCAGAAGTCCGAGATAGACCATGGCCTGAGAGGAGTCTGGGCAGAAAAGTCCCAGAGATTTCCTCTCCATAGAGGGGAGCTGAGTGTGGCGGCGAATGTCTGTGGAGACAGAGATGATGGGAAGCATAAAGCAGGGGATAGCCATCTCTTTAAAGATGGGCCAAAAAGAAAAAAAATCCAATAATCTGTTAGCGAGTATAAGATTATCTATATAATATTATCTTTATTACCTGCCAACAGTGAAGATGGGGTAATGATTCCCCAGATAAATAAAAACTGAATCTGTGGGACAAATGTCTGATAAGAAATGCCAAAGGATGGATTGGCAGAGTGCTTCAAGTGGACAAATGCCTACCTAACAAGTCCTAAGTTCAAACCCCCAGGACTACCAGGGGAAAAAAAGATGCTAAAAGAAGTTCTTCAGCCTGAAAGCAAGTGTCACTAAACATCATGTTGAATTCACACTTAAAAGGGGGGGAAAAAAGAGAACATTGTTAAAGGTAATTATGCTGCTAATTACAAAATCCACAATCACTGCATATTTCTTTTCCTTACTGGTATAAAGGTATATAAAATAAACCATATGAATTAGAATAGAATTGTAGTGTATTTAACAACAGCACAGAGAAAAGGAGGGAGACAACGGTGTTTTAGAAAAAGGAAATACTGTCAGGCAATAACTGCAGGCTTAGGAAGAAATGAAGACATTAGAAAGAACAAAAGGTTGACATTGGGTGTTAAGTACCACTGGTGGCTCACACCTATATTCCTACCTACTCAGGAGATTGAGTTCTGAGGATCTTCGTTTGAAGCCATCCTGGGCAAGAAAGTCTGTAAGATTCATATCTCCAGTTGACCAGCAAAAAGCCAGACGTAAAAGTGAGGCTCAAACAGCAGATCACCACAAACATAAATACACACACATATGCTCATGCACACACACACACATGCATACACACACACAAAACCTGTCTACACACATGTGGCTGGCCGTTGTATGTATTTAAGCTTGTTTCATGTTGGCTCAATTGAATCCTAAAATCTCTGTGAAGGAGTTGTTCTCGTCATCCCATTTCAGTTATTCCTTTCAAGGGTTGTTGGGAGGATTCGCTGAATTCATGTGTGTGAGTTGCTTGGAACTTGGTACGGGGCCTGGTCCAATAACTGTCAGCCCTGGGGAGACCACCATGGACAGGATGGAATTGCCAGCCCATCACACGGACGCAAGAGGAGGGTGAACAGCTTGGCCTGCTATCTCCAAAGACCCCCATGGCCTGGATCTGAGAGATGGCCACTGTCACCAGAATTAGATCAGGCCTGAACATTTTTCCTGTCTCCATCTATTAAGACACAGGGTACAAAATTGTTTTCCATCACTCGCTGGTTTTTATCGCACCCTGCGGCCACAAGGGGAGCCACAAGGGGAGCGAGCGTTAGATGCTCAGCGGGAGCTGCTGGAGGTGTGAGCCGGAGGAGGCGGTGGCAGAGCAGGCTTTTAATCACCAACAATTAGGACTTCATGTCACTGAACGATGGAGCCCGCAGCCCCCACTGGCTCTGCGTTCCATCTCCAGGGAGAAGGAAGTGTGCGATGCTGCTTCTTCTAAAAGGTGTTTGCGTTTCAGAAAATGCTATAACAAGACCAATCTATTCCTGTTGGGGAGGAGGTTTGGGCAGTGGTTCTTTGTACTGTGGCCCTGCTGTTTGGTTGGACGGTGGATCCCACGGTGGGGCTCTGTGCTGCCGTGGGGTCCCATGGCTACTGTAGCTAGTTGGTGACATTGTTGCAGGATGGAGAGAAAGCTTGTGCCTACTGGGCAAGGCAGATGGTTGGGTTTGGCACACCGGTAGTCAGAGGTCCGAATGGGGCAGAAAGCTTTAGGATTCAGATAGGTTGATTCAAGAACTCATTTCTGTGTCATGGAAAAGAAAGGCAGATTTTTTTTTTGAAATTTGTGGATTAAATAGAAGAGAGGGTTTGTTTTCTTCTTTCTATAGAGGTGAGAAGTGAACAGATTCGAACCTGCATGTAAGACAGCATGGAGCCTGGCAAGACTATTTTAACCCAAATTGCCACTGGAAATCTCTGTCTCCATCTCCCTGCTCTTTCTCTTCGTCTCTCATTTTATAAGAGATTTCTGCTGGTAGATTTTCTGCACTGCATGTTTGCTTTCTTTCAAGAGCTTATGCGATTGTATTTCCTTCCTCCCATTTTATTGTTGTTGTTCTTTTGTCTTGTTTTTGGTTTTGGTTTATGTTTGTGCCAGCGCTGGGGCTTGAACTCAGGGCCCGGGTACTATCTCTAAGCTTCTTTTGTTCAAGGCTAGCACTCTACCACTTGAGCTACAGCTCTTTTTCTGTCATTTTAGTGGTTAATTGGAGATAAAATTCTCATCAGACTTCCCTACTGGGGCCGGTTTTAAACCACAATCCTTAGGTCTCAGCCACTTGAGTAGCTAGGATTACAGGCATGAGCCACTGGCATCCAGCTTCCTAATCAGATTTTATTTGTCTGAAAGTGTTTCTATGTTGCCTTCAATACTGAGAGATATTTTTACTGGATATAAAAGTCTCAGTTGATGGTTGCTTTCTTTAAGCACATTAAAAGTGTCATTGTCAGCTGGACAGAGGTGGCTCACACCTGTAATCCTAGCTATTCAGGTGGCTGAGATCTGAGGATCTCAGCTGGTAAAATCTAATTTTGTTTTTCTGGTAGCTGTCAGAAAAGACTTCCTGCACCAAATCATAAATTAAGCTTTAAAGATGAATAACAGTCTATGTTATTTTTTTTTCCCCTAGAGTATGATCCCTCCCAGATTCTCTGTCTAAAATGTTGGGGCATTTACCCAGGCTACCTTCCTTGGCCCTCCTGAGCTCTCCTTTTTTTTGGGGGGGGGATCTGGTCATGGGGCCTGAACTCTGGGCCTGGGCACTGTCCCTCAGCTCTTCAGCTCAAGGCTAGCGTTCTACCACTTGAGCCACAGCGCCACTTCCAGCTTTATTCTTTTTGCTTATGTGGTGCTGAGGACTCGAACCCAGGGCCTCAGGCATGCAAGGCAAGCGCTCTACCACTGAGCCACCTTCCCAGCCCCTGAGCTCTCTTTTCAATGCCATGGATTGCCATTTGGCACCAAGACCTTCAGGGCCCTGGCTCCACCCCTAGTCCCACATTTCCATATTCCATGTGGAAAAGTTGTACAGTGTTGGGCGTACCTCATGTAATTTATCTTCCATATTTTGCCTGTCAAATCTTAGTTTTCTTGGTGTCTTCATACAGGTTTTTCACATTTAATCCAACTGTTCTGGTTATTTTCAGCAGAATGATTGTTTAATCATGGCCAGAAATGGCTATTTTGAAAATGGCTTTTTATAAAATTTTCCATTGATGGGTTTATTTTGTTTAGCATAATCACACAGTTCAAATTGTTATAGCTACACCATAGCATAAATATCTGGTATTTTCTACTCATCTTCATCTTCAAAAGAAGTTTCCTGGCTAATTACAAGTGTTTTTCTCTGTAGACTATTCTCAGAACTATGAGCTATTTTCTAAAGAGGCTTCATTATATAAGATTCACAGAGATTAGTTTAGAGGTGATACCTTATTACGTTGTCTTTCTAGCTAAAATTATGATGTATTATCTCACTTCCCAATCTTGTTTAATATTTGTCAATAGTTGTAAGATTTGTCCTTATATTGTACCAGCATGTGATTTTTTTATTTATTCATTATTTTTAAAAAAATTCTTGATGGCAGCCTGAAAAAAAAAAGACACAGATATTTGGTTAGTAAATATGACTATTCATTGCTGTTGACAATAGGGAAATTTTCAGAAACAACCTAGCTGGTTCACAGTAGGAAAATGGCTATCTCAGTTTTGGTATATGTAAATCAGAGCATAGGCATTCTGCAGAGCCTCTAAAAATAGTTCAGAAAATATTGATAGTATTAAGTAAAATAGAAGCAGGAACCACACTGAGATATGCTGCATGGTCCCATTTTTCACACATAGAAAGAATTTAATTTGCAGAGAAAAAAAAAGAAAAGTTATCAAGCAAGCAAGAGTGATGACATAATTGTTATTGCAGTTTCTTGGCTAGTGCTACCTACTTCCGTGGAATCTCCCGTGAGTCACATATTCACGTCTGTGTCTTTGAGAAACATTGTAGATGCTTCAACAAAGTCATGGTCATCTCTGTCTCCTGCTGGACTTCTGCTAGCAAGAGCGGTGTCCCTTACTGGTCGTTCATGATGCTCCCTTAATCCCTATCAAGTCCAGGGTGGGAGGGGTTTTTATAGACACTGACTTCCACCACAGGAGGTTTGGGGACACAGTGTAACAGGACCATGCCAGAGTTCTGTATTCTCTGTTCTATAGTCTGAATTCCTGGCAGGCAAGGCTGTGTTTTGCTCTTAGTCTTGGGGGCAAAGAGTGTTTGAAATGCAGAAAGCATCCTCCTTGAGTCTTGCTTTAATCTAAGGGTAGTGAACCCCTTCCTGGCAAAGCTCAGGCTCTCCAAAGAGCACCCGCCATGTGGCAGAGAGCTTGGTGAGACTGGCAGGAGATACAAGCCCTCCCGGGCACCCTAGTCAGCAGCTTCATGACCTCTGAGAAGACAGTTTCTCTAACTAAGAAGGACCAAGTTAGGTGGTCTCTAGGATTGAGGTGACTCCCTTCTGAGCCCCTGCTGTGCTGGCCAATTAGCAGTAAGAGCTCCAGATGTGGGTGCTAATACACCATTTACAAGCTGTCTGCAGAGGGGCTATTGACCACTGCAAGACATTCCACATCATTACACAGAGCCGAAAAAATAAAACAACTAAAACCAAACCTCTCCACATTGATTGATATGGAAGTGAGAGAGGAGACAGGAAGGCTGAACCTTTTCCAGGGGGTGGAAATGAAGGAAGTTCTCATCATGGACTAATTACCGTAATGAGAGGTATGTTGGTGACGACCTAGAGGAAAATGAAACAGTGGGAGCCATTTCACCTCTTTTCAGGGGCACAGTTACCTGACCTACGCTGCCCCGGTGTTTACCACTCTCTTCATGTGGAGTTGTTACTTTCTGATTGCAGCATTGTACAGAGAGGGCAAGAGTTAGCCCAGGTTTATTTGATTACACAGATTCCAGGCCCAGACACACCTTAGTTCCGTAACGTATGTAGGAAATGAGAAAATACAACTCACATGAGTAAGGAAGCTATTTGGGTAAACTCTGTATGTCACATTACCTGGAAACCTAATGGGCTAAAACACCAGCCACTTAGTTTTGTCTGTGATTTAGAGCCACACAGGAGCTGGGGAGCGCTCAGCTGGGAAGTCCTCTTGTGGGCTTGCTCACGCAGGGGCAGGCATCTGAACGCTCAGCCCAGCCGGATGGCCATCTTGGATGGCTCCATCCCCTGGCTGGCAGGTGTCGGAAAGCTCAGCTGAGGGTGAGCCAGAGCATCTACACCCAAGGATGCAGACGCGATCTTGTCTGTAGAGGGACGACATCTTTGTGTGTCACAGTTGGGGTGTCATTAATACGTTGTGGTTAGAGAATAGAGGTGCTGCTGGATATCTTGTGGGGCACATGGTAGCCCCAGACACAAAAAGTTGTCCAGCCCCAGTAGACAGTAGAGAAATCCCACTCTAAAGCAGGGTGATCTCAGGATTTCTTACACGGCCCGCCTTCCCGAGTGAGCCCCAGAAAGGCAGGGGTAAGCTGCACCACTCCGCGTGACCCACCAGACCTTCAGCATCACTGGCTGGGCGGCTTTTGATTGGTCAAGACAGTCACAAAGCTGGGAGCCAGTGGCTCACACCTGTAATCCTAGCTACTCAGGAGGCTGAGGTCTGAGGATTGTGGCTCAAAGCCAGCCCGGGCAGGAGAATCCCTGAGACTCCTAGCTCCAATAAACCACTAGAAAAACCAGAAGTGGTGCTGTGACTCAAGTGGTAGAGCACTCACCTTGAGCTGAAGAGCTGAGGGACAGCGCCCAGGCCCAGAGTTCAAGCCCCATGACGATTTTAAAAACAAACAAACAAACAACAACAGTGACAAAGCTGTAAGCCATGGGCCTACAGGTCGCACGCCTAGCCTATAATCCTGACTACTCAGGAGGCGGAGATGTGAGGATCGAGGTTCAAAGCCTAGGCAAACGAGTCTGTGCGACTGCATTTACAATTAACAAGCTAAATACTGAACTGGAGGTGTGGCTCAAGTAATAAAGCATAATCATGTAAGCCGAGCAAAGGCCTGAGTTCAAGGCCTTGAGTTCAACATACTATAGTACCACCACTCCCACCAAATCTGTTCAAACCTATGAACTACAAACCTATCCAAGCCCCAAGGGGAAGAAAAAACTTAGACCTCAGTTCTCACCGATTAAAGAATGTGTGGTCATTTTTTAACCAGTAGAGAAGATGCTGCAGACAGCCTGGTCAGGGGCAGGCAGGGCCACAGGACCGCTGACGCTGTCCTCTGTCACCAGTTGGTGACACTGAGTCACGAACCCACTCAGCAGAGCGGCGGCTGTGGCTGGTTCTCAAGTCTGGTCAAAAGTAGTCCCCGCTCCCCAAACCTTTCATCACATTGTTGTAAGCTAGCCCAGTGGTGAGAAACAGAGAAGCCACCTTTGGAGAGGTCCAATTGGGAGTCTTTATTGGAAAGCCCGGGACTACAGGCGGACTCCTGTCACAGAGACCTCAAATACACTCAATACTGTTAGAAAACTGAGCCATGAGAGCAGGAGAGGAAAGAAAGCAGAAGAACAATCCCAACAAACCAGATCAGCAGAGGAGAGCTGAAGTGTGACACCACGGTAAGCAGAGGAGAGACAGGAGACACAGCCAGGAGGCATGGTCCCACGGCACCTGAGCTGGTCTGGTCCTAAAGACAGTCAGGGTCAGGGGTCAGGGGCACAGGAAACTCAGAGTTCAAAGCACAGGACTGAAGGTCCAATAACCAATTACTCAAGTCCCCACCCCCGCCTGTAGGAATCCAGGCACGCCAATCACCTGGGAGGCGGGTCTTCACCTTCCTCCACCATGAAGACCAGATGGTGTCAGTTAAATCCCGATCCCTATCCACATGTGGCCAAGATGGCGCTGGCTAGACCCATTTCAGAATCACTCCTGGGATCAGATCCTGGGTCCGTGGGAAACTGAAATCAGGTGACCGCGTGTTGACCGTCCTTCCTTTTCTCCTTGCCAAGTAAATGCCATCACACAGCTCCCTAGCTGGCCACGCACAGGCACCTGTAACCTTAGCCTACCTCTGAACCCCCGAGCACTTGATCTCGAGTCCCTTTATTATTGGCTTGGGCAAGGAAATGTGCCATTAGTGATTTAATCTCCACAAGATATTTCTTCCTAATTGCTAGTCACCGATGATAATTAGCATCTGTTAATGCCTGATAATTAACAAGCTAATACTTAGAGGTAATGGCACGGGGTAATCATCTTAAATAGCTCAAATCTGCCAAGCTCCTGGGTCCCAGTTTCCAGTGTGACACTCAGTGTATTTTGGCATCTCAAGCTCTGCAGAGTGGGGTGTGTGTGTGTGTGTGTGTGTGCACATGTTCGCATGCTGGTACAGGGCTTGAACTCAAGAACTCACAATCTTGCCAGGCTAGTACTCTACCACTTGAGCCATACCTCCACTTCCATTTTTTTACTAGTTAATTGGAGATAAGAGTCTTATATTGTTCTGCCCTAGGGCTGGCTTTGAATTGTGATCCTTAGATCTCAGCCTCCTGAGTAGCTGGGATTACAGGCGTGAGCACCAGTGCCCAGCAGAATGCTGCATTTTTATTTATGGGGACAGTGGTGGGAGAACTGATCTCTCTAATCTTTAATTTCCTTTTCTTCTCTGGCTATAGAAACAACGCTTGATCTTTTAGAAGCCTCGTTGAGCACAGAAAAGTAAAAGGAACATAAAATATACTTAATTGTACTACATATACGCATCAACCACCAGCCTTTTGGTTTATTTCTTCCCCATCTATGAATATTTGACACAATCAAGCTGACTGTGTGGTTTTGCCATCAGCTTGGCTCATCGACCTTACAGGAGAAAGATTTTCTCACATCATAGCAACTTATATAAAAAAATGTCTGCCTCAAAAGAAAATGCAATGAATGGATGAGGTAGAGAAAGGAATGAGAAAATTGGGTCAGAGAAAAGCGATGGGAGAGCAAAGACTCAAACACCTTTCCCTGATGAGGTGGGGCTGGAGGCCATTTCTGACCAGAGCATCTCCAAAGCTTTGGTCTCCTGAAAGCTAGGCAGGAGAATATGGGTGCATAGACGTACGATTCCATAGGAAAAAGACTGGCCGGCCAGGAACCAAGATGCTGATAATGGTAGTGTTTTCAGAGAGGAAAAAGAATACATGGGCTGGGGACTTTGCTCAAGGGATATGAATGTTTGTATCACAAGTACAAGGCTCTGAGTTCAAACCCCAGTACTGCTGAGAGAGACAGAGACAGAGAAACAGAGACAGAGAGAAAGAGAGAGAGAGAGCTACAGGTAGTTTTCATTTCATATTATACTTCTCTATGCAATACAGAGGAAAAATTACTGGATCAGCATTCAAAATATTTCCCTTTCAAACTCTCATCTCTCTAGATAACAGGCTGGCTCATCTCACCTACCTGAGCCCCCTAGAACTTGATTCCCTTATGTGTGGGCTAAGTCCTTCCAGCTGCAGGGTGCTTTTCTGACTCACCAATACTGAGTCATAGGGTACCACCAAGAAACAGCACAGGAGGTTCACCTAGTCACAGCCTGTAGGATGCCCAAAACATCCAGCAGTGAGAATTTATATAAAACTTGGCCTCTTAGGAAGAAAAATTTTCAAAGACTTTCCTGATTCCCCCACCCAGCTTGAACCTACTTGTAATAACTTCAGTAGGAGACAGTGGAGTCCAGGTTATAGACTTTGCACTTAGACCTACTTTAATTAAATCCACAGTCTGCCACCACCACCTACAATGTCCTGCTTGGCATCTGTAGGCCTCAGTGGTCCCATCCATGAAATGGGGTTCATATTACCTACACACGGGTTAGAGTGGGGACCTGGTGAGACACCACACAATAGAACTTTGCTCTGTGCCTGGTACTGAGTCAATAGTATTATTGGTACTTAGTCAATAACATTATTTAGGAAGACATAGGACATCATAAAGCATAAATATAATTTTATGGTGAATATAATTTCACAGTGAATATACGTCATTTTCACCGCACATGGAGTTCCATCACTCTATTATATCCTGCGGGTGGGGCTGTGTCTCTCCAGGTTTTCCTAAGCTTACCCCAGGTTATTGGGTCTGACGTGGTAGAGTTTGGCCGGCAAGGTGACCTTCGGCCTCTTCCTTGATGTCCTGCTTTTATGGATTCAGATACAATCTCCTCTCCACTTTCATCTCTCCAAATCTCCGAGACCTGAATCTTTCTCATGGCTCTGTCAAGCTGAACGCTAACACCGGCTGCTCGGCTTCTGCCAGACACCAGCTGTCACGTTTCAGGAGCGTGGATCTGTTCAGTCGGCGGGAACCGGGGCTTAGCCCATTGTTGCCTAATAATATAATACTTTACCCCAGGACCCGGCTTTAGAGTTCTACAAAGTGCAGTGGTATCCACATCGCTGCTAATCCCTGTGGTGATTTGGTGGAGTGGACAGACCGGGTCATCCTTTTTCTCTTGGAGGGGCAGCAGGATTCCCAAAGTGGGTTTCCCAGAATGCGGTGCCGCTCTGTATAAGTTTGGAAAATTTAGGAATAAGCAAAACTAAGCAGGTTTTTCAGCACTTCACTGGGTATGTGACAGGTCAGGGACAGCGTGTCTAGGGATTCCCTGCCCCTAACAGTCCTTTGATCAAAGAATAGTCCATGGGAATTGATCCACGCTCCTCCCTGTTGCGTGGAGAATGGCTTGATGTTGGGTTTCTCCCTTCGCAGTCAACCAGGGGCTCCATCCTTGAACTCTTGTCCCACCTGCCTTGCAGAAATGGTACCTTTGTGTCTCACAGGCAAATGCTCAAAGCCAGCATGTGACTCATTCTGTCCATCCATAAGCTCTCCCACCATCAGATGCTGGGGCATCAAAGCCAAGACACCCCCTTCCTGACAAAGGCTACCAATCTCCCCCGCGCCCCCTCCTGCAGTGAGCTCAGCTCCACAGGCTAATCCAGCTCCTGTCGCTTTTCAGCTACCTGGTGTTTATGTATGCTTCAGATCTCAGCTAAGACATCACCCCCCTGCCTTGCTAGGGCTCCTGGAATTCCACTGTGGCCCCCAGGATGGGTGGACCGCCCGATCAATGACATCTGTTTCAACACTTCTGGCTTTGTAATGCTCAAAAGCTGTGGACTGTGTGGGCTCCTGCGTGCAGCTCTGGCCTAGGAGAGACCAGGCCCACCCACTTCTGCAGATGGCTCCTGTGGGTTTGTGTCCTGTCCCGGACTGTCTGTGTCATGGCAGGGGCTTCCTGACAATGGCAGCGCTCGTTTGCTTAGCATAGGGCTTCCCAGACATTAGCAGGCAAACAGCTTACTTTGATCTTGTTTAAATGAGTCTTGTGTAGAAAGTGGGAGGGACCAGAAATTTTGCTTCTCTAATGAGCTTCCCCAGGATGCCAGTGGTCTCCATGGCCCGTTCCCAGATCAACTGCCTTCCTATCAGAATCACAGTTTTTTAAAAGCTCAGGCCCCAGCGGAGCCCAGTAATGTCAGAATCTCTTTGCGTAGTGCCTAGGAATCGGGGATGTCTAGATAGATACTCCCCTGGGCCATTCGAGACAGCAGCCAGAGTTCCCAAACCCTGTGGGCTCTGTGGGTCTGGTGTCCATTTACCCTATACCCAACTGCTCTCCCAGCCCAGTCCTGGCACTGTGGGACATCAGGAGGCAAATCCATGGTTCACCTTGCAGACGCGCAGCGTCTCCCTTCTGGCTGGCCCAGAGCCGACTCCTGTGTTGCGGTGTTATGGGCAGGCACCAGGGTGCACATTTCTGATTAGGTAGATTTAGGAGACCCGTTGAACTTGGCCTTGGGCATGGTTTCTTGGGTTGCCACAGTCCTGCATCTGCTTAGAGTCCCAATCAGGAAGAGCTGACCCTGCCTGGCCTGTGCTTCTTCCTGAGGGTTGGCTCTCAGACTCCTCATATAGAGAAGCCCACCCAGCAGGGTTGTCTCCTGCCTTCTTCCTGTCTGCCGTCTCTACTACAGTCCTCACCTGCTGCAGAAAACAGCTCTGGGGATGCAAGAACAAAGTTGGAGGCATGTCCATCTTTGTACCTCCCATTCTGGCATATGGGTGGCTGGAGGAAGAAAGAAGGAAGGAAAGAAGGGAGGGAGGGAGGAAGGAAGGAAGAAAGGGAGGGGGGAGGGAGAGAGGAAGGAGGGAGGAGGGAGGAGGGAGGGGAGGGATGCCCCTCTGTCACCATGGCCTAGAGCCCAGCTGTTTATGCTTTCCCTGCGTTAGGCAGGATTCGCTTTGGTTTCTGGGTTCCTGTGTCTCATCTTGAGCTTTTCAGGGCCGTGATCACCACCAACTGCTCCTCCTCCCTCCTGTCCAAGAATCTACACTGTCTCCGTGGGACTGAGACTACTGGTCGCCGAGTGGACATCGGGGACCATGAGCGCATGCGGGAGGAAGGCCCTGACCCTGCTCAGTAGTGTCTTTGCCGTCTGTGGCCTGGGCCTTCTGGGCATTGCGGTCAGCACGGACTACTGGCTGTACCTGGAGGAGGGTGTGGTCCTACCCCAGAACCAGAGCACGGAGGTGAAGATGTCCCTGCACTCAGGCCTCTGGCGGGTCTGCTTCCTCGCAGGTAAGGGCGCTGGGGGTTGTGGACAGCTCTGCCCCAGGGCAATCCTGACCCACGAGCCCCTCCCTAGGAGGAGGCTACAAATAGACTCAACTGCCTCTCGCAGCCAGGATCCTGGTCCAAACTTAGGTTGGTCCTAGGTTTCCACGTCCACTTGAGAAAACCTTTCCATCTTCCAAGACTTTCCTCTGAGAGTAGGGTGATGTCTAAAATGCTCCCGGATGCCCGAACCCCTCCAGTTGTAGGTCCCACACGATTCTTTCCAACACACCACAAAGCAGACTTGTTATTATTTCCACTGTGCAGATGAGGAGGGAAGACTTGGGGTGGTGAGATGAGGAGGGAAGATTCGGCTAGTTTGCAGGATGGAAAGCAGCTGCGTCTCTGTCCCTCTGTCCCTGAAATGGCTCAGGGAAGACAAGAAGGCAGGTCCACCCTGCTGTGCGGGATGGACCCCGACTCTCCGTCTCCCAGCTCACTAGGACTCCTCTGGAACTGTGCATCCACAATAGATCCAAGAGCTCGGGCCTTGATGCCTTGATCCTGGCCGAGCTCCTGCCTGGACAGGAAATCCATCCTCCAATGTCCCCATGAGACCAGCTGCAGGCCTGTACTGACCGGCCAGGACTCACTCACTGGGCTTTTGTTGGTGAAGCCCCGTGACTTGGGTGCACATTGGTTAAAGGCACCGCTTGGCCTTTCCAGAAATTCCTCCCAGCTTTATGGGGCCTGCAGGGATGGACTGCTGGGTAGGTGGGAATTAATTAGCAGGGAGAGTGCCTCCAGCCTCAGCCTTCTGACCACTGCTGGGTCTGCCTGGGGAAGAACATCTCACCCTGATCTCTCACATACTTGGGCCCAACTTCTGCTTAAATCTGAAGCAAAGACCAATTTGTTTTCCTGAGTCGGGTTGCCAAAGGGGCTGACAGGCATTGAAGGTTCTGCCCCGTATCATCCATACTCATGAGTCTGAGTTCCCTGTGCAGCTTCCTTGGACCCTTCTGTTCAGCAGCAATCAGGGCCGTTTGCTCTCCGTGGCGCTCACAGTGCTGACTACATTCCAGGTAGCAGTGCATATTTGGCTCCATCTTCCAGGATGGACTAGAGCTGGGGGCCATCGGCCAGGGACAGACTCCTCTAGAGTTTGTATCCAGCCTAGATGCAGAAACATCGTGGGTTAAAGATCCCAGAAGCATTTGGGGAAAACATTGGAGTGTAAATCCATGTTCAAGAAGAACTTATAAATGTCAATCATTCTCATCTCCACAGGAGAGGAGCGAGGACGCTGCTTCACCATAGAGTACGTGATGCCTATGAACTCCCAGCTGACCTCGGAGTCCACGGTCAATGTTCTCAGTAGGTGTCCTGAGGGTTCTAACTTAGACAGTGGATCAGGGAAAAGAAAAGGGTCAGGCAATCTGCATGTTCTCAAGAGTTAATGCCTTCGACCTCCTCCTCTTGCCCTGGCTGGAGTTCAGTAGAGCCTGCTCTGTTAATTTAATCTTCTAGGGATAGAGATGAGTATCTGGAGTCGCTAAGTCTGCGAGGCCAACCAGTCAGAGGGCATTCACTCTCCAGGAACTGAACCGATCTTCCTACTGTAACAAGAATGTTTCATGACCTTGGCCCCGCCAGAGCTGGTTCTAAGTCCCACAGTGAATTTGCATTATTCTCGTACATAGCAAAATGGTTCCAGAATATCTCCATAATGGCCATGAAAATCTGTGAATGCTCAAGTCTCTTATATTAAATAGGGAAGCTTTTTTTTTTTTTGGTCCGGTCATGGGGCCTGGGCCCTGTTCCTCAGCTCTTCAGCTCAAGGCTAGCACTCTACCACTTGAGTCCCAGTGCCACTTCCGGCTTTTTTTTTCTGTGGTGCTGAGGAATCGAACCCAGGGCCTCATGCATGCAAGGCAAGCGCTCTACCACTGAGCCACCTTCCCAGCCCAAAATGGGGTAGCATTTGCACTTGACTAATATATGTCCTTCTTCATAAAGGATACAAACCAAAGCCAGCCAAATGGAGAGACACTCAGAGAAAGGTCTGGAAGACAGAGCCTCAGTGTCATCCCCCTCCCCTATAAAACCAGGATTCATCACAATCCTGACACGTGAATACATTCACTAGGAAGCTCAGCCCAGCTTCAGTGTCCAGCATTTTTATTGGGTTTCATTGTGTAGATGTGATTGATTGAATTACTGAATGTGAGCCTGAACTCAGTATGGACCCCACCATCTTCTCCCCAGGGATTAGGCTGATATCACCTGATCAAATCCCCCATCCCTCTAATGTCAGGATTAATTCTTCCAGCCCCTATCCCGACTCACCTGTTAGCCACAATCAGGTATGGTCAAAAGCTCATCACGAATAACAAAGATGCTCCTGTCCCTTGGGAAACTCTAAGGATTTAGAGGTGATCTCGTTGGGTTCAGACAGATTCTTCATTTCAAACTAGATTATACACCTGCTCCCTAAGTCATTGTAAACTGAAGAAAGGAGGCCAGGGACTGTCCCACGTGCCTGCCACTCAGAGCGGCCCCATGCTCTTGGAAGTGACCTCCTCCTCCCTGGAAGCATACCAGCCGCAGTAGTAGACTCGCGGAGAAGCCGTTGATGCCCAGAAAGAACAGAGCCCTAGTGTGGTGGCATCCGAAGTCAGCCTTCCAGCCCTGCCTCAGGGACTCATGTGAGCTCAGGGCTTTAAAGGACCTGTTGGTTGAACCTGCTAGAAGGTTCCACTTGGGATGAGGCACTGTAAGGCCACTCAAGACTAACCAGTTATTCCTTTGCCCCCTGAATTAGAAATGATCCGCTCTGCCACTCCGTTCCCCTTGGTCAGCCTCTTCTTCATGTTCATTGGGTTTATCCTGAGCAACATCGGGCACGCCCGACCCCACCGGACCATCCTGGCCTTTGTCTCGGGCATCTTCTTTATCCTCTCTGGTAAGTTGTTTTTTGGTACGTTTGTTGCTCTTGGGGCTTGAACTCAGGGTCTGGACACTATCCCTGAGCTTTTCCCACTCAAGGTGAGCACTCTACCACTT
>NW_012267223.1:6054758-6070935 GCF_000151885.1 Dipodomys ordii | reverse complement strand
AAAAAAAAAAAACAAAAACAAAAACGGGGGCTGGGGGTGAGGAGCCTGGAGGATGGGTAGTGGATCCACGATGGATGGATGCATGCATGTGCAGACAGATAGATGGAAAGAAATAAAACACATCTCTCAGACATCCAGTATTCTGACTGCCACCTGACTCACAAGTCACTGTATGATCCTTTCCCAGCATTTTGTCAACATTGCTTGGAGACACAGTGGCAGTGAAATTGTCGTGCCCAAATGTCATTCTTCCTTTCTCTTTCCTTCCATTTATCCATCTGTCCATCCACCCATACATATATACACTCCTTCTGTTCATCTGTCCACCCATTTTTAAATCTACCCACAACACACATCTGCCATCCATTCTTCTGTTATTTATCCTTCCACACTTCAGGCTACCCACACATTTTTAACAGTATTTTCCTCCTCAGCCTCTCCTCTCTCCCTCCCTTCCTCCCTTCTTTTCTTTCTTCCCTCCTTTCTTCCCTCTCTCTTTCCCTCCCTCTCTCTTTCCCTCCCTCCCTCCTTCCCTTCCTCTCTTCTTCCCTCCCTCCCTTCCTCCCTTTCTTTCTTTCTTTCTTTCTTTCCTTCTTTCTTTCTTTCTTTCTTTCCCAGTCCTGGAGTTTGAACTCAGGGCCTAAGCTCTCTGTCTCTGAGCTTTTTTGCTCAAGGCTAGCACTCAATCACTTGAGCCAGAGCTGTACTTCCAGCATTTCAGTGTCTAATTTAAGATAAGAGTCTCCTGCGTGAACTTTCCTGCCTGGACTGACTTTGAACCATAATCCTCAAATCTCAGCCTCCTGAGTAACTAGGATTATAGGTGTGAACCAGCAGCATCTAAACCAACATTGCTTATTTTTTTAATGACAGCCTCTCCTTTCTAACCAACCAGCCCAGAATACCTAAAATGTACACCCCTGAGAAGCACTCCTTTGGCCGTCATTATTTTCAGTTTGTCTCTGTGGAAGTGCATAGGTCTCCTCGTAGGGGAGAGAGTGACTACCTTTATTAGCCACATTCTCTTCCTGCCTTCCTCCACACACTTCCTGTGAGCAGTGGGCACTCATGGCTCCCACTCCAACCCCTGAGGTCACAGCTCCCAAACCTGTCTTTGGTTTAACTGACTTCTTGAGCCCCGACCCTGACCTCTAGCAGCTATCTGAGGCTCCCGGGACATCCGCAGTGGGTTACACATCCCAACTGGGCTGGGCCCCATTTCATTGTTTTAATTATAACTATACATAACTGCACCCCAGGCTAGCACCTGAGTTAGGTACAAAGGGAGGTTTGAATCATGTTTTTGTCTCTTTGCATTCCACCTTTGAGATATTCCATTTGCATGAAAAAATGCAAATGGGATTAAACCTGAACCGGCTCAATGCGGAGTAATTAATTAGTTACATCTTGATTCGATTACCGTGACTCATTGATGGGACGGATGCCTGACGGCGTCACTTGCACAGCGGCAGTTGGAGGTCGGGCCACAATGGCCTCTTGATCCAAGGCGTGCCCAATTCTGGACCAACTCTTTCCATCTTTCCTGCCCAAGGATCTTTGGTAGCTGTGCAGACTCAGGCCGCTGGGGTAGACTCCACAGTGATGGAGACACCAGACCCCTGCCAAGGGCCTTACCTTAGTTCTCAGCTGAGTCAGAGTTACTTGCTAACTCAAGAGTTCACAGTCCAAGTTCACCGGAGTATGACCTGGGAGCTTTGAAGACATGGTACCAGGGCCCAGCCCAGGTTTAGCGGATATGAAGGTCCAGGGCTGGGCACAGGCAGGTGCATCTGATAGGTGTGGGCACGTAGAAGAAAACCACTAGGCCTGGCCCATGGCTCAGGGCAGTGGCTTTTTCTTTTACCTGCAACTATCTACTATCTAAACAGAGTCCTCAGAAGGGAAACTCCTGCTCACCTTGAACTCCAAGTGGCTGGCAGCTTTACCCCGATGGATACCGCATACGAAAACTCCCTATTCCTCCATGCTGAGCCCTCCCCTCCCTCTCCTCTTCTCCCCTCCCCTAGGCCTCTCGCTCGTGGTGGGCCTGGTGCTGTACATCTCCAGCATCAATGATGAGATGCTCAACAGGACCAAGGATGCAGAGACCTATTTCAACTACAAATATGGATGGTCATTTGCCTTTGCTGCCATCTCCTTCCTCTTGACAGAGGTAACTAGCTCACCCCGCTGTGCCTTGCACCCAGACTGGGCTGGGCTCTGCCCCCCAGGCCAGGAGGAGGGGGGCATTCTGCAGCACCCTAGACCCCTCCCCCCTGCCCCTCTTCATCTCCAGAACATGTCGCTCTCTGGCCTGGCCAGCTCTCCTGCACCTGGGAAGTCCCCAGGGTCCACTCCCCTCCCCCCACCCCTGCTCACCCCCACCGCAGCTCCCCGCAGCTGTGCGGCCAGGACTAGCAGCGAGCTCCTCTGTTTCTCCTCCCTGCAGAGTGCTGGCGTGATGTCTGTGTACCTGTTCATGAAGAGGTACACTGCCGAAGACATGTACAGACCTCACCCGGGCTTCTACCGGCCGCGTCTGAGCAATTGTTCTGACTACTCGGGCCAGTTCCTCCATCCTGACGCCTGGATCCGGGGCCGCAGCCCCTCCGACATCTCCAGCGACGCCTCCCTGCAGATGAACAGCAACTACCCAGCTTTGCTCAAGTGCCCGGATTATGACCAGATGTCCTCCTCACCCTGCTGAGCCCCAGCCACCTGCCTACCTGGACTGTGGACAGCTGGACAGCCCTTCCCCCATCTCCTTCCCCTGCCTGGCCCCTGAGCCCCAAGTTGGCAGGTCCAGGCCACCCCTGCTTAGCCTTTGTTACTTGACTTGTCCTCTCCCTGCTTGTCCCAGAGTAGTTCTAATGGCCAATGGAAATGTGGGAGCCTGGGATTCTGGAGCCCGGGGGCTGTGCTGATTGGCTTAGACCACGAGTGAGGCTCCGCCTCTGGCGTGCCAATCATAGCCCAGACTCTGGGAAGCCTGTAGGGCTCCACACTAGGAAAGAGGCCATCCTTGTTCTAGTTGTATATTGTTCCCACACTCCCAACTTCCTGGCCCCAACTAAGGCCAGCTCTAAAGTGCCAAGTTCCTGACACAGACACAACCGGACTCCAGTGCCTGCCAATTGGCCTGGCCATCAGGGCCAAAATGGGATTGATCTTGAGGTCTGGCTGGCTCTGAAACATCAAGTGGGCAGTCCCTTCTGTGATGCTTTGTTCTTTGATGTCACCTGCCTCTCTCTCTGCACAACACACCTGTGTGTGCCAGCCGGGTTCCCAGGCTCGCGATCTTTCCACTCCCCTTGCCTCTAGAATTCAGTTGCTCTGAGCCAGGGGCCAGGAATCAGACCCCGCCAATGAAAGTCACAAAGAGGCATTAATGGCTGAAGCTGTCTTCATCCGCATGGCCCCCAGATAACACATGGACCATTGATAACATGTCGATGCCTTAACCCAAAGAAGTGACTCCAACAGTGAGAATTTGAGAATCTGGCTGATTGGAATTCAGAGCACCAGGCACTGTGTGCGTGCCTGAGGGCAGTATCCCTACCTACAGGGGCCGTATTCCCGCACCCAGGGTCCTGACATTGAATCACGTAGGCAGGTGTCTATACCACGTAAGTAGAAGGCAGCTTTCAAAGGGGCAGCCTGGGGTGTGGAGCAGATTGCTAGTGCTTAGTACATTCTGAGTCAAAACAAGACCAACTCAGAATGATCCAGCTGCCCTCCCAAGGCTGCCTGCCTGGGAACATTTTTCGGCATTGCTCATTTTATCCTAATGCCAGGGAGCATCTGCTGCCCGGTTATGTGACATATGTAGGTAATCAGATGCCTCCAGAAGGCCAGGCAGCGTGATAGCTGTTTTCCTGGTGGGAAATCTGAGCGGAGAGGTTGGACACATCTTCCCCCCGAAGCCCACGAGACCAAAATGGCGGAGGGAGGAGCCGCCGTCACCAGCTGTACAGCCTGGTTCTCCGCTCCACTTAGACGTCTTTGCTTTCCTTTTGGAAACTTTGAGAAGCAGAACAGCGTTACGCTCTCCTTTCGCGCTGTATTTTTGCTGTGCCCTGCTTTTGTCTCGCTGTCCTCCGGATCCCCTCAGGTTGGGTCGCACAGAGCCACAGTGGGCAACCCAAGGGCTCTGGAAGCCTCCCAGTAGGCGATCACACAGTAGAAGGACACAGCTTTTCGTCAGCACAGGCTGCCATACACAGCCACAGGCCGGGTAGGTCCAACAATAGAAATGTACTGTCCACGGTCATGGAGGCCGGAAGTGAAGATTACACTGTCAGCCGCAGTAGTTTCCTCTGAGGCCTCTCCCCGTAGCTTGCAGATGACCAACTTCTGGTTACGACCTCACGTGGACTTCCTGCCCAGATGACCCAGAGGGCTCTTAGTTTGTATTCCCTCTTATAAATCACTCTGGGTGAGGACCTACTATCCAATGAATTTAAAATTCGTTTTCATTTAAAGTACCTTTCTCCAAATATTGTCATATGCTGAGGCACTGGGAACTAAAGACACAAATTGGAGGAGGCTATGGTTCAGCCCCCACCAGGCAGACTGTTTCATAGCCGGATTATTTCATCTGCCTCACAGCATGGTAAAGGGCAAAGGTAACCTAAACCAATTCTTGTCCCAGTGCGATCATTACTCACTGCAGATCCTTGGGCGATCCCTTCTGCCTTGAGAAAATTGGTTGGAAATTGTTTCCAAGGCTACACCCCTCCCCTCCCCCACAGCCACAGCTCTGACAATTGAGTTCCTTTTGCTCTTCTAGGCCACTTTCCAGCTCTGTCTGCAAAGTGGCAGCGGAGGTCGAGACCCAGCTTTCTACTCCACCAGCGCCGTGTAACAATCGTGCTTCTCTGTGGCTGTTGGTTACACAATGACACCTAAACCCCAGTGTTCCCAAACCAGGGGAATCAGTCAGAACACTTGGGAACAGCTAGGAGGCACTTCCAAGCTGGACAAGTTGTGCCCATGTCAAATTTGTGTCAATGTAATTAACTTCTACAACGCACCTCGTGCTGTCTAAAGCACTGTTTCTCTGTCACTGTGGCAGGCTTGTTGTCATGCATATGGAAAAAAATAGAATGCACTCTTAAATGCACACTGAGCATCGGCTGTGATGTCATTAGGATGGGCCTCCAGCCACCGGGGGCATGCTGGGAGCCAGGAGTGTGAACCCTTACAACACGGGCTGTGCATGGATCCTTGGAATGGACCTGTCACTTTCTTCCCTCACCAGGGATTGGATGATTATCAATACCGTGCCGCCACCATACTTCCTTGTTCTTGAGACAGACCCCAGTCACCATTTCCATGATTCAAGGAGTTTCATTGCACATGCAAGTATAGCAACTCAACTCAGAAATCATCTATTAGGGCCTTTCCTGCAATATAGTTTCTGGGTTGGGTGGGAGGGGTCCATAAGCACAATATAAAACAGAGTTAGAGGAGTTTGTTGGGATTTTTTTTTTTCAAACAAATGGGAGGGGTAGGATGATGAGCCAAGATGTGGTGACGTGACTTACAGAACTAAATTACTGATGTTAGGAGCCATGAGAAGGAACAGCTCAACAACGGGTCCTTTTCATCTGAGATCGCCACCCTCCTCCTCTGTGGCTGAGCGACATTTCCCATCTCCCAGTGGGGAGAATAGTCAGTTTTCATAGACTCCAAGGGGAGGAATTGCAGGCGAATCCTGTGTTCCACAGGCTTAGACGGATGCCCTCAGCGGGCAGGTGGTAGGAGAACCCCCTCCTCCAAGTGGTTTTTAGGGTTCTCTGGGAAACCAGAACCAACAGGACTCGTAGAGAGAGAATTAAAGAATTGGCTGGTGCACTTGTGGAAGTGAACCACTCCATGAAAATCTGACGGGAGGGTGGGGCAGGGTTAGGGTGGGGGAGGTTGGCAGGCTAGAGATTCGGGGAAGACTTGAAGTTCAAGTCCAGGAATAGACCTCTGAGGGGAAGCCGCCTTCCTCAAGAGAAATCCTTGTTCCGTTCATCCCTTTAGCTGATTGTTAGGGAGGATAACCTACTTTTATAAATGTCTCCTGATTCAGATATTAATCTCCAAAAGTCACCTTCACAGAAACATTCAGAAGAAAATATTGGACCAAATGTCTGGGCATCATGGCCTAGACACATGAAATAAATAACACCAGTGGATAAAAGGAAGGAAGGGGAAATGGTATTCTATCTTGAGCGCTGGGCCTTGTTAGGTAGCTGAGGCCAGCTGCATGATGGGACCTTTTGCCTCCCTCCCTCCCTCCCTCTCTCTCTCTCTCTCTCTCTCTCTCTCTCTCTCTCTCTCTCTCTTTCTCACTGGTCCTGGGCTTTGAACACAGGGCCTGGGCTCTGTTCCTGAGCCTGTCTGTGCTCAAGGCTAGCGCTCTACCACTTGAGCCACTTCCAGCTTTTTCTGCTCATGTGGTGCTGAGGAATGGAACCCAGGGCCTCAGGCATGCAAGGCAAGCGCTCCACCACTGAGCCACCTTCCCAGCCCTGCATCTCTCTTGTCTTGACTTCCACCTCACACTCGATGAGCACCCTCATCTATGCTAATTTGACACTGATGAAATTAATTAGCCTTTGGAATGCAAACAGTCTAGTAAATGAATGCAGAAGTGGACAAATGAGCTCCGAGCTCTGGCGAGGACAGGCTGGAACCGCGTGGGAAGCAGCTGGTGGTTTGGGCCCAGTCATGGTGGCTGCTTGCTGATCCCTGCGGTGGGAGAGACCTGGTGACTCTAACCAGGCCAGAGGCCCCAGCAGCCCCACAGGGCTGTGTATCCTGCACGGCGGCTGCCTTTGCTGCCTGGATTCCAGACGGATGGACCACTGATGTTCCAGCTGACAGATGTCTTCCAGGACCCACGGTGTCCGGGACACAGCCTGGGGTTTTGATCCTTCATTCCTGCACAGCTGACATCTCAGGATTCTCGCATCCTGGTGTGCTGTGACCGTGGACAAACCACACCTCCCCTGGCCTGCCTCAACTTCCTGGCACGTAATTGAGAGCCAGGAGTCACCGTCCTCTCACTGCGGGGATGAGAGTCTCTGCTGGATGGATGGTGGCCCTGGGGGAGTTTGCGCACAGGGTTTTTCCCTCCTGGTTTCAGGGAAGCAGTGGCTCTTGTCAAAGGCCCGGGTCCCCATCAGGCTACTGCCCGTCCACCCCCTCCCCTCATGTTTTCTGTGCATCACCAGCAGAGCTTTTCATTCTTGGAATGAGAGATGGAGAAAGTCATCTCCAGCTCTGTCCCAACCCTGAAAGCTATCCATTTAAAACAGGCAAAACACAACCAGATGCTCGCTTTCAGCTACCAGGGAAAAGAAGAGGAGGAACTTCCAATCCAGCATCTGGGAAACACTGCATGGATGAGGCCCTGGGTAACATTCAAGAGCAGATGGGAAAGTAATGGGCACTACATAGTTAGAGAGTATGGCCGGGGTGGGGAAAGATGGGAATGAGGGAAGGGGTGACATGGCTCAAGAGGCATTGTACGGGGTAAGCTGAAACCCCTTTGTACAACTACTTAAGATTTAAGAAAAAGATCAGCAGACACCAACTCATGCAAAGGGTAGAATGGGGCTAGTCAGCTGGAAGGCACCGTGTTACACAAATAGGAATCACGGTAGGGGAGAGGCTCATGGTTCTAGGCCGGCAGGTTGGGGGCTTGACTCCCTGGCCTTTAATCTGCAAGTGCTACAGCCCAGCTCTTGGTCAACGAAAAGTCACAGAGCCCAGAGAGTTCTGTGGGGAGGAGCTGGGGAGCAGTGGCAGGCAAGAAATGGGGGGATGGTGCTTTGTGGGCAACTGAGGAAGCTGAAGCTTCCGGCACCTTCCTTGCTCCCTCGCAACCTGCTCTACTCCCGCCACTCCCGCCTGGACAAGGCCTGGCCAAGCTCTCAAGTCCATCAGCTCATGCCCAGCTGCCGCTGACCTCTTTCCCACATGCTGGTTTTCATTGGAGAACAGCGGTATTCTGTCCTTGAAGGCTAGGGTGAGCAAGCTAGCTCTCCCTCCCACAGTCGAGGTCAAGGATGGACCAGAGGAAGGCTCAGAGACTCCACACAAATGGAGCCTCAGGACTCCAGCTAGAGAGTACAGGCCAATCATTATCCCTGGCCCTCGAATCATTCATTTAACACTCTGTAATCAGGAAGAAAAATCAGTACTGCCAGGCACTACTGGCTCACGCCTGTAATCCTAACTACTCAGGAAGCTGAGATCTGAGAATTGAGGTTCAAAGCCAGCCAGGGCAGGAAAGTCCATGAGATTCATCTCCATTTGACCATCAGAAAACCAGAAGTAGGTCTATGGCTCAAAGTAGTAGAGCTCTAGCCTTGAGCAGAAGAGCTCAGGGATGGTATCCAGGCCCTGAGTTCAAGCCTCATGGCTGACCAAAAAGAAAGAACAAAGAAAGAAGGAAGGAAGGAAGGGAGAGAGAGAGAGAAAGAAAGAAAAAGACTGAGGACTTTGAAGGTTTCCTGTTGGGCCACAAAGAGACCATGTATCATCATGTTTACAGCAGACTGAATCAGCTTTTATTTTAAACCCACCCACACCCACACACCTCCCACCCCATTTTAGCTGCAGTCCGGTCTGTGTGAAAAGCACTATGAAACTGCCATGCTACTCTTCAGAGTAGGTTGTTGTTTTTAACAACAAGGTGAAGAGAATGAACCAATTCCACAAGAGCCTCCAACAAGCTCAGGGCCCCGAATGTCAAAGCTGGACAGAGCCTGCAAGGTCAGCTCACAGGCTTGAGGTTTGCCCAAGAATGGGTTCACCATCTTGAATCCAGACACAGTTGTTGATGAATGACCTCAGCAGGAAAGTCCCTGTGAGACTCTTATCTCTAATTAACCATTCAAACACCAGACATGGCATTAGGGCTCAAAGTGGTGAGAACACTAGATTGAGCAAAAGAGCTCAAGACAGCACTAAGTCCTGAGTTCAAACCCCACAACCAACACACACACACACACACACAAAATGTTCAGACCATAGTAGGTTCTTTGCAAACATTATCCCCCTTCACTCCCTCAGTCCTGTGCATAGAAGAACCTGAGACCGAAAGTCATCACAGAGCCGCTAAAATGTGCCACGGTCTGCAAGTTCTATTTCCAGGATACATGAAGAGCTGGGCACCTATAATTCTAATGGCCCAACTTGGCAAATGTACCACTGCCACCATCAGAGACTAGGTGCCCACCATGAAGACAGAAGGAAAAAGGGGCCCTACGAGGGACTCGGCTCCACCTCCCGTTTCCTTGCCAGGTATGAGAAAGGCCCCATAGGTCAGCTGCTCCAATCCGCTTCTCCCAGGCCTCCCAGCTGCCTGGGCCGGAGAATGCTCCATATTCTTTCCCAACGAGTCCTTAGATACTCTCAGGTGAGAGCTGGGCATGGCTGAGCATGCCTGTAATCCCCCTGAAGCAGCAGGATCAAGGCCAGTGTGGTTTTCATGGAGAGAATTGATGAGAAAAAAAAAATCCACGTAATGGTAAGGTGTTTCTGGAATTGGGAGAAAAGAGAGAAAAAAAATGATCTGTAGACACCTGTAATAATTTACCCATAATAGTTAAATTAGTCGACACACAATTTTGTTGACTACTATTATTTATTTACCACCTCATTTAAGCCTGCTTCTACTCAGGGCTGTTTTTTTAAAAAAAATTATTATTATCTTTAAGTAGTTAGACAAAAAAGGTGCCATTTAACAAAGCCGTTTATGAATACAATACATCTTGATCAGCGTCACTGGCTTTCCATATCCTCACCCATCCCTCCCTGCCCACGCCTTCCCTTACTTTTCTTCCTTTTGTATATACACAGAGCATTCTTGACTGCATTCTCGTCCCCTTCTTCTCTTTATTTGTCCACTCTTCTCCTTGTGGCCCCACCCTTTTTCTTACAAGTAGCGGTTTCCTGGCACTTACCTTGTTAGGCTTTGCCTCTGTCTTTCTATATCTATCTATCTATAATTGTAAAAATACTGTACAGAGGGGTTACAGTTACATGAGTAAGGTAATGAGTTCATTTCCTATGGAGCATTGTTACCTCCTCCTTTGTTTTTCCTTTACCATCCCTTCCCTCCCCCCTCCCCGATTTCCACCCCCCCCAAATTGTAAAGTTTGTTTTTAACATAGTGTCTTGTACATCTCATTGTTACAATGGGTCAACCTGTATCCTGTATGCATTTTGTTATTTTCCTTCACCTCCCCAAATTAGAAAAATGTATATACAAGATGCAGGACACCGGAATCAAATACAGTAAAACCAGGCATTTTTTTTGCCTTTGCCTTTCTAAGGACTTACACTGTCTGACTTCGGTCTTGACTCTGTGGCCGTTGGCGTCCCACCGTCATATTTACTTGTAGGTTTAGAGACTCATTCTTGCTTCCACATTCTAAGTTCCACACGCAACCATGACTCTCTGGGCCCGACTTCATTTAACACGGTTTTCTCCAAGTCTTTCCTTTTTTTTTTTTTTAAACAGATGGTTCCTGAAACCATAAAACTGTGATGGGAAGGAGTAGAGCATGCGATAGGGCTCCTAGGCTCAGGTAGAGATTTTCTGAATAAAGATCCAGGAGCGTAACTAATCAAAGAAAGCCTTGATCAATGGGATTGCATCAAACAAAAGTTTCAGCATGGCAAGGACATAGCTAATAAGCTAAGAAGAAAGCCCACAGAAAGGGAAAGGCTTTAAGGAGTGCTGAGGCCTGACCTCGGGGCCTTACACTCTCACTTAGTGTTGTTTTTCTCACTCAAGGCTGGTGCCCCTACAACCTGAGCTCTACCTCCACTGCCAGCTTTGTGCTGGTTAATTGGCAAATCAGACTCTTGAGGAATTTTTCTACCGGGGCTGGCTTTGAACCCTGATCGTCAGATTTCAGTCTCTGGAGAAGCGAGGCTTACAGTGCCTGAGCACCTGCACCAGGCAGGTCCCCTGCTTTCTCTCTGTTTTGAGGACATTAAATAACAGCATCACAAATCCCACCCACCCGCCCCCAAGAAATCCACTCTGATTAACTTCCTCAAGAATGGCCATGTCCTTCACCGGGGCTGAAGAGGCACGGAGCGAGGCTGGCAGGCCTTGCGAGAGAGGCTGGGCATGTCCCACATTCTCCTTGTCACAAGGCAGTGTTACCAAGGAGCCCACACGCCCCTTCTGCTGCCCCCCCCCACTGGAGGGGGCCTTTCCCAGCCTCCACCCCTCCACTGTGAGTCACCAGCTCCTCCAGTCCCAAACCCCACAGGAAAAAATGCAAATGGAGTTTGGTGAGTGGGGAACTAAAGCCTCCTCTGTGTGGGAGAGGATGTTATAATATCAGGTTGTCGCCAAATTAACGTTATTAAACAAATGGGCAAAAATAGCAACCATAATTATTCCCATACAGTAGATCAATCTGGAGCATGTGTGTGTGTGTGTGTGTGTGTGTGTGTGTGTGTGTGTGTGTGTGTGTGTGTATTCCCCCCCACCTAAACGCAGGGCTGCTGTCCTCGGTCCTGCTCCTCTGGTCCTTCCTTCTTTTCCTTCTTCTTTCTTCCCAAGATGTTGCTGACATGGAGGCATCAGCAAGCAACCAGAACCTCCCTGCTTCCTCAGAGAGGGGTATAGCAAGGGGACCATGAGTTCTCCCGTGCCTACCGAGTGCCAGCACCTGGCATCTGGAGCTTGGTTGAATCTGTAGAACAATTGAATGAAGAAAGCGCTGTTGTTCCTGTTGGACAGATGAGGAAACCGAGTCCAGGGAGGTTGTTTAATTTGTTTGACAGGCACTGGGTCATTAGTATGAAGGCCCCAACCTTACCCTTTGCCCGTTGCTCTTTGCCCTTGCTGCCCACACGCTCCTCTGACCGACACCTCTCCACCTCCACCTCCTTCCTGCTAGAGAGCTCTTGAAACCAAGGCCCAGTGGAGTATTAGTTGGATCGCAGATATTTCCAGATTTTGAAATATTCACCTGTATATAACGAGATGCCCTTTAAGGAAGAGATCCGAGTCTAACCATGAAATTCATTTGAGCTTTTTGTTTGTGTTTTTTTTTTTTCTGGTCATGGGGCTTGAACTCTGGGTCTCTCAGCTCTTCAGCTCAAGGCTAGTGCTCTACCACTGGAGCCACAGTGCCCCTTCTGGTGGTTTATTGGAGATAAGAGTTTCATGAACTTTCCTGCCCCGGGCTGGCTTTGAACCATGATCCTCAGATCTCAGCCTCCTGAGTAGCTAGGATGACAAGCGTGAGCCACCTGGCTCTCGTTTGAGTTTTATAGGCCCCTTATACACATAGCCTGAAGGTGATTGGAACTTTATTCCATGTTGTCTTTGTGTTCCCTAACTTCCACTCATCATGTTCAGCTGAGAGCTTCAGCAGCGCGTCCAGCGGTCTTAGCCTGGGGTTCCCTCCCTTCCCCTGCCTCTGTGAGAGCCGGCAGCCCCTCCACAGCACACTGTGGGTAGGCAGAAATGCAGTCTGTCCTCTGGGCCGTGTGGGAAGCCACCATGGGGGCACTGGCCGCGTTCTTCTACCCTGGGTGGTCACAAAGGATTCTGGGTACTCACAAGAAAAAGTACATTGTAGCTGATGGACACTGGGTCTTTCCCGCAGGACACTGAATTAGTGTTGTGCACCTGGGGTTTGTTTGTGGTCACGAGGGGTCAGGTGTGGAATTTTCCATTTGGGGGTGTCATGTGGTTCAGACTTCTGAGCATTTGGAACTGAAGATTCATACATTAGAGCTTCCTGGCCTGGACCTGCCCACAAGACCCCAGCTCATCACAGCCCGAGCCTGAGCCGTGCCTACACCTGAATCTCTCCAGGGACAGCAGGGCAGGGGCAGGGGGAGGGAGGGAGCAAGCAGAGGCTGCTGCCTGCCAATTTGGTATAGGGACACAAGGTCAAGGCGGGGACTCTGGCAGGTCCAGGCAGAGAAAAGGGGGTTCCCGGCACAGATCTGGTTCTTGCAAGACCAGGCTGGCCAGCTGGTCTCTTCATCAACAAGGGAGGAAGGAAGGAGGGAGGGAAGAAGGGAGGGAGAGAGAGGAGGGAGAGAAAGAGGAACAGAGGGAGGGAGAGGAGGATGAAGGGAGGGAGGAAGGAAGGAAGGAAGGAGAGGGAAGGAGGGAGGGAAGAAAGAGGAAGGGAGGGAAAAAGGAGAGAGGAAGGGAAGGAGGGAGGGAGGGAGATATAAACTTGTAATCTAACATGCACAAGTGCTTTAAGCATGGGTATTTGCAGTCTAAAGCTGGTATTATGAGGTGACCTCTCAAATCATGCATTTGTTTAACACAGAACAGCTCTCCCCAAGAAATGTTCTCCCCCCGCCCCCCAACTTCAAATGCTTCCTAATTTTTTACAAGGAAAAAAGTGCCAACTCTGCCCTCTGATGGCCAATTTGTTGTAGTCTCCTTGGAACAGAATGGCCTTCGAGGCTCAGACAGGGAAATGCAGAGGGATGGGTGGCAAGATGGCTGGAGAGGCAGCCGCAGGCCGCCTCCCCCCAGCCATCCATCGGTCGGCACTGGCAAGGGTGTCTGCAGAGAGAGATGATGAAAATTTGGTCCACGAAGAACCTCCAAAAGGACTCTGAACCAAACCGGAGGCTTGCCTTGCCACAGCTGAAACTTCCGGAGAAGTTGCACATCTTGAACAAAGATTCCCTCTGAACCACAGGCTCCCACACGTTGCTAGCAAAATGGAGCTGTAGATCTCCCAAAGCCCTCGGTCCTAGGCCTAAATGTGGCTTGGTTTCTGTGTTCCCATCCAGCGCTATTCTGTGGCTGCTTGTGTCTGTTGCGTGGGTGTTCCCAGCCCCCAACCGCTGGACGGCAGCAACGGCCCCTAGCCAGCCCCCCAGCACCAGGCCTCTCTAGGAAGCCAGTGTCAGGTCGTATCTTCATGGGTGACACAAATCTCCAGGTCTGGAATATTTTTATTATTCTTCCTGGGCCTACCTGCATTCCTTCTGCCCCCCAAAACATGAAACAGAAGTGTACCTTTCTTAAAACGGCTTTAGAACGGCCACTTCTTTATCACTTTTGTATGTTTTCCTTCAGTACTGGAGTTTGAACTCAAGGCCTTGCTCATTAGGTAAGTACTCCACCACTTCAGCCATGCCTCCAGCCCCGCTTTTTGCTTTTATTCATTTTTTAACTGTGTTTTTTTGTCTTTTCTTTTTTGGTACTGGGGATCGAACCCAGGACATTGCACTTGCTAGGCAAGCGCTTTGTCACTGAGCTACATCCCAGCCCTTTTATTCATTTTTTAAAACTAGGGTTTTGCGTTAAGCCTGGACTGGCTTGGACAGCAGTCCACCTATTTCTACTTCCTCCTTGACTCAGATGACAGACATACTCTATCATACCTGATTGTGTTTTTTTATTGATTGAGGTGGAATCTCAAGGACGCTTTGCCCAGGCTGGCCTTAAACTACAATCCTGAATAGGTAGGGTTATAGGTGTGAGTCACCAGAGCCCAGCTAATTGGTTTTGTATAGGCCCGAGCAAGGCCAGGAGGAGGCTCCTAGAAAGACTTAAGTAGCCATAGATGTTTCCACTAAACATACCTTTGGCTGGCCAGGAATGGTGGCATATGCCTTTAATTTCAGCGCCCAGAAGACTGAGACAGGAAAAACATGCCTTTAAACGCACCCTGGGAAACATAGTAAGGCTCTGTCTAAATAAAATGAATAGATATATGGATACATGTATGGATGTATGCGTGCATGCATGTATGTCCTTATAGCATCCTACATCATCGGGGGCAAGACCAACCGTGATCAGATTCAACAGCCTTCTTGAAAAGAAACACACCCAAAACCCACTGCAGTTCAAATGCATTTATATCGGAACAGGAAAAAAAAGTGTCAGCCAAAATAAAAGGGATAATTGCAACACACACACACACACACACCAAGCTTCCAACTGTAGAGCAGGTGCCCCCAGCCAGGAAGACAGTCATCGGAGGCTGGTGGATAATTAAGCTGCAGACACACACAGAGCAGTTCTCTGGCCAGAGAACATTGCAGATTGCCCCGAGCTCCCATCATCCAGAGCCAAGGAGAAGACAAATAGGAAGAATCTGGTCACTACCTCCAAAAGCTTCTATTGCCAATGGACTGTAAGAATGCGGGAGCCAGGGAAGGGGTTGGGGTGGGGGGAGTAGGGAGGGCGGGCACGGGAGGGCAGGTGATAGGCCTCCAGGCTGAGCTGGAGTTTCTTTTTTGGCTTTCAACTCTCACTTTCCAGTGCTCCCCCCCCCCATCTTTGAGAATGTATTTTGAATTAGATCTAACTCTATGACTTCATGAGCCATAGCGTCCAAGTAAGTTTCCTGACATCATTGAGGCCCTGCTGTCATTGGCCAAGGGGGCCATTAAAGAAAGGAAGCGCCCCCTTGGTAGAGCTCAGAGTACAGATGCTCATCTGGAAGGTTCTGGCATCTTCCGGGCAGAGCAAATCTCCCCCACTGTTTTGAAGCAGTCATTTTTGTGCTCTGAATTTTTCCTGGCTGTGGCTCAAAGCCAACTGGCTTCAACTTTCAACTACGGTCCACAGACAAGTTCTCAGTCAACAGATAATGGGAAAGCTAGACCTTAAGTAAATTCCAGCCTGGGCAAGGGAGCCTAATAAGGCCAGATGACCCACAGGGACTGTAATCGGACAAGGCTTCCCTGAAGAAGTTTAATTTAAGCCTAGCTCTGAAATGAGTGAGATTACCTCTGAGAAAGGTGAAGGGGAGAGCGCCCGGGCATGTGCAAAGGCTCTGGGGTAGGAGAGGAGAGTTGAAGAAGCACTTTTGTTGAGTTGAAACTTCCTCCCAAGCCAGACAAAGCAGAAGACAAAGGCCTGTGGTGCCCTGGGCCAGATGTTCTCAGTTAATTCTCAGCTTCCAACGCAAGGCAGCGCCCTCCTTGGGGAAGAGTGTCAGGTCAAGGTTTCCCTGTGTGCTGTGTTCGTTCCAAATCGACCCCTAGAAAAGTCAGGAAAACACTCACAATGGCTCAAGTCTAACTGCGTGCCAGGAGCCGGCTCGGCCTTTGGTGGACATAAGTTCTCTCTCCAGTCGTCCAGTGACTAAGTAGAATAGTGACTGCCCTCCCCACTGGTTGTGGACAGAACAGCAGCTGGGAGAACCCAGATCACTTC
>NW_012267223.1:6049304-6052970 GCF_000151885.1 Dipodomys ordii | reverse complement strand
TGTGTGTGTGTGTGTGTGTGTGTGTGTGTGGCAGTACTAGAGTTTGAACTCAGGATCTTGTGCTTCTAGGCCTGCACTCTACCACCTGAACCACTCAAGCGGTCCTTTTTGTGTGGGTTGTGTTTGGAGACAGAGTCTCGCCTCCTGTCCTTGCCAGGCTCGACTGTGATCTTCCTGTTGTGCTTCCCCGCATCTTCAGGGCCCTCTGCAATCAGTCAGCAGGACTCACAAACATTTTTTGCCAGGCTGGCTTCAAACTGTGACCCCTGAGCGCCACCTCCCAAGTAGCTATGATGGCGGATGAGCTGGCGCCATGGCACCAAGCTGAGATTGACATTATTTAAGGTCACACCCTTATCCACCAAAGTGTGGAGCTCAAGGCCCTGGGGGTTTCAAAAATACATGACGATGTCTGTCTGTTTAGCCAGGCACAGAAGCCATTAGGAACATTGAAAATGGCCCTGGGTGACCATAAGCCAATTCCTCTACTTCCATCCCCACGCCCAGAGAGGTTCGTTGACACTTGTAAGAGCACAGAAGTATGGTGAACGTGAACAGAAGCCGGCTCTCCTGATCTCCAGGAGGCACACCCAGGAAGGGCAATGTGCTCCGCTAGGTGCCCCCAAAAGCCACGGAAAGCTGTGCAGCCTCATTTCCACGCCTGACACTCTGGATACTCCTCACTACCACGGTGCATTGTGCTTTTGCAGCCAAGGTGGAGAGAATGGAGAAATCATTCCCCAAATTTAATTTTCTAAAGGTGAATTCTCAGAAAAGTCGCCACGGCATTGCTCCCTGCAATCCGCCTTGTCTGTCGCCTACTTCTTGCAGTTTTGTCTTCGTGGCTGGGTCTTCCGGCGGTAGCTCAGGCTGGCCTTGAATTCGGGATCCTCCCCCACTTCGGCCTCCTGAGCACTGGGGTGAAGGTGTGCGCCACCACACCCGCCTCTCACAAGCTCATTTCTGATCCATGCAGAGATGTGAGCCAGGATTGCTGAGGGCAGCCGCCCAGACCCGCAGACAGGAGCAGGGTGGCATTTTGTAGCAGCCAGCTGTGACTTACCAACACACCACCGGGGCCAGATGACACAAATCCATCATTCCCTGATTTCCAGTCTTGGCTCAGACAATCCACCTGGGTCTGCTTATCAAACCTGGTTGGGATGAAGAGCAGGGAGTGCAGGCATGACAGAAGAAATTGGGAGCTCAGGCTGGGGTTCCTGAAACTCAAAGCCAGCTGGCATGTTTACTCTGGACACCCAGATGCTATCAGAGCCAGGAGTGCCTCTTCCCTGCCTTCCCCAGGGCCGGTCCACCAAGACAGCGGAACACAGCATCTTGGCAGCCGGGATAACGAGATTTCCACACGAGAGTTCCACACGAGATTTCCATGGCTCCCTGACCCCAGCTGTTCTCTGGTCTGTCTGCTGAAGCTTGCACCTGAAAACACATAATCAGAAGGGACAGCGGCTCTGGCTTCTTGAGGAGGAAGAGAGCAGGCCAGGCCAGATAAAGAGTCTGTCTTCTCGCCAGGCGCAGTGGCTCACCCCTGGAATCCTAGCTACTTAGGAGGCTGGGGTTGGGAGGATCATGTTTCTGGGAAAGCCCAGACCAAAACCATCAGCAAGATCCCATCTCAATAGAAAATGCTGGGCCAGTCTTTCCAGCTAAGATGGAGTCTTACGATGCTGGTGGGCCCAGGCAGAAAGCAAGAGCTTATCTCAAATATGATCTCTCTCACACACATACACATCTGAAGGAATGACTCAAGAGGTAGAGCATCTGCCTATCAAGGATAAGGTTCTGAGTTCAAACCCCAGCGCGCGCGCGCGCACACACACACACACACACACACACACACACACACGGCTGCTGTACATTTCGTGAGCCCGACTGACAGCATACAACCCCGTGCAGTTTCTCTGAGCCTCGTAGCACCTCAGGGGACATTTGTGGATCTCTTATCCCAGTGGCGTTTTCACAGTGCTGGAGAGCAGAGAGCAGAAATCTTTTGTTGTTGTTCTTGGTGGTGGTGGTGGTGGTCACCGGGCTTGAACTCTGGGCCTGGGCGCTGTCCCTCAGCTCTTCAGCTCAGGGCGAGCGCTCTACCACTTGAGCCACAGCACCACTTCCAGTTTTCTGGTAGTTCATTAACGATAAGAGTCTCAGGGACTTTCCTGCCTGGGCTAGCTTTGAACCGCAATCCTCAGATCTCAGCTCCTGAGTAGCTAGGATGGATGACAGGCATGAGCCACCGACCCCTGGCTGAGAACAAATCTATGCACTGGCTCCTCAGTGTTCAGACACCAAAGGGCCCTCTAGTCTCTGACGTCAGATGGCTTAGAAACCCACACCACCCGCACCATCCTGCGCACTGAGACCGTCTCCAGTCCACACCCAGCCCCAGAACATTCACCGTGTGAGTGCCACGCAAGCAGCCGCCAGACTGCGCTGCCCAAGGAAGAATCACAAGGAAAATCAGCATGTCTTCAGTACCGATGCCCCCGCCCCGTGGATATCCACGTGAGAACGCAGCCTCAAGGGACACAGAGGACTCAGGGCGTCCATTGGCACCGAGGCATTTACTCTGTGGGCACGGCTGCTCCTCCGCGTGGACTTTGAGATCTTCCCACTCAGTCACTGTCCCTTCACAAAGGGCACAGAATCCACACTGGACTCTGCTTCAGGCCAGTCATGAAACTGCATGGGGTCCCAGACTACACGATACCCTAGGCACCTGTGGGATCCATTGTGAAGCCCTGGGGTTTCGGAAAAACCATCCAAAAGGAACACAGCTGCGTTGGGAGGGGCGGATACCAGCGGGAGGGGTGAGCAAGAATGAATGGGAAAGGAAGCCCTTTTATACACGGCACGGAAGAAACAGCACACTGAAGGGAAGGGAAACGGGACAGTGGTAGAGGGTGAGTTTGATGGGGCACATTGTGTGAAAAGATAATCGATGGATGGATGGATGGGTGGGTGGGTGGGTGGATGGATGGGTGGATGGTGGATGGGTGGATGGATGGGTGGATGGGTGGATGGATGGGTGGGTGGGTGGATGGATGGATGGGTGGGTGGGTAGGTGGGTAGATGGATGGATGGGTGTGTGGGTGGATAGATGGGTGAGTGGGTTGATGGGTGGTAGATGGATAGATGGATGGGTGGGTGGATGGGTGGATGGACAGATGGATGGATGGGTGGGTGGATGGATGGATGGATGCTACAACAAACCCTCCTTAAGCAACAAATATGGGCTAATAAAAATATTAATAAGGGCTGGGAATGTGGCTTAGTGGTAGAGTGCTTGCCCAGCATGCATGAAGCCCTGGGTTCGATTCCTCAGTACCACATACACAGAAAAAGCCGGAAGTGGCATTGTGGCCCAAGAGGTAGAGTGCTAGCTAGCCTTGAGCCAAAGAAGCTCCGGGACAGTGCCCAGGCCCTGAGTTCAAGCCCCAGGACCAGCAAAAAAAAAAAAAGTTAATAAAAGCAAAAATACTTTTCAACTAACACAACAACAAATGAACCCTTTTTAAACTCAAGGTTTGCACCTGTGGATTTTGATTAAGCAGCTGCTTTGGACTCAGGGGGCCTAGAGAGCTTCGGCTGACCTCACTCCCATTAAAGCGGGCCTGGGAGACATTCAGGGGCAGAGGAACGCGGCCC
>NW_012267223.1:6030641-6049174 GCF_000151885.1 Dipodomys ordii | reverse complement strand
TCTTGATTTGCATAATGATGTTTAATTGCCTCACAGAGCGCAATGGACATGCGCATCCGGGCAGAGTTCACACATGCAGAACAGGGATTCCGCACTTATTAGACACATTCGGTTATTGGCAAAGGGTGAATCTTGTTAACTGCCTTTTCTCCTGAGGTGCTCGCCTTTAGATCCTGACCTCTAAGACAAGGCAAACTTTTCCGCTCGAGGGAGGAGGAGACTCCCTAAGAGAGTGTTCAGAACCCAGGCGCCCTCCCCTCCCCCTGTGAGTTCCCCATCGTGCGAGGAAGAAGCATGAAGTCGGTGCATCCCATCCATCAGGAGCCGCCTCTAATCCTCCATGCACATGTGCATCGTACACATGCACACATGCAGGCATGTACACCTACCTGCACACATTTGGAGACTCACATGTACACACTCAGAGCTACATGCAAACACAGACCCATTTGTACACACAACTGTGCATGTGCATGTACAGACACACATGTGCATTCTGTGTCACACGTGAACACATACTCCTACACATGTTCAAATGCCCACATGTATGTACACATGCACACATGCAAATCCCATACCCCCACAAGTCTCTTATGGCAGGGAGTGAGGGAGACTGGTCATGGACTATTCAGGGCCTGGGCACTGTCCCTTAGCTTTTTCTCTCAAGGCTAGCGCTCTACCGCTTGAGCCACACCTCCACTTACAGCTATTTTGGTAGTTACTTGGAAATAAGATTCTCATGGACTTTCTTGTCTGGGCCCAGGCTAGCTTTGAACTGCAATCCTCAGATCTCAGCCTCCCAAGTAGCGAGGATTACAGGCGTGAGCCACTGACACCCAGCTTACCGTGCGTCTTTTGCAGGAGTTTTGGACCTAGATTTATTCTGACATTTTGAAGCGCTCCCTTGTGGGTCAGCCTGGGACATCTGAGGTCTGGAATGCCCCCCTCCTCACCCACCAGCCTCTTCCTTCTTCACAAACCAAGGGTGCAGGCATGAGGCTGCACGGCGTTGCTTCCTGGGGACACACCGGCGCGGCTGGGAGGGGTCGCCATGGGCAGCACTGCTGGCTTCCATCAGTGCCCGCAGTCCCTGGGCAGGTGGCATGCAGGAATACTTCCGGGTTATCGGGCATGACCCTGCTCACCAGGCAGGTGTCACCGGAAGCCCTGGGCCCTGGCTGCCCTCAGGGTGCTCTAACCCAGGTCAGCAGTTCACAGAAAAGCGACACTTGGGCCCTAAAGATATGAGCAGACATTTGGCTGGATGGGAAAAGAAGTGAAGGCCTCCCAAGCAGCCGAAATCCTCCTTCTTTTCCTCCCCAGCGGCTAGGATCCCAGGCCTGAGCTTCCTTACCCTGCTGGGAGTGAGACTCTGAAGGCCATCCTGGAATCTAGCTCCTTCCTGCCCGACTTTCTCTACTTCCGGCTCACCACAGTTTCCCACGGCCAGTGTTCCGCCCCCCCTCAGACCCACAGCCCCCCACAGCCAGCCAACCACCAGACAGCACAGGGAAACAAGGGCATCTGGGAGATGGACATGACCAGAACACACGGTTCATAGGATCAACTGACTCTGAAAGGCCAGCTTCCTCCTCCCCTCCCTTCCCGGTTTGTTCTTCAACTCCTGCAACAGATCAAACAAATCCCTTTGGCTTATGCTTGATTGAGCGCATCTGTCACTTACAACGGAGAGAATTCCGACTGAAATCCACTCACCTGAGCGACCGCTCCCCTGGGCGGCCTCACGCATCGAAGGACACACAGTGCTACACAGTAGGGACGATCCTAAATGCTCGCTAGCTTGTACAGGAATTGCAACCCTTAGTCCTCTGCTAATAGCTAAGAGATCCACGATGGCTGGCATTGCCTCTGTGTCGGCGACAGACGCTGCCGCAGGGACCGGACAAGTGAAGAACGTAAAAAAAAATCATGTAAAGACAGCACCTAACAGCCATTTTTGCTTCTGTATGAATTGCTTTGTGCTAGATGGTTGTATGGTTTTTGTATGATTTTAACTGTGACTGGTTTTAGTTACTCAGTAGTGGAATGTCAGCCTGGGAGCCTAGCGTTGCTTAGTAAAAGACTTCAAAGGCTTTACAGCCTTGACCAAGGGGGCAAAGTCCTCAGAATCATCCCCACAGCTGCAACGCCCTTCCCGGAGGCCCGGGCAGTAAGGCCCTAGGGAAGAAATATAATGTTTTAAGAAACCTAAGCAACTCCATTTTTGTTTAACACTCCATCTCAGTTCTGCGACTTGACTCATGATCCACTTTAGCCCCAATGCTAGGAATTTATGACAGAAAGCCATGCACAATTCTTGGAGCCATAGATGGCGTTTGCTTAAGGCAGGTGTTAGCCCCCAAGTGGTGTTGCCCCCCAGCCACCTAGGACTAAGAGTTTCTAACCAACCCCTTCTTCAGAGCCCGGGGCGAGACATGCCATGCATTCTGTTGGTCCAGGTGTGACTCGTAACCTTTTTCCGTCAAGCTATGGACCAAGGACATTTTTTCTGTAAAGATCCACCAATCATTATTTGCCCAGTTTAGCTTGCTTTAAATGTAAATGTTAACCAATCATGTAATTTCTTATGTAAAAGTTCCTTAAAGTTGTTTGTTCAATACTATAAAAACGGCCCTGATTCTATGCTCAGGGCCTCTTAGCGTCACCAGTTACCGTGTGCGCGGAGGACCAAGCTCGAGCTTGCAATAAACCGGCTCTTTGTTGCTTACATTGATCGTGGTCTCTGGTGGTCTTCTGGGGGTCCCCAAATTTTGGTATAACACAAGTAGCTGGCTCGGGTCACGTGACAGGGAACTGGAGCAAGCCATCTTGCTCAGGTGGCTGATCGCCGAGCCCTGTGCAAGTCTGGGCAGAATGTGTAGAATGTGTAGGCACACCTACACATCCCACCCAGACTCTGTGCTGAGAAATTCTGTTCCCCAGTGCCAATCACCTGGATTTGTATCGCTTGGGTGCTCACCTGGCGTGATGTCAAGAAATAAACAAGATGAGGGCTGGATAGGGTGGTGCCAGGCTCTGACTTGGGAGACAGAAGTAGGAGGATTGCAGCCCCAGGCAACCCTGAGCCAAAGCTTGAGGCCTTGTCTGAAAAAGGAATGTAAGGCTCTGGGTTCAACCCCCAGGACCACCGAAAAAGGAAAAAAAAAGAGAAGAAAGAAACTAGCTGACCATCCATCACTTTGGCTTCCAATATCTCCTTTACTTATTCCTTACCTACTACCCAGCTGTGGCATTTAAATGAGATGTTAGCAAAGTCAAGTTCAGACACAGAGTTTGGGGTCCAAAGGGTCCCCTCAAGAGGCTCCTGGCATCATCAGAGCAAAGCAGGAAAACCTGTAGCCCTGAAACCTTCGACTCAAAAGAGAATAGAATGGAGAAACAACCTAGCCGGTCCTGAGGAACTGAGTCAGGCACCCTACTTGGGTTCCAGAAATAATGGTTCCTCACTTGTCATCCTAGCTATTTAGGAGTCTGAGACCTGAGGATCATGGTTCGAAGTCAGCCTGGCCAGGAAAGTCTGTGAGAGACTTTTATGTCTGATAAACTACCAAAAAAAACAGAAGTGGAGCTGTGACTCGAGAGTTGGAGTTCTAGCCTTGAACAAAAAAGCTCAAGGACAACACCCACATCCCGAGTTCAAGCCCCAGGACCAGCACAAATAAAAAAGAAAAAGAAAAGAAATTATGGTTCCTTAATTTAGACAAAATTGCATGTTAATATTACTAAGAGAAGAAATCACCCAACCCATTTAGTCTTCATGTAGTTTCATCGCACCATTTTAGTGAAGCGTGTATAAATCTGGAATAAATACCTAGAAGACAGCTTGGACAATCCCAAGAGAATGAATTTTCTATCCAAATCCTGCACTGGGGTGTTGGTCTCCACTCCCTACCATGGATTCTTCTACAGCCTTTGGTTTCTTGGTGTTGCTAGCTGGAGTGTGAACTGTGTGTCCAAGAAGGACCTGGCAATCTCTCTGAAGACAGATCCCATTTTATTTCCTGTCCCAGAAGCCAGGGAGGAACTAGTCAATGCCTTGTTCACAAGGTCCACAAGCAAAGATGGTGGGGGTGGGGGTGGGGAGGCAGGGAGAGCAGATCTCTCCAGCCTGTAACAGAGCTGCTCTGGTACGGGAGGGCCTGCCTTCCATTAGGAAAACACTCCAGTCATCTGCTTTGGATGGAAGAAGTCTGGGATGAATTTGATGAGGGGAAGAAGGGAACGGGCAGAGCCAAACAGCAGAAGTCTGGTGGTGGTGGTAGCAGGGTGTGTGTGTGTGTGTGTGTGTGTGTGTGTGTGTGTGTGTGTGTAGGAGAGGGGCAGGCAGCATTGTGTGAGAAGATGGTAGGAAGATGGAGTCCAAGGAAGCAGAAATAATCTCCTGGTGTAAGGCATCATATACAATGGTGAAGTCAACTTCAAGCTGTTAGATGGTTGTCGACTTTCCTTTTGCCATACCTTCAGAACATCACCCCAGACCCTGTGGTAGGATAGCCTCCAGGCATGGTACTTTGTGGAAGGCTGCAGGGGAAAGATGACTGTCCTAGGTCAGCGTCAGCATCTGGAAGGGCTGGAGGGACTGGGCAGGGTAACAGGAGTTAATCAGCCGCTGGGATCTGGTGAAAGGCCTGGGGAAGTGGAAAGGGAGATCAAGCCGATCCCATCTTGAGTTTAAAACACAGGACTGGCCCAGATGTTACCTGATGGTGGATGGGATGAGGATCTATCTACCCCTTAAGAGAGCAGATGCTTGAGACCCTTTATTTCTCTAGGAGGAGGTAAGCTGAGCTGAGGCAGCTGGGGCACATAGCAGGTATGCAGGAGATGGGCTAAGCTACTTGGACTCGTCCACTTGAACGAGTCACGTTGGGGAAGATGGTACTCAGAATTCCAAGTAATGGCTTTGTTGAGACAAAAGGGACCAGGGTCATTTAAGCACTGAACCCATGCTCTTGACCTGTAAGATGTTCGTATCGCCATGTACAGATGACAGCCTTTGATTTTCAGCACCCTGTGATTTGAGGACCTGCTGGCATGTGCAGTGCTTATAAAAACATCTTTCAGTAAGATCCTAGTTCTCTATCCAGCCCAGAAAATTGGAGTTCACTTTCAATGAGTCTGGACAATTGTATTTGGACAATGGGGTTTATAGTTTTTAGGTCCTAAGGACCATTGACAATGTTTTGTTTCTGTAAAAGAAATCGGAGTGCCAGCTGTAGTGATTGACACAGCAAACAAGAGATGTAGCCTCTCTGAGCCCTCTTTAACTCACACAAAGGACAGGTGAGGGGAACTCCTGCAGGGAACTCAGCTGGGGAGAGGGGAAGTCAAATACATAATGGGCTGTTATCTAACCACTAACCATTCCTCATTCGGAATCTAGAGAATTTCAAGATGGCGGCTATCCATCCACCATCTTGAATCTCCTCTACCACATCTTGACCACAACCTCTGCTTGAATATCACTAGAGACAGAACAAACCTTCCCACTTTTCTGATGTGTTTGGGATAAATGGTGTGAGCTTCCTGGAGTTAGAACTTTCCAAGGCCTGGGGATGGGACTCCAGCAGAAGCTATGCATGAGTGAAGAACCCAAAGCTCTCTACCCTAATACCAGCCAGTGTTCTGTGGGTTATTAACCAGTTTTCATACGATAAGCAGTTTACCTGTGTCATCACGCACTACCTCACAACAACAGATGCACTAGAGTAAGATCACTCCTGCTACTGAGCTTTGCGCTTAAGTCATGGAATCACTAGAAGCCTGATCCTCCCTCCAGCATTTCCCAGGCCCCAGGAGGCTCAGCCTGCCTCCTCCATCCCTCCCTCTGCACCTTGCAAGAAGTCAGTGTGTCCTGTGCTCACTGGCCGTGAGAGGACCGGGACAAGACAGGATCTTCCTGGGCATGCGTAGTGCATGAGATGCCGTGAGATGTTCAGGGGGGGTGGGGAGGGAGTCTGCTTTCTGGGTGGCCCAGAATGGCCACACTTTCTGCCTCAGTGAGCTGAACAGCCGCCTGTGAAGGTGCAGGGCCTCGAGACAGATGCAGACAGCAGATTCTGCTCCAAGCTGCTCCAAGCGCTTTCTCCCTGGAGGAGAAAGGGGCTCCTGGGATGAAGTCCTTGGTTTAATCTAGGCAAAACCTAAAGTAAACCTACATCTGTGCTCTGTGCTTGAGATAAAAAGCTCTCTCTCTTTCTCTCTCTCTCTGTCTCTCTCACACACACACAAAACGCATTTTCAGCACACACTATGCATTTGCACACAGTACGCATGCACACACACACTCTGCATGTGCATGCACATACACTATCAATGTACACACATGCATGCACTATGCACATGCACTATGCACATGCATTATGCACATGCACGCAGGCTCGCACGCACGCACACGCACTCGCACGCGCGCACACGCGCACACACACACACACGTCTAGTCTCCTCTCCGCTGTCCTCCCCTGTCCGAAGCGTGTCCGGGAAGCTCAGCCCAGCCTCGCTGTCTTCTGTTCCTGCTAGCCTCACTATCAGTGGCAACATCAAAGAAATATGTTCTTTTCATAAGCTTGTTGTCTGCTTGTGTCTGGGTCCAGAATGATGATTTTTCTCTTCAATGAATAGATCGTCACTTTTTGGTCTCACATGGGTCCAAAGTGGCCCAGCGAGCAGTTTTGCCATATGGGATCAGACTCTGCACCCGGTGACAAACCAGCAAGGTGGCTATGTAGCCTGGAAGAGCCCCAGCCTCTTTGCAAGCATGTGTGTTTGCCCTGGAGTGATTTGCAGTGCTGTGGGTGGAGCCGTAGGTCAGCGGGGAGGAAGAGCCATGCTCCACGAATTTTCCCTGGCCTCCTACTCGGTGTGTTTGTACCCTGGATGGGTACAAGTGTACCCCAGTGGCACACATCTCTCCCCCACACACAGAGAGAGCAAAGCACAGATCTAGTAATGCCATGCACAACAGACAGCAAGTACAATGTCAAATGGGTAGATGGCAGACAGCAACCCTTTCAGCTCTGCCCACCAAGAGCCGGAATCAGGAACCTCACCGCCATGTCCCCTTGCTTCTCTATATGTGCAGGAGTCCAGAGCTGCTTGCTGGATGGTGACAGACAAGTGACCCCTTCACCCATGCCAAGAGATGGCCTCTGCCTCCCAAGGAGCTGGGATTACAGGCATGCATCACTACACCTGGCCGAGTAGGGCATGTTTTTGTAGAATATTTTGAAAATACCTGACACTGTGGTTAACATTCTGCTGTCTTTGCTGTATGCACCTGTGGGTATATATGTACAGCCTGAGGGGAAAAAACAACCAACTTTTCTGCTGAGAAACTAGGAAGACCAGAGTGTTCTCTCTACTCTCTGCTCACCCCTAGCAACACCAGGTCTAGTGACTCAAACCTGGCACATCTGTTGTCCACACGCACCCAGCCAATCTCCTGCAGACATCAACGGTGTGTCTTTTCACTCCACACAACAGAAGAAGTATCAGATCTCAGGTGCCAAGAGCTCAGTTCCCCCTAACTGCCCCGCCCCGCCCCAAATAGCTAAACCAATAAGTACCATGATTGTTATGATTACCATTTGTAAGCCAAGCGTTTATTGAGTGCTTGCTGCAAGCCAGTATTATCCTCTGTCTCCCTCGCATTGCTCAATAACTTCTATGGGAAGGAGAGGTTATTAGCTCCGTTTCTCTCCTCCCCCATAAATCGTGAGAAATGATTGTCCACGTTGGTGCCATGGAGAATGAGACCAAGTCACCCTCAAACCCACAGAGTTGGCAAGATGGTCAAATGGAAGGCATCTAAAGAACACAACCTCCCCATTTATTCTCCTAGTTACTTCTTTTTTCAACGTTTGTGCTGTGAACCCTGATGGCAGTAGACTCTGTTGCCAGGCCTGGCAGGAGTAAGGAAGGCTAGATTCCCTCGGGCTGCTCAAAAACGGGGGATCTGCTGGTGGCCTTGAGGTCCATGTCCCCAGTGCTGAGCCACACATTCCCTCACAGACATTCCTAGAAAGTGAAGCGGAGTGCAGCCCGGCTCCCCTGGGCAGCTTCCCAGGGGAGGCAGCAGTACTTGGTTGGTAAGGGAGAGGCTGTCATTTGGGGAGCACAGAGCAGAGGCCATGAACACAGGTGCTAGAGAGAAGAGCCAGGGGTTAGTGTTGGGGGGGCAGAGAGGTCTGACCCCTAGGAAGGGTGTGGGGCGGGGTGGGGGTGGGGCTTAAATAACTCCATGTTGAAGCATTTCAATGGAATAGTCCAGACAGAAAAGATGAGCTCTGTCTGCTGCTACTTCTTCATGCTCAGTGGCAGACACCATTAATCAACCAATTCCTACCGAAGCTGGGTCTTTTCCAGCCCACTGCTCCAGGCAGCACCACAAAGCAATCTGAGTCTGCATTCATGATGAACCCTGTCTCCACTACTGGAATAGTCTTCCCCCCCCCCCCACCAGCTGCTGAGGACAGCAGACAACAAGATTCAACCAGCTCCAGGGATAAAGAATCAGAGAGTCAAGGAGAAAATCCAGCTCTGAAGCAGCCTTCCTAAGGCTGCGCCCTGGTCTCTCCCTATACCAACTGGAAGACCTTAACCTAAATATTTGATTTCTCTGTCCCTCCATTTCTATGTCTGAGACATAGGAAACATAGAATTACCAACAGGCTTTCATGACATAATACAGCAAAAACACAACACTGCCCAGCACATCGCTGCTTTGTTCAGGCTCTCACACTGCTTGATTTCTTCATCTTTGTCTATTGCAAAGCCAACCAACCTCCAGGGTAAACATCCCAGCTTTGTTGGGTACACAAGGACAGAGTCCATGGCTTCTGGGGAGAAAAGTCCCCCACAAACAATGCCATCTTCCACAGAAGCATCCCACGACTGCATCCAACAAACTGACGTGTGTCTCCTTTCCTCTATGATATGTTGCCTGGTTCCACTATTCTGTCTGCCTGGTTAATGTGATGCCCTAATATCAAGAGGGCCACACTAGCCATGGAGCACAGAGGGGGACCAACAGACAGTCCCTAAAACTCAGATTCTATTGTCGGGAATCAAAGAAGAAGAAAAGACACCTTCCATACCCAGAGCTCTCTTTGCATCTAGAAGAACATCATCTACAAGCTAGTAGAAAGCTAGGGGAGATTATAACTGCTGAAGCTCACTGGAAATGGGAATCGTGATCGCGTCTAAGTGAATGAGATGTTTAATCTCTCTCATGGTAAGAGCAAAGCTACCGTGGAAATACGATATTTTACTTATACAAGGGACAAAGCATCTCAGCTCCCACCACAATGGTGCCTTTGTGCAGATGCTGCCACCATTGCTGCTCCTGAAGGAGGCTTGACCCTCTCGGCTCTTCTTACTCCAACCTGTAAGCAGGGCCTCTTTCTTGCCTCACACTGTCCAACCAACAGAAGACACAGGTGATGCATCTGATAGGTGGAGACCAGGTCACCTGACCATACCATAGCTGCAAGGGAGGCTGGGAAGGTGGGTTTTGGTCTCAGCCTCAAGATAGTGAGAAGAAGACTCACTATCTGTGAGAAACTCTGCAAGGCAGAGCAGCGTTCCAGACAATCATCAGCAGGAATCCTGGAGACTACACTTGGAGCTTGGAGGGGCAGCCTCCAAGCCCTGAGTTCAAGCTCCAGTACCAACACACACAAAAGAAAGAATTTTATGAATAGCCATGGTAGGCCAGACTGGTGCTAAGCTTGGGATACAATGTCCAGTGTGACTTGATTCCTCAGGAGCTGGTCGGTGCCGCGTGCTACATGGTACTCTCCTTGACAATCATTGCTGTCACCCAGCTCAAAGCCTCTTCCTCCAGGGAGCCATCCAGCTCAGCTCAGCCTGTGCACCTGCTTGGTCTGAGTCCCCTCTTCTTCAGTCAGCATTTAAGAAGCCCCTGTATATGTAAGCATGAGCCAAACCTAGTCACCGCTGAGAGGCTTCATGCTTCATTTGCAGGTTCCATGGCAGCCCTAAAGAACTATGGGTAGCGGTGTTGGAGGGAAGCTTAACAGCCTGAATGCTTTTCCCAAGGGAGACGACGCTGGAAGTGGCACTTGAGAGATGGATGAGTGTTTCCAGGCAGATGAGAGGAAGAAAAGCAGCCTGGCTCAGAGGCACAGCACACACAGGGGCCTGGAGACGGGACCAGCCTTTAATTCTGGTCACGTGACCTGGAAGCAGTCCAGGGCTGTGGCTGACTTTTTCCCCAGCCCCTAGGAATGTGAGAATCTGATTTCTTGTGTACACATCAGAGGCTTTTTCCCAGTCTGGAACCTGGTTCTCCCAGAATCTGGGAATTCTTGCTGGTTCCCGCAGTCCCCCACATCAAGACTTTAAGATCCAAATCCTGGAACAAGAGGTATTTTCTTAGCCCAGTGCCGGTGGCTCACGCCTGTACTCTTAGCTACTCAGGAGGCTGAGATCTGAGGATCTTGGTTCAAAGCCAGTCTAGGCAGAAAAGTCCGTGAGACTCTTATCTCCAATGAACCACCAGAAAACCAGAAGTGGCACTGTGGCTCAAGTGGTAGAGTGCTCGCCTTGAGCTGAAGTTGAGGGACAGAACCCAGGCCCAGAGTTCAAGCCCCAAGACCAACAAAAAAAGAGGTATTTTCTTCCCTTTTCCTGTTCATATAGAACATGTAGAACATGTCATCACATTTCCCAACCCCCAGTTGCTCTCTGGTGAAAATAAATAGATAAATAATTTTTTTCCCACAAAACTAATTAGCAGGTAGGAAGATGCTGATGTATCTCGCCAACTGTGCCTCTTCCCAGCTCCCTCCCAGCTGGCCAAGGATCCAGGAGGGACTCTGGCTGTGGGGTAACTGGCAATTCTGAGCATGTCATGTAAGGACATCTCTCTACCCACTGGCTGGCCGCACTTGCAGGCCACATAGACTGCTTTTGTGATGACTGACTGTCTGGGTTGTAGAAAGATCTGTGGTGAGGTAGGACTCAAGGTCTGGAGTCAGAAAGATCCAGACTGGCTTTCTGCAGATGCTACCTGGTACTGGTGGCTCATGTCTACAATCCTAGCTACTCAAGAGGCTGAACTCTCAGGATCAAGATTCAGAGTGAGTCCAGGAAGACAAACTTGTGAGACTTTTATCTCTAATTAGCACAAAATAAACAACTGAACCGGAGGTGTGGCTCAACTTGTAGAGCACCATCTGTGAGCAAAAATATGAGCGTACAAGGCCCCAAATTCAAGCCCCAGTCCTGGCACAAACACTAAAAAACCAACAAATAAGAAAATCAGGCATGTAAAGCAGTCACAGTGGCTCAAAACTATAACCTCAGCTTCTTGAAAGGCAGAGATTTGGAGATCATGGTTCAAGGCCAGCAGAGGCATTAAAAAAAAATAAGTGAGTGCCCATCTCAACCGGTGGTTGTGTGTGGTGATGAGTGCCTGTCATCCGGAACTATGGAGGTAGCGTATGGCTGGAAACAGGGCATGCACCTGTCTTCCTGTGACAAAGAGAAGCACAAATAAGGAGATCACAGTCCAGGCCAGCTTAAGCATCAAATGAGACCTTATCTTGAAAAGAACTGACACACTTGAGTGGCTCAAGTGGTAAGATGTCTGCCTGGGTTCGATCGCAGCACTGACATTTTAGATACATGTGTGTATTTAGTAGTATTGGAATTGAAGCCAAGAGCTTGCTAAGTGTGCATTTTGGGCCATGCCCTAGTCTGTCTGGATTTAGTTTGTGTTTTTGGCCTGGTAACTCTCTGCCTCTTGATTAGCTGGGATTACAGATAGGAGCCACCATGATTGGCCTCTCTGTCATTTTACTTAAGGAACTTGAGTATCCATGGATTCTGGTATTCGTGGTGGGTCCTGGAACCAATCCCCTGCGCATCCCCGCCCCTCTTCCTCTTCAGTCCAGTTCTAGCCATGCTGACCTTTGCTCTGTTCGTCATGTCACGCAGGTGCTGCCTGGATTCTTCTCTCTCCATCCAGCCCAACTGACCTGCTGAAGCCCCTAGCTTCCCCAGATGTCGGCTGGCAAGTCCCCTGTGCAGCCCGGCCTCCCCCCCCCCCCCCGCCTCCCCCCCCTCCCCCACCCCTCCGGCCCCTCCCACCAGCGGCCTGCTCCGCTGCATGCAGTGGCTCCTTGCTCTCACCTGTCACTGCGTGTTTAATGCCTGCCTTCCCTGCCCAGCGCCCGCCAGGCCAGGCCTGCCTGGTGCATCACCAAGCATGCTCACCGCGTCATCACTTCCGAGCCAGGGAGCGGAGGGCTGTGTGGGGAAGTTACCAGAAAGCCCTCCCACCCCGTGGGGAGGGGGAGCTCTGTGCCAAAGCCACCTGGCTCTGTTCCTCCATCTTGGCAATCCCGTGCAGGTGAGTAACCGCACTCAGAGGACAGTGCATCTGCCCCTGGATGCCAATACTGGCTTGATTCCTCCCAGGCTGGGACCTGTGAACGGGACTCTCTTCCCATGCAGGATTGCGCTGCTGGACCCCGGTGAAAACGAGACCGATGTGGCCTGAGGGCCAGGAGTGAGGAAGGGAGCCCTGTTCTCATGCTTCTCATGCTGGAGAGACAGAGGGCTCTGGAGTCCCCGGGAGGGAGGTCTGGGGGGAGGCTGAGCTCAACCCTCTGCCTCCAGAAGGGACGGAGAGGAGGAGGAGACTTCTCTTGCCATCCAGTGAGGCCATCCAGCTGAGTTTGTGGGCAACACAAGGGGTTGGGTGGGGAGAGAGAGGGAGGAAGAGAGACAGGAAATGAAGAGGTGGAGGAAGAGGAGGAGAGAGGAGGAAGAGGAGGAGGAGGAGGAGGAGGAAGAAAGGAGAAAGGAGGAGGAGAAGGAGTGGAGGGAGAGGAGAAAGGAGAGAAGGAAGAAGTGGAAGAAGAAGGAGGAGAAAGAAGAGGACAAGGAGGAGGAGGACAAGGAGGAAGAGGAGGAGGAGGGAGAAGGGAGAAAGAGGAAGAGAGGAGGAGGAGGACCATGAGGATCCGATAGAAGGGAGACTTTGAAAGGGCAAGTGAGCAGAGGAGAGTTAGGCCTGTGCCTACTCTCTCATCATGAGGCGTCGGGGTTCCTAGTCCCTCATCACCTCCGTGGACCCCGAGTGCAGGCCGCGTTGGGGTAGCGAGGGCCTACCATGCACAAGGCCAGAAGCTCCATCCCCAGAACACCAGCTCACAAGAAGAACCAGGAAAACGGGGGCTCTTCTCCCGAACCCGTAGAGAAAGGGAAGGCAGGGGGAGCAGGAGGAAGGAGCCCCAGATGACGCTGGTCATCCCAGTGAGGGGTGGGCAGGCTCTGTGCAGCAACCAGGAGCCCTGGGCTCCCCTCCCAGGAGGGGAGGGGAAGAGGAAGACGCCTGGAGCACCACTAGGTTCCGGAACCAGATGGCCTGGGATCAGGGCTCGGCCTTGCCCCGGAATCTGTGTCAGTCTCGGAGTTGCTCGGTGCTTCTGTCTTCAGGCTTCCAGTCCGTCCTCACCTTGGGTGGTCGGGTGGCCAGACATGCTCAGTAAACAGCTGACTCACGGGAAGTGCTGGCTGCTGTCTCCCTGACAGCCCCTCTCCAGGCTTTGATGTATTTGTGGGCTTTAATTTGTTCCATCGTTGGATAAAAGGGTTGGATCAAATGATCTCTAAGTTGCCCGTCAGCCCTGGAATTGCCTGAGTGCATCAGTTAGGTTCTGTGAACTATGTAAACAGAGATTCAGAGGGAAGAGGTAGGGGAGAGGTGCTTCAAACAGGAAAGACAGACAGACCAGAGAGGAGCCCAATCAGGGAAGCAGCAATCCAGCACAAGGGAACCCCCATTTTATTTTATTGGGGGGTGAGGGGACAGTGGTGGGGCTTGAACTCTGGGCCTGGGCGCTGTCCCTCGGCTCTTCAGCTCAAGGCAAGTGCTCTTACCACTTCAGCCACAGCACCACTTCTGGTTTTCTGGTTATCCATTGGAGATAAGATTCTCAGGGACTTTCCTGCCCGGGCTGGCTTTGAACTGTGATCCTCAGATCTCAGCCTCCTGAGTAGCTTAGGGTGACAGGCATGAGCCACCAGCACCCAACTTGGGATCCTCCATTTTCATATCCACCTCCAGAAGTCCATTTCTTGAGACAGAGAGAAGGACAGAAGGATGGACAGTCCATCCAGGATTATGTCCTTTGGTCTTGGGGGTTAGGGGGTAGAGAAGATCCTATGGGGCGGGAGGGGGGGGGAGATTGGATTCTGTTGCTCCAGCAATGGAAACAAAAGCTGCAGAGGAAAGGCTAGCAGAAGCCACCATCCTGGGGACATGACCAGTGCCCAGAAACACTGACCCACATTCGGCCAGCAAGGATGAGTAAGCGTGGGGCTGCCTTGTGGCGTCATACCCATGGTGGCCGGATAGCTTTCCCTCATCTCCACTTGCCATAAGCGCCTCAAAAGTGTGGATCAGAGTCAGCACCAAGGACAGCGCCCAGTAGGTCAGGCCGACGCCGGCCGAATGGGTGAGGTCCATCATTCCCTGCAGGTGAATTTTCTAGAAGGAAAGCTGTGAAGGCGGAGGCTGGTCTTCTCTGCCAGGTTTGTTTGTCCCCATCCTCGCATGCCACACGAGCCCAAGCATGCCCAGGACTTGAGTGAGGAGGATTCCGTCTCCCATCAGCGTGTGATCGCCTTGCCAGGGAGGAAAATGCACAGCAGGCATCAGGAGAGCTGCTCTGCCCTCACCCCCCCCCCCAGACTGACAAAAGGGTCACTGCCATCTTGTCACCGAAGGGAGAAAACACAGGCAAAGGGCAGGATCCATGCCCTGCCTTCTACTGTGTTCATCCACCAGCCAAGGTGTTAAGCTCTGAGCCACTTCCTTAGCTAGTTTGCTTGCTTGCTTTTTTTCTTTTTCTTTTTTGGGTCCAGTCGTGGGTCCTGAACTCTGGGCCTGAGCGCTGTCCCTCAGTTCTTCAGCTCAAGGCTAGCGCTCCACCACTTGAGCCATAGCACCACTCCCGGCTTTTTTCCTTTTGCTTATGTGGTGCTGAGGAATCGAACCCAGGGCCTCAGGCATGCAAGGCAAGCGCTCTACCACTGAGCCAACTTCCCAGCCCCTGCTTTTTTCTTTCTTTCTTTCTTTCTTTCTTTCTTTCTTCCTTCCTTTCTTCCTTTCTTTCTTTCGTCAGTTGTGCAGCTTGAACTCTGGGCTTGGGTGCCATCCCTGAGCTCTTCAGCTCAAGGCAAACATTATACCACTTGAACCACAGCATTACTTTCAGTATTCTGTTGGTTAATTAAAGAGTCTCATGGACTTTCCTGCCTGGACTGGCTTTGAACCATGACCCTCAGATCTCAGCCTCCTGAGTAGCAAGTCATGAGCTACCGGCTTCCTTAACTTTCCTACACATCAGTTTCTTCATTTGCCAATTAGATATCATTTTGATCCTTTATTCCACAGGGGTGGTTGTGAGGTCTGATGGGTTGATCATTCATTTTAGGAGGGCTAGATCAGCAATTATAATACACAGAGAGACGTCGCCCTCCAGGAACTTATGTCACCTCGAACACGGGCAGAGCTACAACACAACGGTAGAATGGCTCAGACTCTAATTATCACTCAAGTGTGAGTGGCTTTCCTCTACAAGCAGCAGCAACCTAGCTGGCAGGCCCTTTCGGGTCACTTCTATTGGGATGCATTCATTCCATCTGATCACAAACATTTCATTTCTTCTCTTTCTGGCCAGTGAGGTGAGAGGTAACCCAACGCCTTGCTTTGGCCAGTGCAAGCAGAAGCTGTCACCTGGCTCCAGTGGAAGCGTTCGGAGCCAGCTCAATTTCTCTTGTTTCCTCCACAGCCTTTCTCTGGGATGCCTGTGTGAGCCCAAAGCTTCCTGGGGTGGCTGAGAGGTACAGCACCCCCTTGTGGACAGACAGTGAACACGCAGTGCAAACGAGAGGACGCTTGTCCCCATGAAACCACTGAGATTTTCAGGACTGCTTGTTACTGCCGCATCTCCTGACTGATACACTGACCTCTTGCTCCAACATGAACCTTAGGACATCCTTCCACAGTCTAATTCTTATGATACGTTTCTTCAGATCCACCCAAAGCAAAAATAAAATAAACAAAAATAAAAATGTAGGTCACCCAGCAATCAGTCCGACTGCAGCAAGCCTGCCTTGTCTGCCCGCTCTGTCAAGTGTGCACAGATGATTGTCTCGAATTCACTCCGGGTGCACAGTGGCCACAGAAGCCCCGCCCACCACTGCAGGGTATCAAATAACTGCTGGTCTCAGCACTGCCTGGCGGTAGCTGGGCCTGAAGCCAGGGCTCTCCCTGCCCTCCAGCTCCCTGAAGTGCCCTCCTCATTCTGCCAACTTCAGGATGCCAGTGAGCTGCCCTCCCCCTTCCTTCTTCTGCTCAGCTTCTGTAACCCAGCGTCCATGCACTTCCCCGTCTTCTTAGCTCTGTTCACAAGGTCTCCTGTGAAGGATTCCAGGAAACAAACTCTCTTAGAGTCTCGTGGTCTCTTCAAACACAGATGGATCTGTGAGGGTCCAACCAGAAAAACAAAAGGAAAGGCTTTCTGAGTGTTTAGAATAGAGAGAATTTAATCTAGGGACTTGATTGCACCAGAGAGAGAGAGAGAGAGAACGCAAAGCCTTTCAGGAGACAACCTCCCTCTTAATCTGGAAGGACAAGGGGGGATCAGCCAGAGGAAGGGGCCTCAGCCCACAGGAGTACAGACCCTGGGAAGAGGGAGTAAAGAGGGTGTCAGCTGCTCTTCTCTTGCAAAGACTTCTTTGTTGTTTGACTAAAGCTTGAGACAGTTGACTGAGGAATCAGAAAACAGCTGCACAGAGGAAAGAAAGAACCTAGAGAAGATGTGAAACCAACAGGCCCAGGCACCATGCTCCAAACTCTTCCATACATCGCCAGCATCCCATCAAACACTTCCAGCAGAGGCTGCCCTTTTCTCCCACCTCATACTTGCCCCAGGACTTAGGGCTGTGCTGGCTTTTCCTCTTAACTTGTCCACCTTGCTTTTGACACCGCTGATTCAGTTCTCATTCGTAACCTCTTTTTATTCTTACTTGCCTCCACTATAGGTGCTAGAGGTCAAGAAGTTGAAAAGTTCACTCTGCTATAGCCAGACACAGTCACGTATACCTGGAATCCCAGCACCCCTGGACTGAGTTGAGGTCTGAGGACAGTGAGGTCAGCCCAGCCTGAGCTGTATAGTGAGAGACCCTGCCTCACACAAAACAAAGCAACATCCTCCCTGTCCCAGTCTCCTACTAGGTCAAAATGGCCAATTCTTTTTGTTTGCTTGATTAAAAAATAATTATCACGATGATCTGCCCTGGTGGCTCACATCATAATCCTCGCTACTTCAGGAAGTTGCAATCCAAGAGATCATGGTTTGAAGCCATCGTGGGCAAACATGAGATGTCATTTCCAAAACAAATTGCAAGGAGCCAAGCTGGATGGATCACTCCAGTGATAGAGCACCAGCCAAGCAAGCAACCTGAGGGAGAGCACCAGACCTTGAGCTCAAGTCCCAGGAAAGGAAGAAAGGAAGGGAGGGAGGGAGGAAAGAAGGAAGGAAGGAAGGAAGGAAGGAAGGAAGGAAGGGAGAGAGGGAGGGAGGGAAGGAGGGAAAAAAGAAATAAGGAAAAATAGGGAAGAGGAAGGGAAGGAAGAAAGAAAAGGAAAAGAAAAAGGGCTAAGGTGTGGCTTAAGTGATAAAATAGTTATGTGGCCCAATACTCCTCCAACTCTTCAAGGAAATTCAAAGAGAAAGTTCACTACCGAACTCTTTCTATAAAGCCATGGTCACCCTCATCCCAAAACCAGGCAGGGACTCATCAAAGAAAGAACTATAGACCCATTTCTTTGATGAACATCGACGCAAAACTTCTCAACAAAATTTTGGCCAATAGACTTAAACAATTCATCCAAAAAAAATCATACACGATCAAACAGGATTCATTTCAGGGATGCAAATCATTAATATAATTCACCACATCAACCACAGCAAGGATAAGAACCACATGGTTATCTCAATAGATGCAGAAAAAGCATTTGACAAGATCCAACACTCTTTTATGATGAAGGTTCTGGAAAAATTAGGAATCCATGGAACAATCCTCAATACAATAAAGGCTGTATGTGACAAACCTACAGCCAGCATTATACTTAATGGTGAAAAACTAAAGCCATTTCATCTTAACTAAGGAATGAGACAAGGATGTCCACTCTCTCCACTTCTCTTCAATCTAGTATTAGAATGCCTAGCTACAGCAATAAGACAAGATGCAAACATAAAGGGGATCCAAATAGGGAAAGAAGAAGTAAACTCTCCCTCTTTGCAGATTACATGATCTTGCATTTAAAGAATCCCACGGACTCCACTCCCAAATTACTCAAGCTGATCCAAAACTTTGGCAAAGTAGCAAGGTATAAAATTAACCCTCAAGGGGCTGGGAAGGTGGCTCAGTGGTAGAGCGCTTGCCTTGCATGCATGAGGCCCTGGGTT
>NW_012267223.1:6010643-6028846 GCF_000151885.1 Dipodomys ordii | reverse complement strand
AAAAACAAATCGTTTAAATAGGGATACAGGTGGACCCATTGCAACAATGAGATGTACAAGTCTTTATGTCGAAAAACGAACTTTACAACTTTGGCGGGGGGTGGGGTATGGGGGGACGGGGAGGGGGGAGGGAAACAAAGGAGGAGGCAACAATGCTTGATAAGAAATGTACTCATTAAGAATAAAAATCTCAAATTTGAAAAATAAAATAGTTGTGTGGCAAGTTCAAGGCCCTGAGTTCAAATTCCAGTATCACAAAAACAAAACCTCGTTCTGTTGTCCCTAGTGCCCAGAACAAAGCATAAACTGCTTAGGAGGGTGGGATCGGAGCCCATGATTAGACTCAGCACACCTCAGGCTTGGTCCTATAGCACTCCCTTTTCCAGCCATACAGGCTGCTAATTAACCCCCACAAGCCACCACACGCCCTGCCTGCGTCCGACAGCTGACTCCCCACAGCCTTCCCAGGTCCCCCATCTGCCCTCCTCGCTACCTGCGCCGTGCTGGCTCAGATGGCTCTATTATCTGCTTGCATTTTTGTCTCTCTCCTTCCTTTCCCAGAAACTGAATTCCATGACAACGGGGCCTTCGAGTGTTATTCATCTCTCTGTCCCCAGTGCCTGCCACGCTGAGAGGACTTGATAAATAATCCGTGCGGAGTAAGAGAGTGAATGAGACAGTGAATGAATGAGGCCATGCATTTGGGAACCTGGGAAGTCGGCTGGTGGAGGACGCAAGGTTTTGAAAGGAGAAGTGAGCCGTGGTGAGGGAAGGTCTTTAAAACCTGCCTGATGCCCTGGCTTTCTGGAACTCTGCCCAGCCAGCTTCGAGGAGCCCCGGCTGGGTGCCTTCCTTCTGAAATAAATCTTATTTCAAACCACCTGCCACCAGAGAACGATCCTGCGGCACGATTCCCCCCAGAAATGTCCCCATTTGTCCCGGAATGCTGCAAGAAGGAGGTAATGCTTTAGAATTCCTCTCTGAGCTTCCTTGGAGGGGGTCTGTTTCTTGCTTTAGGCTGGCCCAGCCCCGAGACTGACACACCTGTCTCAGATGGGGACAGAAAAGTGTCCCTCGGGTGATCCAAGATGCCACTCATCCTGCTGGGAGATGATTGATGGTGGAGTAGATTACACAAGCTCGCCTGTTACACAGCGGCGCTCCAGTCGTAAAGGAAAGTGTAATAAAGAATGATGGGGCCCGGTAAAATGAGAATTAGCTCCCTTCAGAGGAGAGCTGCTCTCGGGACATCCATTACCATGGCCCCAGGAGGGGACGGGGGAGGAGGGAGGGGGAGGGCGGGGCTCTTACAAGTAGTTATGGTTGCTCTTTAAAGAGGCTGCAGTTCATTACTTTGTCCTGGTTTTTGTGTCTCCCCTTGGGGCAGATACAAAAGATGGCGGTGCCGGGCCCTGATCCCTGAACACCTGCTTCCAGCCATCAGACTGCCAGATGGAGGTCCTCCCGAGCTACAACAGGGTCTCCTGCACATTCAGGCATGCGTCACATCAGTCAGACAGTGGTGGCAGCACAGGCCATACTCAATTTCCCAAAGAAGGCTCTGACAGGGACCACAAACACCAACAAGAAAAGGTTGGGTTTGTCCAATTCTAAGTGATTTCACTGAGAAAGCCCGCACTGGGAGGTGAAGGGTAGCTCCCCAATCCAATTCCAGTTCAGGTTTCCTGGGAAAACTCCCAAAGCCACTTTCATAGAAGCCTGGATCTCATTCCCGCCTCCTCCTCCCTCACCCTGTACTGGGTCCAGCCTGACACCTGTCCCTCCCTGTACCCCTCCCCCCCAGTTTCCTCTCCCCATCCCTCAATCCTGCCATGATGCACCAGGAGCTTTCAAGACAAGATGGAAACTCCTTTGCCAGCCTCCTCTTGCTTCTGCTCAGTCTCTTCCTTCTGGCTCAGTCTGCAGCCATTGAGCCCCAGACATTCTTGACTTCTCTTCCTCCTCCCTCAAGTACTCAGGAGCTCATTCACTCTTCTGGGCACTCTGCAAGTCCCTTGCCTTTCTAGCCTGGGGAAAGCCCCTACTCTGGAGTCCCTTGTCTTCTGCACCTGTCATGTAGAATTGTCATCTGTTTTCTTGGAGCCACGGGAAGGCAGAGTCAGACCTTTGTGAGTTTAGCTCAGCACCCAGTAAATGGCTCTTGTTGAATCAACATTTGCGTGCATAAATTTGCATGCATCCATTTGCATACATGAATTTGCATGCTAGAACGGGACTGCCCTGAGCCATGTACGATGTGAGGTAGAGACAGGAGAGAAAGTCTGGGGAAGGAGGGGGTTCTAATTTGGTAATCATCACGGATGCACAGTTGGGAGATGGTACGGCTCTGAAGACAGCTGGGAAAAGCTGCTTCTGAACGAAGCCACACACCAAGCCAGAAATCTCCCCCTCTCAGCATCACCCCACATTAGGACCTGACCAATGGGGACCTCTAGAGACTGAGGGATAAAAGCTGGGACTGTGGTCAGCTGCAGAGAGGTGAGAGACTGGCTTGACAGACCTAGGTTTGAATCCTGACTCTGCCACTACTCACAAGTTAGTGGGAAATTGTTTGAGCCTCAGGCTTCACATCTGTGAAATGGAACAAAGGAGGTCGTGTAGGGCTTCCATGACCGCATGTTTCAGAGCTGGGTCCCACAGCAGCTGGGCTCTTAATAGTTTGAAATAAGATCTTATTGTCACCCTGACCACCCAGAAACCTGGATGAACTAGGAAAAGAAAGTCAAGACAAAGCCAAGAGCCAAAGAGACCAAGCACTCATGGTTCATACCTGCTAACCCTAGCTACCCAGGAGGCTGAGATCTGAGGGTCGCAGTTCTAAGCCAGTTTAGGCAGATCCAAGAGACTCTTGGATCCAGTTAACCAGCAACAAGGGAGAAGTAGAGCTTGGGCTCAAGGATCAAGGGCCAGCCTTGAGTTCAAGCCCTAGAGGAGCTTGGTCAAGAGAATGAAGACAAAGGCAGAGGGTTGGGGGCCACGTGTGTATGTCTGAGAATAGGGGAGAGTTAGGAGACAGAATCCCTAGGCCTGGGCTGAAAACAGGAGGTTTAGCTGAATAACGAAACTAGACCCCGACCTTCCAGAACCTGATTCGAATCCTCCCACTTCCCCCACCCCCCACCCCGGCCACTTCCTGTCCTCTTTGCTGGCAGCACACAAGTCCACACATGAAGCCCCCAGGATCAGCACATCTGACCTGCAGTTCCCCCTCCCCCATCACCAATCCTGCAAGCAGCCCAGCCTCAGCTCTGTGCCCTCAGGGAAGGCTGCCAGCCTCGTGTGGCGCCCGGGCTGGCGGGCAGGGGCCGGAGAGAGCCAGCTGCAGCCTGGCATGGCCGAAGGTGGGCCTCGATTTCATAGCAATTGCTTTTTCAGCAGGCTGGTGAAATTAATTAAATGCCTCTCTTCACTCTGGCTCAGCAATCCATCATCGCATTCGTCCTGCTTTTTCACATTAGAAAATAACGGCAATTATGCCTTAAATAATCAATTTTTACACCTTACATTTAATTTATGAGAGACTGACTGCCCGGCAGTCTGCCTGGGACCGTGGGTTGCTTCCCATCCTCTGTCTCTCCTTGATGCCAGTGAGCTTTGGGCCACGCATGGGGCTGAGGGCAGCAGCCCAGTCTGTGGGGCTCTAGCAATTCCTCAGAAGCAGGGCGGACATCCTGACTGGGGCTTTGGAAGGGAGGGGTGTGGCTCACCTCACTGTCCTCCTGACAGTTGGCACCTATCCACCAGTGCGCCAGGGAGCCTTTATTTTGATCTACTTGGCTCTGTGTGGGACATGTTCGGCTTCTGGCTGATTTCTCTGGTCAGGTTGATCACAACGTGTCAATCCCTCACCACAAATCCTTCAGCGACTCTGCCGGGGCTCTCAATGGATTCCAGCAACTGAGCTTACAAGATGGTCCACAGCACAGTCCACAACAGTCCAAGACACAGCCCTAACGTGGCCCACAGTGTGAAAAGTGATCCGTGACACAGTGCAAGCCACAGTCTACAATGTGATCTTGCACTGGTGTGTGCATTGAGTCAGGACTCCAGGGATTCCAGACCAATAGAATAGATAGATAGATAGATAGATAGATAGATAGATAGATAGATAGATAGATAGATAGATAGATAGATAGATAAGTAGATAGATAGATCCACAAGAGGGGATATATTAGGGGAATGGGCTCACATGATTATGGGGCCCCCTCCAGGTCATCTGAGATGTCAGTTGAGTGGCACAGTTCAATTCTGAAGGTGGCAGAAGCGAGAAGCCAAAACAGCATCACAGTCAGAGCCTGAAGGCCTGAGAACACAGAGGGTCTCTGGGCAGGAGCTGGCATCCAAAGACTGGTGGGCCTGGAGTTCCAACATCCGGGGCAGGAGTCAGGGGAATCCCAGCTCCAGCAGACAGACAGGAAATCCTTTCCTCTTGGCCTTCTGGGCTCTGTTCCGGCCCCCAGCCAGCTCCGATGGTGTCGCCCACACCGACGAGGTCTTCCCATTCTGCCCACGGGTTCATCTGGAAATGTCATCCCATCACCAGCAGAGTTAGAAAGGGCTTTACTGGTCTTCTGGGTATTCCTTAACCCAACCAAGTGGACAACTGAAATGCACCGCCGCTCTGCTTACCTTCATCCCCCCACCCCTGTCCATCCCTGCGCACCAGACCACCGTCCGCAGAGACGCTGGCTGGGACGTGGTGGTACCTGCCTCCACGCGGGACCCTCTGCCCACGCTCTTCTCCCCCATAACGTGGGTTGCCATTCCCCACCCCCCACAAGCCCCAAGGAGCCGCTTTTGAGAGCTCACGCCCCACCCTGATACCTTTGGTGAACTCTTCCAGCACAGGTGGGTGGCTTCCATTCTTGAAAAACCCATCTATAGATGAAAAATCAGCATCGGCAATGGGAGTCGAAGAAGCCGATTCCTCTATACAAAGGCATCCATCGAGTTTTCTCAATAAAGGCTAAGTTCTGGGAGTCTTTTAATACGGGAGCTGGTGTACAACTTTGGAGAGTGACAGGTGACATTGTCTGGCAGCCCTGAAACTCCCACCACCTGCCAGATCTAGACAGGAAGGCTATAGCAATGGTAGGCCCACCAGGTAAGTCCACAGCTCAAACTCAGGCCAGAGAGCAAAGGGAAAAAAAAGTCACGCTGGTCACGTGACACACATCACCACACGATCCCTTTACTCTGTTGAAGCACCTGCTTCTCCCAGGCCTAGACCAGACTTCCTCCTACCCTATTCCCGCCCCCATCTCTCCAACCTACCCCCCACACACCCCTAATTCTTGTTCTTCTGGGGGAAAAGGGATTGGTTGCTACAGCAACCCATTTCTTTCTGCCAGTGATTTTTAACTTCCCTCAGATCTTCTGTCTGACAGGAACTTACTTTTCCCTTCTGGAGGTCTGTCTGACCTACCAAGCCTGTGGTCTCTTGCACAGCTCCTGTGGGAAGGACTTTACCTCACATCTTTCCTCAATGGGGAAAAAGACAAAGTTGGGAAACAGAGTTCTGGGAGAGAAACAAAGTAATTGCACTTCCACGCCTCCTTCTATGTGATATGAAACTTGCAGGCTCTCAGGAACTGAGAGTTCTGCCATGCACCCGTTGGGTTTTGCTCTTCTTAGTCTGCCCTACTCTCCCCCTTCTCCATATAGCTCAGGAATTACACCTGTTTATTTTCTCACTCAACAAATAATTTCTGATTATTTCCATATGCCAAGTCCTGTGGGTTAGGTGGCGGGGGGGGGGGGAATTACGATGGCAGCAGCCCTCCTGAGGTTTAGCTTGGAAGAGAAAAACAGACACCAGGCATGCCAGCAATGGGCTGGAGATGTGGCCCAATGGTAGAGCACCTGCACCTGCCTCAAAAACATGAGGACCTAGGTTCGATCCTTGGCACTGCATTAAAAACATAACAACAATGTTAGCACTCAAACTTTAATCCTTTGGGGGATAAGAGAAATCAAAGAAATGTGCATTGGAAAGAAAGAAACATATCACTCAGACTAAGAAGTCTGGAAAGTTCTCTCTGAGAAGGTGACTGGCAAAGACCAAGAGAACGTTCTAGATGGTGTCTGAGCCACAGTGTGACTTCTCTGAACTGGAAAAGGGATCTGTGGGAGGGAAGGAAGGCAAGTGCCATATTGGCAGGAAGGTGGCGTCTTGGGGAACGCCTGAGCAGCTGAGTTGGTACGGATGCTGAGGCCGTGGGAAGTGCTGGCATGTTCTCAATAGAGATCAAGTGACTGACATGTGCACAGACCTCCGAGCTGCTGAGGGGGAACGCACTGGAGAGAATGTAGGTGGCAAGTGTGAGCCAGGAAGGCAATTAGCTAGAAGGGGGTTCCCTCATGCAGAGGAAAGCTCAGGCCGGCCCTGCAGGAGCGCGCTGCAGGCAAGGGGACACAGACAGGTTCCGAAGGTGCCAAGGATGTGACACAGGAAGACTCAGGGGAGGCCTGGGAGGTGGGCGGGGGCTGCGTGTGAAAGATGACTTACAGGCTGTCTGAGCAGTCAGTGGACCAATGATGGCAGGGAGCACTGAGACAGAGAGGTGGGGGGGAGGTGGGGGAAGGGGAGGGGGAGGTTCTGTGTCACCTGCATCCCCCTAAGATACCATGCCACATGACTCCCCACTGAAGTCTGTCCCTCTCTTAACGAGAAGTTCCATACAAGCTGCCCAGCTCAATGGCTGGTGAAGCCAGCACCGGGCACCAAAGTACCTCAAATGATGCTTGCACTGCAATGAATAACTACTCACTTCAACAATAGCCACTGGATTTTATTTTCTGTGAGTTCTGGAGGCCAAAAGCCTGAGGTCAAGGTGTAAACAGAGCCGGCTCCTTCTGGAGGCTGAAGGGGAGGGAAGGGGAGCAGAGGGGAGAGGAGGGAGAGGAGGGGAAGTGGGGTTCAGGCCACATCCCGTAGCTTGGAGATGCAACTCTACCTCTAAATCACATGGCCATCCTTCCTGTGTCTCCTCCCTCCTCCTTCTTTCCTTCCTTCCTTCCTTCCTTTTTCTTTCTCTCTTCCCTTCTTTCTGTGTGTGTGCATGCCAGTCCTGGGCTTGAACTCATGTCACTGAGCTTTTCTTTTTAATCGATTCAACCTCTGCTTCCAACTTTTCACTGAGTAACTGGAGATAAGAGTCTCATGGACTTCTGCCATGGTTAGTTTCAAACTTGGATCCTCAGCTCTCTGCCTCCTGGGTAGAAGATTACAGTGAGCCACCAGCGCCGTTTCTTATAAGGTCACCTATCGGTGGACCTCAGGACTCCCCTGATCCAGTAAGATCTTAAGATCCTGAACTCGATTCCATCTGCAGAGATCTTTTTTTATCCCCCCCCCAAGTAAGGTCACATTGGCAGGTTCACCCATCAATTGACGAGATGAATGAATGAACCACTTATCTAGATGGCTGTATTGATCTGCTGAAGAAGCCATGTAACTCTGAAGTGCTCTCCAAGCTGTCTTCCGCGGACTGTTCACATCCTCTTCCGTGCTGGCTATTTCAGAAATGAGACCAGAGCCCAGTAGTTCAGGCAGAACCAACTCGCTGTCAATAAGGTGAGTCATGGTTAAAAGCAGGCTTTATATTCCAAAGGTGAGCATTGATCCAGGGCCATGGTGAGAAGCACTTAACTGCTTCTTCCTGCCTAGACAGAGAAGAAGAAGAAGAAGAAGAGAGCCCTCCTCACGCCCCCTTCCCCCACTTCTTCCTGGCTGAACAACCAACTTCTGCCAGAAGCAACCATGATCTCCATCCTCAAGCAAGAGGCAGGTGTGTGAGTAATGCTGCTGACTGCATCTTGGGCAAGGTCACTGTGACCTTCACTCAACCCCTGGGGTGTGCTGGAGGCGCTTAGCTACGCGGCCAGCCCAGGCAGAGTCTCCTTCCATCCCTGATGATGTCATCAGTTCTAGGAAACAGTGGGATGCGTGGCTGAAGACCAGGAGTGGAGCTAGGAAGTCACTCTTTTTTTTTTTTATTGTAAAGATACTATACAGAGGGTTACAGTTACATGAGTGAGGTAATGAGTACACTTCCTCTTGAACATTGTTACCCCCTCCATTGTTTTCCCCCTACCATCCCCTCCCTCCCTCCTGGGAAGTCACTCTTGAGCAGAAGAGGGCTTCCACGTGGAACGTGTCTGCCTGTCCAAGCCGTTCCTTCATTAGGCGCTCCCCAAGGTTCTGCCTCCTGGAGATGTTGTTCCCACCCACACCCGTCGAGAACCTCCAGCCCAAGATGGACGCGAACCAGGCCCTGAGTGGTACAAGCGGTATTCCAGAGCTACAGGCACGAAGGCAGGAGACAGGTGGCCAGTGATCACGAGGCAGGGCCTCCCACAAGATGGTGTGGCCCAAAATGTGACTTCATGAATGAGGCCGTGACTCTTTCTTCGGGCGGTGCGTTTCTTCCAGAGCCAGACCTGACAAGGACCCCACCCCCACCCCAGATCTCCTGACCAAGCTCCCCAGCCTTGCTGTGCCCCCTCCAGGAGGAGACCCACCCTCCCTGGCTCTCCAGCCTAAGAGTTCTCCTCTAGCGTGAGCACCAGCACTGTCCCTGCTTGCTCCTCGGTCCCCTGGGCTCCCTTTCCTCCTCTCCCAGCCACTCTCCTCTGTGTTACTTGCCCCACAGTCCCAAGGCAGTTGAGTATAAAGACACCATTATGCATTATGGATAAAGGGCAAGTCGCCCTCCCAGCCAGCCAGCTCAGCATCCACACATGCACAAGGGGCCCTACCGGAGGGCCCTGGCAGGCTGTCCACCCTTTCCCTCCCTCGTCCCTCAGGTCTTCAGGACAAGCGAAGGCATCTCCAGTGCCCTCAGCTCCAGGAACCTAGCCCCAGGACTCCCAGATCCTGCCACACACGGCTAAATGTGGCCAATCAGTTTCTCCCATCCATGAGAAGCAACCGTGCGCCCAACACCGCCAGTTGAGGCTTACTTAGTCCTTCTTTTTTATTTTATTTTATTTTTACTTCCCTTTCCTTTTTGGCTTTTTTCAAATATTTATGAAGAGGTTTCCCGTTTATTCTGGCATGTCTTCTCCACCGTGGGTGTCAGCTAGGAGGACTCAGACAACAAACTCCAGAAGGTATTTTTCCCAAAGCAGCATCTGGCTCCATTGGCAAGTGCGGAGGGCGCCTGGCTGGGTTTGGGCCCGTGCCGGGCGGGTGGGCCTTCCGGATGACAGTGACCAGGCCGGACCTGGGCTCTCTGTCTGGGCATGGGTGCGGCTGGAGAGACGAGAACACTAGCTAAGTCTGCCTCTTGATATCCCACGGCCCAAAGCCCCAGGCTGGCCAGGACATCGGACTTCTTGTGAGCAGCCCTGCTCACCTGCAGACTGCCCTGCAAGCCCTGGCTCTCCTGCTTTGCCAGGGGAAGCAACTGGGGGATCCGTGTGCCATTGTGAGGGTCCTCCATGGTAAACACCTAGTGAGAAACTCACTGTTCTTCCCAGATGGCCACTTCCTCCTATTTGGTGGGCAGCCATGGCATCTCAGTATGGTCCACAGGGATAGAGAGGCTCATCTGGGTCGCCTGGGTGAGAGGTGGCCAGGAGAGACCGGAAGTTCGGAATCTCCCCAGTGACACAGCCTAACAGCTCTCCCTCACACTCATCTTAGGGGTACAGGCCAGCCTGGTGCCAGGAACCCCCAGCCTTCCAGATGCTTCCCCCCACAGCCCTGTTAGTTATCCAGACACTGGTGATAAAAGCAGTTGAAAACCACACACTTACCCAGGAGAGCGTGAGTCCAAGGCATGGTTGGACTTGTGTCCTGGTTCTGACTCAGGCTGCCTATTAGAAGCCACTTTAACAGCTTTCAAAAATACTGGTGGTTCAAGCCTGTGATCCTAGCGACTTGGGAAGCAGAGATTGAGAATGAAGCCTAGTCTGGACATAAAAGCTAGTGAGACCCCATCACAATTCATGGTTGGGCACGGTAGTACATAACCATCATCCCAAGCTGGGGGGTTGGGGGAAGCACAATGGCCGGATGTGATGGCACTTACCTGTCCTTCAAAGTGAAAGCACAAACAGGAGCATCACAATCCAAGTCAGCCTGAGCAGAAAACGAGATCCCAGCCAGAAAATAACCAACACAAGAAGAGACTAGCAAAGTGATTCGGGTGGTGGAGCTCCCCCCGAGCAATCCTGAATGAGTTCAAGTACCAGCACTAGAAAAAGAAAGAAAGATGCTCCTCTATGTGGGAGGGTGGAACATGTATTTCCAACCCCCCCCCAAGCTATTGTCAAAGATACCCGAGGTGAAACACGACTGGACTACAAGAAGAACGTACTCTCTGGAAAGTCCCAAACCGGAAGCCCAGCTCCTTGTCTTCTCTCGCGGTGCCGGGAACCAACAGGCGGCTTGTCCTCTGGAGGACCTCACCGCATCATGCACACCACGCGGTAGCGACAGAAGCCCTCGGCGGCTATGACATCACCGACGCGCGTCACCGTTCGGTCCTCTCCTATCATGATCCCCATGTCTAGGATTCATTGTTGACTAGGACATGCAGAAGAACCCACAGAGCAGCCATGGGGTTGCAAGGAGCCGCCACGTCTCATCCTAGGTCTGCGGGGACGTGTTCTTGCAGGCCTGGTGCATGGCGCAGACCCTCAGGAGGCCAGCGCCATTGCCCACCAGATGATAACACTCCACACAGCCACCGCACCAAAGAACATTTCTCCTGGAATTTGCAAGGCTTTTGGAGCCTCCGTGATATCAACTCTAGGAAGCCAGTTGATTTGCTACGCCGTTTACCTGGAAACTGGCCTATGGATCCAAGAATTCACTCTACCCTGGGACTGGCAGGATAGAAAAGCCCCTAAGATGTGCTGGGATTTGAACTCAGGGCCTGGATGCTGTCCCTGCGGTCACTCAAGGCTGGAACTCTACTACTTGAGCCACAGTTCCACTTCTGGCTTTTTGCTAGTTAGTTGGAAATAAGAGTCTCACAGACTTTCCTGAAGCCCCAGCTGGCTTCCAACCATGCTCTTCAGATCTGAGTAGCTAGGATTACAGACAAGAGCCACCGTGTTTGTTTAGCTACTTCAATCAGAGCAATAAGCTTTTGAGTTCTAGAAGAAGACTACTGCACCTCAAGTGATTACTTTCACCTTTATTACCTCTGAAGTAAAAATAGGATTATTCCCAGGACCGATCTATCTCAAGAAATTGTGGGAAAAGTTCAAATGAGTTCATATATGCCACAGCGTTGAGAATGGAGCCTGAAACACAGACTGGTCTGAAAACACTATCTAGGAAATAGCTATGAACATTTTTGTGTATTGCTTTCCTTGGGCTTCCTCCATTCCATATGTAACAATCTACAAGGAAGGTGTTTGATTCCCCATTTTTACCGGAGTCCAGAGTGGTTCAACTATTAATCCAAGGCCACACAGCAGCAGAAGACAAAGCAAGACTGGAACCCCAAGTCACCCAGAATCTGATGTTCTTCCCTTCCCACCTCCTCAAAAGACCTGAGAGCAGAAAACAGCAAAAACCCGGAGCTCCTTCAGGATGAAGAGGGCAGGAATGGCCAGCAGAAGAGGCAGAGGGGGAAAAAATCCACTTGGCACAAGGGACTCAGAAGGACAGGCGCAGTATAAAGCAGTCCTCCCATCCCAGAGCAAACAGAGCTCCGAGGAGACAATCCACCCCCTTCTCCAACCCCCAGAAAGCAGCTGAGAATGCTGGGAGACAGGGCCTGTAAAGGGAGGTGTGGGTCAGGAGGCAAAGGTCCCCCGATCTCCCCTGCCCGATCACAGCCAGGCACTTAGCAGCTGCCCTTCCCTTCCGGCTTTTGCACTAGGCTGTTATATTTTAGGATTTAAAAGAGCTGCTTGGCCAGTTGGAGAATATGCATCGCTGACCGGCGTCCCCGGCCGCCCCCTCCCCCTGCCCGCACCCCCCATTTTCAAAGGTTCTCAGCCTCTGCCTGTGTCTCTTCCTTGGGTTTTCTTCTCAACCTTTCCCAGTCAGCTTCGTTTCCGAGGCTAGCCGAGGACAAAGCCACCTCTGGCCTGTTTGTCCTGTAGAGTGTGTTGAAAAGAAATGTTCTCAGAATAACCAGCTGACTCTCCGGCGTGCTGAGCCCGAAGCTTTGGTCCAGCCAGGCTGCTAATATCAATACGCTCATCAAGCAGGCCGCCTCCTGGTTCCGGAACAACTTGGAGCAGGGGAGCCCGCCCAGTGCCAGCCCTAATGGGATGGGGCTTGAAATCCCACAGATCTTGAACAAAACCCACAACCAACTCACCCCACAGCTCATTGTTCCTGTTCACTATTTAACACTGACAGCCGGCGCTGGGTTTTCCGCCCACATACAGTAATGCCCAAGAGATGGTAGCAGACCAGGCCTGTGCTGTCTCAAGAAGCTACAGGGCTCCTGGGTTAGGGGCTGATCCTCTACTTCTGCTCTGGCCACCAGTTGACAAGGCACTGGGGGACAACCCAGAAAGGCAAGGGTGACTTCCAGTGCCATCAGCCTGGTTCACCTCTCCAGACCCGAGAAGTAAATGACCCGCCTGCTCTACCCCATCCCAGCCTGCCAGAAGCGACCTAACTTCTCCAACCACCATGCAACCACCAGGCCTGAACTCTGGGCCTGGGCGCTGTCCCTGAGCTCTTCAGCTCAAGGTTAGAGCTCTACTACAGTGCCATTTCCAGCTTTTTTTCCCTGCTTATGTGGTGCTGAGGAATCGAACCCAGGGCCTCATGCATACAAGGCAAGCGCTCTACCACTGAGCTACCTTCCCAGCCCCATCCACCATGCAACTTGGATAAGTCATTTCAACTTCATCTGAATAAATATGGAAGGGGATGGGGAGGTGGCTCAGTGGTAGAATGCTTGCCTTGCATGCATGAGGCCTTGGGTTCGATTCCTTGGTATCACATAAATAAATAAAAATTAATAGGAGTATATTTATATGGGGGAAGCAGAGGAGGTTAGAATCACCCTGGCATCCTCTAAGAAGAAGGAAGCAGTGTTCATGGTTAACAGAGCCTGGCTGTGCTCCGGGTGACGCTGGGTTCAAATCTTACCTCCAGATGTACTGGGTTTAACTTCAAGTTCATTCTTTATGGGGTGTGGGGAAAGGCACCTGGCTTCTACAGTGGTTGCCCTGATGGACGTCATTTCAACAGGGTCCCAAGAGTCCATCGCCAGAAGGTGTCCGCTAAACGCTGCCTTCTTTCCTTCTGCATGTCTGGGGGGTCCTCCCGGGAGTTGGGGGGGGCAGGATGAGGGGAAATGCCACCATTTTATTCTAAGAAAGGAAGCCGTGGGCTCAGCTCAAATGAGCTAAGCGCGATAAGCAAAGGCAAGGGAATAAAGCCGGACGCATAAAGCCAAGAAGCCTTTTCGGCTATGCCCTGTCCCTCAAAGAACCGACAAATCCAGAGAAAGCAAGCCGTTCCCATGATCTGCATAATCTGACTGCACGTTCTGTCTTGAATTCTGAGCAAACTGGATAGGGCAGCAGATAAGCCAGTCCCTTCCCTGGGAGGCTAGCCTGGGAACCTACCGAGACTCAGCCCCAACCCCCAGCTTTAGAAACTGGAAATCACTGCTTGTCTATGCACCCAAGATCGTCCAGACTCACCCTGACACACACACACACACACACACACACACACACACACACACACACACACACCGCTAAGCTTCCTGAAATCACCAGAGCCATCTGCTTTGGGCATAGAAATATTACCCCCCCCCAAAAAAAGTTGTCAGACAAAGGTCATTATTCTTGGAGGACACAGAGAGAAAACAAAAGCTTGTAATAAAGGCTTTAGGCTGGAACTGCCACACGGAGCGAGCTGCATCCCTGGCTGGCGGACGGCCACTCCCTTCTCTCCTGGCTGCACACACAGGGCCTGCTCTCCTCCTGGCGTTGATTATGCAGCATGAGCAGCCTCATACTGGATTCTTCTCCCTCCACCACTGCCATCCCCACCCGGCCCCACCCCGCCCACCGGGCAGCTTCAGTCTGGACCTGGGATTGCTGAAGGGTCTGAGCTCACCACGCCTGTTTCCCCAGCCTAGGCAAATCAGAGGGACATAGAAAACACCTGGGGCTGAAAAAAGGAGGGTTTGCCAGGACCGGTCCACCTGCCTGTCCAGTGACTCACCTGCTCGGCTATCCAGGATGCCAAAGGGATGTGTATGACACCGCAGGGCTGGTGGGCTGGCTCCTACGGTTAGGAGCCAAATGTCTTTCTTGATTTATTATTATTGTTATTGTTAATGTTATTTTAATGTGTGTGTGTGTGTGTCTTGATTTTGCCTAGGATTGGCCTGAACTGAGATCCTCCTATTTATGCTGCCCATATAGCTAGGATTTCAGGTATGACATCATGCCCAGCTTGTGTCTTGAGATGGGGTCTTGCTAACTTCCAAGGTCTCCCTAGCCAGCACGAGCTGCTGGGGCCGCCAGGGTCTTCCGACAGCAGTGAGATCTAGCCCTGGAGCGAGCTCTCTCATCCAGCTGAGCAGAAGTTTCCAGATTCAAATTGTGCTCACTCAGGCATGATGAATGGTCTCAGACAGTCCTGAGTTTGCTCCAGCTCCCTTCGTGCCGGCGGTCAAGTCCTTATTTGACTCCACAGTCTACTGGCTCACAACTTGGAGATGGAGCGCAGCTGCTGGTTGGGTGTTTACAGACAGAAAAGCAAACTGCAAGTCCCCACAGAGATCCACACCCCACCCCCCAAAAAATAAGAAGACTAACAGGAAAGGATAATTCAGCCATCTGAACTTGAAGCAAAAAGGGCTGCTTCATGCCCTTGAAAAAGTTCTGGCTTCAAAGTCATCCAACGCAGGAGGTAGGATCTGACCCCAACCCGATCCAGGGCCACGAGACCTCCAGCGAATCCACGGGCTGTATCTGGACCTCTGCTTCCTCCAGTGTTATGAGGAGGATCGGAGAACTGACAGAGCGGATTATACATCCTCCCCAGACATGGTCAGGCTCTCTGTCTCCAAGAAAGGCAGGAAGGTTTTTTACCACTTGCTCCACAAATGCCTGCTGAGCCTAAGCAATGCAATAAATGCCCAAGGCTGCATTTGTGATCCAAAACACCCCTGGGAGACTGGATAGGTGTCTTTCTGCCAGGTGGCTTTGGCTTGTCCTGATCACACTTCCCATCCGTCAGGACACTGAGCTCCTGGTCCACTGTGCTGTGCACGCTTTCTCCCCTACAGACTCCTCGCCCCTCTGTGAATGAAGAGTGAGAGCTGGCAAAGTAAGCCTCTGATGCATGAACAGTTTTGTTCTGCCAGACAGACACGGTGGCCTTCACCTGAAATCACAGCTATTTAGGAGGCAGAGATCTGAGGGATCACAGTTTAAGGCCAGCCTGGCAAAAAAATTAGCAAGACCTTATCTCAAAAAAAAAAAAAATCCCAGTCCAGGCCAGTCATAGGCAAAAGCAAAACCTTATTTAAAAAACAAAGCAAAGGCTGGGAAGGTGGCTCAGTGGTAGAGCGCTTGCCTTGCATGCTTGAGGCCCTGGGTTCGATTCCTCAGCACCACATAAGCAAAAAGAAAAAAGCAGAAGTGGTGCTGTGGCTCAAGTGGTAGAGCGCTAGACTTGAGCTGAAGAGCTGAGGGACAGCGCCCAGGCCCAGAGTTCAGGCCCCACGACTGGACCCAAAAAAAAAAAAAAGCAAAAAGCTTTGGCTCAAGGGGTAGAGTACCTGCTTAGCTAGGATGAGGAGTTGAATTCAAACTCCAATACCAGACGAAAAAAGTTCTCCTGTGCCCCTGACTTAAGGATTGTTTCCCTAGAGGATCATCACCCAGAACCCTCTCCCTAGGTAAAGGAGATCAGAGAGTCTCCTTTGTTTCTCAACAAGTCTTAGAGGAAGCCCACAGGGGCTGGAGTCCCAGCAGCTGGCTTGAAATGGGGTCCCAGCCATGTTTCATGGACTCTTAGGAATTCCCAGGGGCTGCAGGGGTGGGTGAGCAGGTGGGGCACCGAACATGGAGCTCCTCATCCGCAGTGCCACCTCAGCCCTGCAAGGCCAAAGGTGGCAGCCCAGCTTCATCTGGCTTTGTTTGAAGATTTGCTTTGAAACAAGAATTGCCTCCAGAAAAAGAAAATCTTCTTTCTCAGAGCTCCTTCTCTCTCCTTCCTCCTTTCCTTCTCTCTCCTTCCTCCCTTCCTTTCTCCCTCCCTCCCTCCCTCCTTCCTTCCTTCCTTCTGTCCCTCCCTCCCTCTTCCTCCTCCTCTTCCTCGACCTCCTCCTTTTTCTTCTTCTTTTTTGGTGCCAATGTTAGGGATGAACTCAGGGTCTAGGTGTTGTCTCTTAGCTTTTTCATTCAAGGCTGGTACCCTATCACTTGAGCTACAGCTCCACCACTTCAGACTAGTTAAGTGAATGATGAAAGAGTCTCATGGACTTTTCCTGTCTGAGCTGACTTTGAACCAGGAACCTTAGGTCTCAGCCTCTGAGTAGTTAGGATTACAGGTGTGAGTCACTACCACTGGGCTTCCAGAGCTTTTGAGACCAGAACTCTAACTTAACTCTCTAAAGATATCAGGGACAGCTAGGCGCTGGTGGCTCACACCTATAATCCTAGCTACTCAGGAGACTGAGATCTGAGGATCGCAGTTCAAAGCCAGCCGGGGAGGGAAGTCTGTGAGACTCTTATCTCCAATAAACCACTCAGAAAACTGGAAGTGGCGCTGTGGCTCAAGTGGTAGAGTGCTAGCCTTGAGCTGAAGAGTTGAGGGACAGCGCCCAGGCCCAGAGTTCAAGCCCCACAACCGACCAAAAAAAAAAAAAAAAGATACCAGGGACAGTGGCATGTCACTTCATATGTTCTATTCCTCTTCAGCACTCTTTGGCACACACTGCACACCTGTTGTGCCAGGCAGTAAAATAAAAGCTAAAAATAGAGGTAGTGACCTTGGCCCTTTGAAACTTTGGAAAGGCAGAATAATTCCCAACAGCCAGAGAAGGGGGTCAACAAATGCTAATTAATTCAGTCAGCCCGGTCCTAGGGCTATATTACTGTTCCATGTTTTCCCCTTTTATTTACATTCTCCTATTCCCCCAACCTGGCTCTAATTGGAGGGAAAGGAGCAATCTCTGCCTTTCGCTCAGCAAACATTTGTTAAACACTTAACTATACAGACCCAACTATGCCAGAGGAGGTGGGCAAACAATAGTCCCAGTACAAAGTCTCATTCTCTCTGAGGAGTGGCTGAGAGGGCACCACACATGGAGTGAAATCTAAGCTACATTTTCCCTGGGATCCAAAGCATTACGCCACAGGGCAACCCTCCAAGATGGAAACAGGAACACGGGCAGATGTGACCCAAAGGCCAGCTGGACTTCAGGTCTCTCAAGGCCTTTGGGCGAGAAGAGCTGGAACCTTGGATTTGCTCTGAGGAGAAGAGAAGCATTTTAACACCAAAAGCAATCAGGTGAAGCAGCTAGCAATGAAGGGGAGGTGAGCCAAAGGCAGGAAGAAATGAAGGACCTGAGAAAAGAGCGGGAGGGAGGAAGAGGGCCACAGCTGGAGGCTGGGAGGGTTGAATCTAATGCGGATGGGGTGTCTTTAGCAGTAGCAGCAGCAATAAACCAACAGAAACGTGATATTGGAAGCGAGTCCTGGCTTCAATACCAAAAGTCCAAGGCCTCCCAGCCCTGGAGATCACCTGGGTTCAGAAGGAGGAGGCCCGGGGCCTGGCTGGGCCTGCGTTATCTCCCAGGGGTGTAAACCACATCTGGAGCTGATTCTTCCCCCCAGACACACACCCACCCCTTCACGCCCGCCTGTATCCTCGTCTCCAGATCTAGGCGCACACAGGTATAAGGTGAAAAGAAGGACCACACACACACACACACACACACACACACACGCACTCACATACCCACACGCACCACCCCAGGTCTCCCTGAATCCCCGCGGGCTGAGGGGAGCCCGGGTGTCCCGGGATGGGTAGGAGAGGTAGTGGCTGGACGCGCGCCTCGCCCCCGTCCTCGCGGGGAGCCCTTCCCTCCCACCCCCCTCCGGCTGCCTTGGCTCTAATTATGTGAATGAACCCCGGGAGAGGAAGAGCGCGCGAGCGCGGGGAGGGAGCGAGGGAGGGAGCGAGGGAGGGAAAGTGCGGGCTGTGGGGGGAGCGGGAGCCGAGG
>NW_012267223.1:6008728-6010228 GCF_000151885.1 Dipodomys ordii | reverse complement strand
CGGGCGGCGGAGTATGAGGCGCCCACCATGGTGCGATGCGACCGCGGGCTGCAGATGCTGCTGACCACGGCTGGAGCCTTCGCCGCCTTCTCGCTCATGGCCATCGCCATCGGCACCGACTACTGGCTCTACTCCAGCGCGCACATCTGCAACGGCACCAACCTGACCATGGACGACGGGCCCCCGCCCCGCCGCGCCCGCGGCGACCTCACCCACTCGGGGCTGTGGCGGGTGTGCTGCATCGAAGGTAGGGACCCCCCCTCCGCGGGTGCACACGCGCGCACACGCAGCGGCACACACGCGCGCAGGGACACGCGCACACCGTGGCACACGCGCACACCGTGACACGCGCACACTGCCCGGGGAGCGGCCCCGGGGAGGGGGTGGGCGCGGCGCTGGCTCCTGGTGACACACAAAGGAGCCGAGCCGGCGCGCGGGCGGGTCCCCGCGTGGACAGCCGGGCTCCAGCTCGGGTCCCTCCCGGCCGGGGACCTCGCGGTCACGCCGATCCCACAAACTCTCGCCCGCCCGCGCGCGCGCACACCCCCCTCGCACACGGACACAATGAAACGCACGCTGAAACTCGCGCGCGTGCGCGCGCGCAACCCGCGCCCCGAGCGCTCCCCAGGGGCCGCACCGGTTCCTCCCCCCCCCGGGGGGGCAGGGGAGGGGGAGGCTGGCGTGGGGGCGGGAGGAGGCCCGGGGTGGGGGGCTGGGGGGGAAACCGAGGCGGGGAGGAGGGGGGAGGTTGCCTGGCAACCGGTGTCTGTGCGATTGCTATGGGAACTGGCCATCCTGGGGCGGGGCCGGCCGGGGGCGGGGAACGCCAGGCCGCCGGGCTAAGGCCCCCGTGGAGGCGGACCCGGCCACCAACGGGGTCTAGGGAACCGGGTGGCTCCCCTCACCTGCGACCTGCCTCCTCTTTCTCGCGGGGTGACCGGCCCGCTCCTCCCTGCGCGGTGGGGAGGTAAAAGGAGACTCCTTCCCCCCCCACCCCTCCGCCAGTGCGCCCCTAACTGAAGCCGGGAGCCGCGGGTCACAACCCCTCCTCGGGGTGGGACCCCGAAGGATTGGGGGGGGTGTTGCGCGAGCCGCCTGCCGTCCTGGAGGGGCGTGGCCACGGGGCGGGGCGCTGCGCCCCCTCCCCCGGGCGCGTGATGAAGTGTGGCGAGGTCGGATTCTGTCTCGGGTCGGGTCTGGGTCTCCGGGACCCCGGGGCACACCCGCCTCCGGGGGCCGGGCAGGGGCGGGGCTGCACGCGCGCGGGAACGCGGGGCGTCCGCGCCGGGCACCGCCGCACACCCGGCCGCCCGAACTTGAGCTAACAGGTGGTTGGTTGTGCAGGGCGGGCGGGGCCGGCCGCTGCGGCCCAGGCCTCAGCTTGCAGAGTGAGTTGGGAGAGTGTTGCTGTGATTTAAAAACAGACGGACGGACAGACAGACTACCCTGGGCCGTTTGCTGGGCCTTTTGGTGTCACGTTTCCCCCCCCCCCGCAGGGAG
>NW_012267223.1:5937991-6008652 GCF_000151885.1 Dipodomys ordii | reverse complement strand
CTCCAAGGTCCCCCCCACCCCCTCCGGCTTGGCGGGACCTGGGGACAGTGGAGGCGGGGCCCAGACACACGGCCCTTCCTTCCGCGGGGTGAGGTTGGATGGAGTCCTGTGAACGGAAGCTCGCCAAGTCCAACTTGGCCCCTTGGTCCCCACCCTCTGCCCCCCCCAGCCCTCCTCCTCCTCCCCCTCCCCCACCCCCTCCCCACCCCACCTCCCTTCCAGGTTGGGAGCTTTGAAGTCAAGTCTCTGCGGATCCTTTAGGTAGCAGCTCTGTGGGGGAAATCACAGCCACACAAAGGAGCCGGTGGGCCCACGATCACGCCCTCCGCTTCTCTTTTGGAAAAACATCATTGTGAGCTGTGCAGTTGCTCGGATGACGAACACCTACTCCTCTCCCTCCCCAGGGAGAGCATGCCACCACACCTGAGCTCGCTCACACACCCCCTCCCCGTGTGACACCTCCCCAGCCCCACAGCCACTGGCCCCCCACACCCCCTCTCTCCACGCCCCCCACCCCACCCCCAAGAAACTCCTTGGACCTGGAGCCTTTGCACTTTCCCAGCGGAAATTGGAACGGACTCCTTTCCTCCGCTGGGAAGCCTGGCCTGTCTGGTGACTCCAATGCTCCTTTATTAATTCCTCATCCTAATTAGGATTGATGGCGCACTTAGCATCTTGCCAGCTGCCCCCGAGCCGTTTCGCACTGCACTGTTCATCCAGAGAACCCCTCGCTGATCTGGGCAGCTGGCTCCTCTGGCATGACAGAGCCATGGAGGGGAGGGGGTGGAGGGGAGGGTTGGATGGCTTAGTGGAAAGAACTGGGCTGCCACTGTCATCTCCCCCTCCCCCCCCCAAAGCTCAGGGCTTCTAATGGCCGTAGCTGGGTGGGAACTTATCCGATAACACACTCCCTCATGGAGGCCATGGAAACTGACAGCTCCCAGAGCCCGCTGACACCTCCTTTGATGCTAGCAGCAGGACCAGGGCTGAGACCCGGAGAGCTCCCACGAACCCTGGGCTACTCCTCCCAGGGAAAGGGGACAGGGAGGGAGAAGGAGAAGGTGAGCTACCTCCATGTTGGCTTTTGTGTGTAAAATGCATGATTTCCACCTGTTCTCCAGCAAAGCACCTCCAAAGCATTACATCCAAACTGAGAGAAAAAGAGGAAAGGGGTGGGGGGGCGGAGATCAAACCTCCGGGCTGAGCACTGCAGCAGATAGCAAATGCGGCGCAGCTCAGGACTCTGATGAATTCGCTGCTAAGTGGTGAACGGCCTGTTCCATTTCAGGGGTGTTTCCCACAAACGGTGGCCTAGGAGAGCCGAGTCTGGGGCACACACACAGCTCTGTGCCCAGCCTCTCAGGGGGCCAATCTCACCTCCGCCTCCTTCCACCTCCCAAAACACAGCTCCCAGGCCCCACACCTGCTTCTCCATGGGACAAGTGTCAGAACACTCAAGTGCCTGGTCCAAGCCAGGCAGGGGCCGGCTTCACACCTTCTGCGAGAGAGGGAATGAGGCCAGAGAGTTTGCCAGGATTTACCCAGAGGTGGCCAGGTAGGAGGCCGCTGCGCCAGACTGAAGCCTCCCTCTCACTACAAAGCTCTTCCCACCATGTCACCCTGCCCTTTGCCAAACAGCTTCTGGACTGCCATTAAAAATAGAACCAAGTACTTCACCGCCCAGTGGAGCCCAGCTCTGGGGTTGGGCTGGCGGCGGCATGAAGGCATTTGGAAGCCAGAATGTACACCTGATACACAAATTGCATAACACACTCCTCTCTTTCTGTGTCTGTATTCTCTCTTGCTCGCTCTCTCTTGCTCTCTCTCGCTCTCTGTCCATCTCTCATGTCTGTCTGTCTTTTTCAGTCTCCAGTTGGGATCTGGAGCAGAGTGTCCCCACCCAGCTGCACCTGCTCCTCCCTCCCTCCCGGAGACCCTCATCTCATTCTTTGTACCTTTGGTGAAAACCAGCTAAGACTGGAGATGTCAGAAAGGGGAAATAAACATGTTTTTGTTTTTCTCTCCATCAAAGGTATCATCAGGCAACCTTGGTTGAATCTCTAGTGCATTTTGGAATGAGGAGGATTAGACTTTATCAGACACTCTGGGCAGGGATGGAAGACGCTGGAAACATGAAGAGAGGAGGATCCTGAGCTCAGGAGCACACAAGGGCGGCGGAGGGATCTCCAGGGACCTGGCAGGTGATGGGGTTGAACCTCCAGGTCCCCTGTAGACAAAACTCAGCCCACCCCCACCTCTGTGAGAGCCTTAGCAAAACAGTTCCAATGCCCGGGGCAGCCCCAGTGCCTACTTGGTTGGTGCCTGCTCTGTGCTGCATGCGTTAGCAGTGGGAGAAGGTTCTGGAACCTGAGAACAGAATCCTAGTTCCTGGGCATCATACCTCCCGCACGCCAGTGTGCCAACCTTTATTCGCACAAGGGAACACAGAGAAAAGAAAGTCTTCACATTGAATTCTGGGGAGGGGAGAAAGCCGCCAGGCAGGGGTGCTTTTCCCAGGGGGTACAGCTGCAGTCCTGCCCTCAGCATGGCCCCCAGGGTGGTGACAGCAGCCTGAGAAGGCTCTTCTTTTGCCACCCGCCAGTCACTTGTCCCCAGGGACCTCTGGTGGTGTTAAGAAGAGCCATCACTTACTGAGGACCTCACTGTTAGTGCTGGTGATTGCCACCAACACTTGCAGGTAAATATTCATCCGCTGCCCGTTAGAGGTCTCGCTTTGGAGACAGGTGTAAGATGACCTAGTGCCTGCGTGTGACCAGCTAAGGCTGGACATTGACACGCAGCCTTCCACTGCCCCAGCACACCCTTGATAGAAAGCCAGCTTTGGGAAGGGGTTGTTTGGATGAGCATGGGCTGAGGTAGCAAAATAGGATGGATGGAATCACTTAGTAGGACTTTTTTTTTTTGGTGGGGGAAGGGGTCAGGGCTGGAGTGTGATCTCACAGCCTTGTGGTTGCTCAGCTTGCTCACTCAGCTGGTGTTCTGCCGCTTGAGCCATGCCTCCAGCCCTTGCTGATTGCTGGATATTTTGGAGATGGAGTCTAGCAGGCTTTGGTTGCCCAGGCTGACTTCAAGTGAGCCTCTGGATCTTAGCCTTCTGAGTTGCCTGGATTACAGGAGTGAGTCACTGCACCCAGCTTGAAAGGACGTTTACTTCTTACAATCCTGGAGGTCAAGAAGGCTACATAGGAGGGCCCATTGGTCCAAAGTGGGGCTGTCTTTCTGGTCTGAAGAGGCCTCTTCTCCCCCAGGAAGGAGAGAAGAGGTACACAGCTCTCTGCTTTCTTCTAAGAGCTCTGGTCCTGTCATGAAGACCCTACCTTAGGTCCCCATTTAAACATATCATCCCCCAAAGCCCACACTGGGTAGCAGGGCTTTGTTATGGCTTCCAGGGTGTGGGAGCACACAGCTCAGCCGTAACAGGACTTTTGTCCCTTTCTGCCCTCATTCATCGCTGGCGCTCACTCACCGGAAGGGAAGTCTACTTTCTTGTCTTGCCTGCTCTCCTTTGATACCCTGTTCTGTCACTCCTCCACTCCCCCCTGTACTTTACTCCTTTCTCCCTCCTCGGGAAGAAACACTTTCTCTACTGGAGCTAGCTGATTTCATGAGGAGACGCTGTGGGTCTTAGTAGACCCCAGGATGGGGACGGGTAAGCACCCCAGAGCTGACTCTGGAGAAATCCTACATTAGGAAGTTCAGAGAGGATGGAGAGGAGCCAGGTGCCAGTGGCTCACACCTGTAATCCTAGCTACTCAGGAGGCAGAGAACTGAGGATCATGGTTTGAAGCCAGCCCAGGCAGGAAAATCTGTGAGGCTCTTATCTCCAGAAAACTGTAGCTGTGGCTCAAGTGGTGTAGCACCAGCCTTGAGCACAAAAGCTCAGGGACAGGGCCCAGGCTTTGAGTTCAAACCCCAGGACTGGCACGAAACAAAACAATAAATGCAAAGGCTCAAGAGAAAATCTGCAATCTCCTGTGTCAGTCTCCCTCCTAAGGACTTCCGGGATTAGTCACCAAGCGCAGAATGAGAAAGGCCTTCAGGTGATCAGAGGCAGGGTCTCAGAGATGAAGGAGACAAAGAATAGCACAGGCCAGCTACAGCAGCAAAGCACTGGGGAGAAACCTTGGCCAGCCTGAACATTCTTCTACCTCTGAGAGCCCCACCCCTCGCTTCCAGGTTGAGTCTGGTTCCTTGTAGCCTCACCAGGGCTTGAGGAAGAAGAGGGGTTTCTCTAGCTAGAAGACCCCCAGGATCCTTTTAAGTGCTTCTCAGCCTTTTTCTTACTAAGTTACAAATCAATTGCCTGCCCGCATGCTTCTATTTGTTCATTCACTCATCCATCCATCCACCCATCCATTCTGTGCTCACTGTGCACCTGCTCTGGTCAGCATGGCTCTGGGGCCCAGCTGTGGACAAGCAGATGTTCTAAGTGGCTGGTGACACTTCCGGGTGCCGATTTGGGTCTTGAACAGGGCAGGGCATCCTGGGAAAGGCCTCCATTCGGGGTAAAGGGAAAAGGAAGAATTTGTGAGAGAAGGTTGTGTTTACACCAAAACCTGAACCACAGGAAGGACCTGACGGACCTTCCAGGAAGAGCAAAAGGCAAGCAGAGTCCTCCAGGCTGGCCAGAACCAGGTGCAGGGTGGAGGAGAGAGCGGGAAGGGCAGAGGGTGGGCTGGAGGCAGCTCTGATGAAGAACGCAGAGAGAGGAGCCTCCGGCTCTATGTGGTGAAGAGAGGTTCCAGAGTCAGGGAGGCCATGGAGGGACCCAGGACCTCATGGATTGGACACTGAAGACCAGGACAGCGATGGGAGACAGGACTGAGGGGTGGGGAGGTGGCGAGGGGGTGGGACCCCATTCAATGGTGGATGACAGAAGAAGAGGCAATTGTGGGAAAGGAAATCCAGGCATGCCCTTGGAGGTTCCCAGAAACCCACCCCACTCTACACCACCCATACTGCAGAAGGTAGTACTAGAAAGTTCCATGAGTGGAGCTCAGGGGCCCCAGGGGTTCACTGTAACAGCCTCTTACCACAAGGTTGGGTTCCTCAGCTTTTGCTCTTCTGGTGTTTGGGGTCAGATCGTTCTGCGTGCCGTGCCGTGGGATCTTAGCATCATCCTGCCTAGACACCCCGTGAAACCCCAAACAGCTTCAGGTGCTGCCACCTGCCCTTGGGGTCAAAAGTCACCCCCTGTGGAGACCACTGGTTGGCAGATGGGGCGGAGGGGTTAGGCCTGATTCCTGACAGCTGCCAGGGGTCCCCAGCTCCTTCTCTAAACCTTGAGCAAAAGCACCTGGAACACATTGGGGTGGGGGGCGGATAGCTCGCTTATTGGGGCAACCTGTCATCTGCTTCAGGTGCTCATTCCTTCCTTTATTAATAGTAATACTATTGATATTACTATTAATAAAGTAATATCCATGATACCCTGGCAGGAGGCCACAGCGGGCTGGGAACTGCTGACAGAGCCGGATGCTCACACAGCTTGAGCCCGAGAGACTCAGGACCAGCCAGGCAGAGGGACTTGTCCAAGGTCATGTGGCAGCCATGAAGGTCATTCACAAAAGTCCCAGCCTCCCTGGGCAAGGACCTTCTTCTTGCTCTCCTAGCGACAGCTTCCCAAAAGGAAGGAACTACTTGTATTCATAGGGTGAGTGGGCTGGGTAGGTTCTACCTAGAGCAGCCCCCCCAATTCTCACTCCTCATCCCCGATACCCCCACGAAAGCATCTTTTCAGAGCTGCAAGTCAGGACAAGGTACTTGGTGAACACGGACTTTTTTCCCTAGCCCGTCAATTTCTTCCGATGACAAACTTCTCCAAGCTGTGAAAATGACATCACACACTTTTACCATGTACTTGGTCTTGTTCCAACCAATAGCAGAAGAAAGAGAAAAGCATTGATAATAAAAGAAGCGAGGGTCTGGGATGGAGGGAGAGGAAAAGAGATTTCTTTTTATTTTGCCTGAGCTAGGTAAAGGCAGGGACTGCTCCAGGGCCCCGTGGGTTTCTGGAGCTAGGCCACACTTTGTCTCTGAGCTTGAAGAGACCAGAAGGAGAAGAGCATGACCACAGAGGAGGCTGGCCATGTGCATGGGGAAAGAGGGTTTGGGTTTTTTATAAGCATTACCCCGGCTCATTCTCATCCACAGGCTTGGAAAAAAAAATTCCATATCTGTGTGTGTGTGTGTGTGTGTGTGTGTGTGTGTGTGCGTGTGTGTGCGTGTGTGTGTGTGCAGTTACTGCTGGTACTGAGGTTTGAAGTCAATGCCTGGGCACTGCCCTTAAGCTTTTGTGGCTCAAGGTTAGCACTCTACCACTTGAGCTACAGCTCCGCTTCTGGCTTTGGGTGGTTCACTCAAGATGAGAGTCTTACTCTCCTACCCAGGCTGGCTTTGAATATTATCCTCAGATCTCAGTCTACTGAGTAGCTAGGATTCTGGGTATGAGCCACCAGCGCCCAGCTTCACATCTCTTTATATGGGGTTATTCCATCCCATCGCAGTGGACTCTAGTGGAGGGAAGGGTTGGGTTTTGGGGATTGCTCACCTTGAGTTCAAATCTCGGCTTTGCCAAGTCACCGTGCAGCCTTGGGCAGGTTACCTAACATCCCTGAGCTGCTCCACGTCTGGGAAATGGGATCATATGCAATGGATGGGAGGGCGGCGGTACACACTACAGAGTCCATGGTCCCCAGAGAGCTGGTGAGGATGCTTCTGACAGACATGGTGCACGCTTGATGGCAGACAGGTGTGTCCAAGGAGATGCAGCAAGAAGGGACTCAGCTGCCAACTCCTAACACACGCAGGGACCGTCGCTGTGGGGCCCCAGGCCCCCGCAAGGCACATGGACAGTACTACCTGTCTGTGGTGGCTTCCACACTCCTCCCCTGCCCAGCACCCAGCGTGGGCCCCTCGCCTACCCCCTAGCCAGGGGGAGCCTGGGGAGCCACCGTGTTGGGGTCTGGGAGACAGCAATGTACCTGCATCCACAGAGTCCTCCCCAGACACACACCCCCCTCCCCGGCTTCCCTCCAGCCTGAAGCCACGCCCCCCCATAAACCAGCCCGCCACTCACGGGGCCTTTCTAGTAGGAACTAGATTGGAGCTACTAGCATCCTCCACCTGTCTCTCTCTGTCTGTGTCTGTGTCTGCCTGCCTGCCTGCCTGCCTGCCTGTCTGTCTGTCTGTCTCTCTCTCTCTCTCTCTCTCTCTCTCTCTCTCTCTCTCTCTCTCTCTCTCTCTCGCTGTCACTCACACACACACACACACACACACACACACACACACACACACACACACACCTCCCAAGTTCCACAGACCTCAAGCTGCTTTCTACGGCATCCAGTCCTTCTGTGAAGGGCTTCAGCAAATGCTGGTTTTGTTCCTTTGGTTGCTTTTGGCGTGTGGAGATGGGGTCTCACTACGCAGCCTAGGCTCATCTTGAGCCGGTGTTCCTCCTGCCTCTGACACCCAAGTGCGTGCGCCCCTGTGCCCACTGGAAATAAGAGTTCCGTTGATTGGCTTCTGTGTTTACTCCATTGTTGCGTCCTGTCTGAAGACTTGGTAGACTGAGGGTGAGGTTTGGTTTGGTTTGGTTTGTTTTTTTTTTACTCAACTCAACTCCAGATAGAGCCTGAGAGAAAATCAAGTGGCTGAAAATGGTCGTTGTCCCTGTTTCTTGCCATGAGTCTCTGTCACATCCTGGCCTCTCCCAAGGCAGAAGCAAAGACGGGATGCTCATCGCTTACCCTTGTCTCCCTCATTATCCCCCCGGAGACCACTGAGGCAGCTAGACCCGAAGCCTCCTGGGTTTGAGACCCGACTCTGTCACTTGTTAACTCACTGTGACCACACAAATCACTGCACCTTCCTGAGCCTTCACTGTAAGATAGAACCTGGCAGGATCCGCCCCGGGGGCTGTCGTCAAGCGGCAGGGGAAAACTCACAGGAAATGCACCCCCTCCGCCGGCCCTGTGCGCACCCCAGACGATGTGCAATTCCTGAAATCTCAGAAGTGTTCCTAGAAGAAATGAGTCACCCTAACTGTATGGTGGCCCGGTCCTCCCCCAGGGGCCTGCGTGGCCCTGGCTCACCCCCATTCCGAATGGCTCCTGTGAACCGTGAAATTGGCACAGAGGCCCTCAATTAGGAGATGAGAGGGAGTCCCTCCCCCGGCAGCGCCCGCTCAGAGATGGCGGCCACCCAGGTGTGTGTTCTCGTATTTGCTGTCCAGTTTGCCAAGAGTCCTAGCCAGCCCTACAGGACCGTCCAGGAGCCTTGGGGCAGGAGCCGAGGGTGGCGATGCGGAGGCCCATGGCTTGAAGTGCCACCTTCTACCCAGCAGGGGCCGCCTGCCCAGATCCAAGCTCAGCTCAGGTCCACAGGGCGATCAGCAGTGAGGGAGGACAGAGGCTGACGGGGTGCCAAGGCGTGGAGACCGGGGGAGAGGGGTCCCCTGTCTGCCAGCCGTCATGGACAATGCTCAGCTCTCACCAGCCTGAGCCTCCTTGATTTGTTCAGCCCCCAATCACAGTGATATCATCCCTCCCTGCCTTCTTCCCTCCTTCCTTCCCTCCAACCTCCCTCCCTTCCTCCCTCCTCTCTCCATGTCTCCTCCCTCTTCCTCCCTCCCCCTCTCCCCCCTCCCCCCCCATGTCCCCTCTCTTTTCCTTCCCTCTACCCTCCCCTCCCTGCTTCCTTCCTGGTCCCCTCCCTCCAGGTCCCCTTTCTTCTTCCTCTCTGAGCATCACATGTCACTGCCTGCCCTCTCTCCATCCAGGACAGTGTGGCCTCTGCCCTGAACCCAGCCCAACCCTGGCCACTGCAGACACAGAGGAAGTCCCTTCCGTGCTACCCCCACCCTGGGGCACGAGCACAGCTTCCCATTACCTCTCTGCTCTGCCCCAAGCTCTGGGTTCTCTAGCTGGGCGCCCTAGTGACCTGCCCGGTTCTCCTGCTCTCTTCCACACATGGACAGAATGATCTTGTCAAGCTGTCAACCAGATCACCCCCCATTCAAAGCCTTTTCATGAGACTGCACCCCTCCACCCCACCCCAAACCCCTGCTTCGTGGAAAAATGCAGGCGTCCTGCGGTTCCACCTCTGCCCAGCTTTCTGACGTCTCTGCCAGGGCTTCATGGTACAGAAGGGAGTCAGAGGTGAAGTCTGAATGTGTCTCCTGATGATTAACCAGACAGAAGGTTGGGAGGCACTCAGAAGGATCGGCCTTTAGTCTGAGCCCAGTGGCTCATGCCTGTAGTCCCAGTTACTTGAGAGGTAGAGATTAGAAGAATCAGAATTCAAGGCCAACCCAGGCCAAAAAAAAAAAATTTAACCAAGACGCTATCTCAGCAAACAAGCTGGGTGTTGTGGTATATTCCTGTAATCCCAGGTACACAGTTCAAGGGAGGCATGAATAGGTAAGGGGATCATATCTGAAGCCACCATGAGAGGAAAAAAAAAAAGCATTAGAATCTCTCCATAAAATATTAAGAGTTGAGGGTTTGTGTAGCAAGCAAAAAGCCCTGAGTTCAAACCCTAGGACTACAAAATAAATATAAATAAGAAAGTGTCGTGCATTTGAATCCTGCCCTTCACCCTGTGTTAGCTCTGTGACTCAGGACAAGTTCCTTGGCATCTCTGGACCTCAATTTTCCCATCTGCAAAGTGGGACTATTATAATAGTCACCCCCCCCAGAAGGGTTTCCGTTATTTGGGTTTGTGTCTGAAATGCCCTTGGAGGTGCCCACACATGGTGTAGCAGTTTGGCAAGGCTGGGAGCCAGGAGCAGAGGGAGATGAGGCTGGGGAAGGAGCTGGAGCTGCACCTACGGGGCACCATGGCACCCTGCCAGCTTAGGAGGTGCTTCCTCCACAGGGAGGAGAGGGTTGGGAGGGCGCTATGGGCTGGAGCAAGGAGACCCTCCAGGAGGCCGCTCTGTAAGATAGACCAGGGTCTGAGCTGGGGTGGTGGCTGGAGGGGGCACGCGGTAGCTGCTGGCTGTCGCAGAAGCACTGAGACTTGAAGGAGGCCCGGAAGTCCCTGATGACTGACTGGCTGGTGGGGACTGGGGCTGGGGAGGAGCCAGGGGTCCAGGAGAGGAACTGGAAGCCTGGATGGAAGCTGGAGCTTGGCCTGGGAAAGAGGACAAGTGGAGTCTTGGCCCAAACTGCAGCTGTAGGGAAATGCAGACACAGGGAGAGGCATCCAGGGAAGGGGAGGGACCTCCTGTGATTCTAGGTCTGGGGGTCCCCCTGTCCCTAGCTGCGCAGGCCTCCTGCAGGCTGAGTGGAAACAGCGCCCTCTTGTGACCGGACCGCCAAGCCTTCCTACAGAACCCCAGGGCTTGTGGTTCCCTGGGGGCAAATGGTACAGGAGCCCTGGGCCTGAGACTAGGGCAGCAACACAGGACTCTGCCCCCCAGAGGGGCCTGAGTTCCATGTTCTTCACGTTGAAATTCCTAATTGTTTTGAACAAAAGGACTTCCCTCCCCACCCACCTACCTACTGCACACACACACACACACACGCACGCACGCACACACACACTATTCTCGGTTTTCATTGGACATGAAAAATGATGCCACTGTCCTAGATCTCAAGCTATCTACCAAGATGGCAGCAGCTGGGTGTGGGGCAGGGGTGGGCAGAACACCAGCTCAGCTCCATTCCTATCAAGCACTTAGGGGACCCCTGCCGAGTACCCTGCTTTGGGTATGTGTTGTGAGTACAGAAGGCACGCAGGTATCTCCCTCTGGCCTGTCACGATCAGGAAAACCATGCCAGTATGGGGTGTGGCAAGGGCAGGCTTCCCCGCGGACCAAAATAAGCAGCAGCTGTCGTGAGGGACCTCTTGCTGCACAGTTGAGGTTCAGGACCCAGACATGGAGTGAGTCAGCCTGGAACCCAAAGCCAGGGTTTGGGCCTTCTTTGAGCCTCGGTTGCTTGGTGTGCAAAATGGGGTTGTAAGCGTGGTGTGAGTGGCTCCCGTCGGGCAATCCCAGCCTCTCAGGAGGCTGATGTACAAGCATCAAGGTCGGAAGGCAGCCTGTGCACAAAGGTCTGGGAGATTCTTGTCTCCCATTTAACCATCAAAAAGCCAAAGTGCAGCTGTGGTTCAAGTGGTAGAACACTAGCCTTGAGCAACAACATTAAAGGACAGCTCTCGGGCCTGGAGTTCAAGCCCCAGTTACTGGCATCAAAGAGAGACAGAGACAGTGAGAGAGAAAAGAGTAAGGGAGTAGTGTTAGGAAGGTATACTGAGCAGGCCGGAGTTGAGATGAGCTGGGTAAAGGCTGGTTTGGAGCAGTGTTCAGGGCAGATCACAGTCTCATTTACGAGGACAAAGGCCGTACTGCCTGGGGAGACAGGAAAGGGGTCCAATGTAGAGATGGGCCCTAGAGGGGAGTTAGACCCCGCCTACCTCACCCCTAACCCAAGCAGCCATGCATAAGAAAAAGCTCAGACCTGTGCAGAGTCCCTGGGGACACCTCAGGACACCCAGGCCCCCTTCCAGGGGCTGCGCTGTGCATCCAGAGCTCCTCCACCGGCTCATCATTAGCATACACTTTGTGGGGGGGACTTCTCTCTGTGTAGCTTCCGGCCTCGGCCCTGAGAAGCCCCGATAACAAGTGCACATTGATGCTGCGGGTCCCCCAGGGCGAGCACGCTGTCCCCCCCCTTCCCCCTCCCCTCGCACGCATCTGAGCCCTCGCCCGAGACATTTTGTTGCTTCAGCGCTTTGGCACGTCATACAAAGGGGCTCTGATTCGTCCTGTTGTCCAACTACTCTTGCATGAAAAATGGCTTTTGTTGCCTTTTTTGCCCATGGATTCCTGCGTGTGAGTCAAGGCCAGATGCCCAGTGGGCCCAGAGGCCTTGTGGGTTTAACCATGTGGAGGGTCTTCCTTGACCCACCCCGGCCGGACCACCTGTGGCCTGAGGTTGTACCTCAGGGAGACACCTGCCAGCCTCCTGGCCTGCTCCTGTCCCCCAGATCCACCAGCTAGTACCATCCCGAGGGGTGACAGTTTATGATGTCTCAAAGGTTCCTTCCCGCTGGCCATACCTGGCCAACCCAGCTGCGGGGGGATCTTCCTTTTCCCCCATTCACTTCTTCCCATCCATCTTCCCTCTTTCCTTCTTGCCTGCGTTTCTAATTCCGCCCCCCCTCCCCTTTGCCTTTGTGCCCTGCTGTATTTAAATCACGCCAGCCCTCTTCAGCCGCCTGTGCCAGGCAGGCTTTTGAAAGTTCTTGAAGCATTTCCTAGATTTAAAAAAAAAAAAAAAGTAAAAGTATTCTTTTAACTCCGTGATGATTAGGAGGGTTATTAAACACGGAGAGAATTCTATTAAATGGCAAATTGAGTGAGTCAAAAACCCACAGATGTGGAACCTTTGAAGATGGAGACGATGGCTGTTCTACAAGGTTGGGGGAGGGGGGAAGAAAATGGAAGGAAATGCACCACGACCTTATCGGGGCGGCCACGGGAAGGCAGAGTAAATTAGTTGATCACCTTCTAGCTGTTTTTCCTTTCTGTTTTGTCAAGGGGTGAAACATATAAGCCTGGCAGAGAACTGCACATAGGGTCCTCTCTTACCAAAGAGGTCTGATCTCCATCCTCAGCTTTTCCTCTTCCTCTTTCCAGTACTGGGGTTTGAACTCAGAGCCTCACACCTGCTAGTCTGGCATGATACCGCTGAGCCACACCTCCAGCCCTGTTTTTCACTGGTTATGTTTAGGATAAATTCTTACCTCCCACCCAAGAGCAGCCATGATCCACCTGCTTTAGGCTTCACATAGACACTGGGGTGAGAGGGAGGCATACTGCGTTCCTTCGTGGAGATGGGATCTCGTGGGCTTTTCTGCCCAGACTGTCCTGGTGCCTCGATCCTCTCCTCCCAATCTTAGCTTCCCATGTAGCTTGGGATGGCAGGCATGCTACACGGAGGGTCTTCTGCCTCGGACTGGCCTTGAACCATTATCTTCCTTGTTCTCAGCTTCTGGAGTTGTAAGGATTACAGGCATGAGCTACCACCCCTGACTTTATCTCTTTCTTCTTAAATGTCCCCAAACAGCACACCCTCACTCTCTTACTTTCTGAATGGTCACCCCTGACTTATAACTAAACCAATTCCTAGATCACAGTCTTCTAGAGCAGTTTAACCTGTATTTCCTGAAAGTTACAACTTACCTACTGCAACACCGTGTTTCCATCCCTGGAAATCCATCTCCTACAATAAAAATGCCCACACTAGCCACAAAAGTAAATGAGGAGGAAATAAAACCCAGATGCAAGCTCTTGCAAACTTCAGTCATATGTATAAAGCCAAGTGCTTCATAGAAAACATGGTGTCGTGAGCGGCTCCAGATGGATTTCTCTGTCTGCGCCTGACTGACCAAGTTGCTTAAAATATGAATGTGGGGCTGGGAAGGTGGCTCAGTGGTAAAGTGCTTGCCTTGCAAGCATGAGGCCCTGGGTTCGATTCCTCAGCACTCCATAAGCAGCAAAAAGCTAGTAGTGATGCTGTGGCTCAAGTGGTAGGTGTTAGCCTTGAGCTGAATAGCTGAGGGACAGCGCCCAGGCCCAGAGTTCAAGACCCACAACCTACAAAAAAAAAAAAAAAAAAGAATGTGATGACATTTCTGGTCCGCACCTCCATCCACCATGGGAAAGTGGCAAGTTTAAGCATGTTTGCTTTACCTCAAACCCTCACTCCTTCCAAGAGCATGTTCTTCCTTGTCTGATCATTGCCAGTTCCATTTGAGTAAATTCCACAGAGAAATCTTGGCACAGTGCATATGGGGAGAAAGGCTGTCTCCTCTGATTTGTAGCAATGCTGACATGACCCTTGGCTGTGGAATCTTCCTCGATTGATTCTTCAAAGCCTCTTGATGCTGAAGGGTCAACTCCTGTTGGTCCCAGTGGCCAGTTGAGATGAAAAGTGTAAGCCAGGTGCCCGTGGCTCATGCCCATCATCCTGGCTACTCAGGAGGCTGAGACAGAGAGGATCAAGGTTTAAAGCCAACGTGGGCTGAAAAGTCCACAAGGCTCCATCTCCAATTAGCCAGCAAAAAAGCTAGGTTAGAGGGATGGTTCAAGTGGTAGAGTGTTAACCATGAGAAACGAACTGATTAAGAACAAGAAACCCTATACTGGCTCAAGTCCCAATACTGGCACAAAGAAAGAGAGGGAAAAAGAGGGGGAAGGAGGGGAAGCAAGGAAGGAAGGAAGGAAGGAAGGAAGGGAGGGAGGGAGGGAAGGAAAGCATATGTGTGGAGCGTGAGTGGGGGTGGAGGACAAGGCCCCAGTGCCGTGTTCTCAAGCTGAGATTTCCAGCCCTTGAACTGCGAAGTTTTTCCTTGGTTCTGATTGACGTCCCTGTCCTGCCCTGGTGACGTCATTCCTTCCTTCTCCAGTCCTTCCTGGAGCTTGAAAACAAAGCACTCGTCTCCAGCCCTTGTAAGCCCTCCATAGTCTGGGAAACATTTCTTATTTCTCCTTCCTATCTCTGGAGGAAGGAAAGGAAATTTACCTGGTTTTCCCCCCAGGGTTTTTTTGTTGTTTTGTTTTAAATAAACCGAGTTGCTTTCTCCAAGTCATGTCTAGTTTGAGTTCAGCTAAGCTATCATGGAGCAATGGGCTGGTGTCAAGCACTAGGAGAGGTGTTAGGATCCAGACACCCCCAGGAAGTCTTTCCTCAGAGGCAGGCTAGTGATCAGAGAGCTGCCCAGGCTAGGCCTGACCAGCCTCAGAGCACCCGAGTTCCCTCCCACATATCCATCCTACATTTCCTTTCCTCTCTCTCTGTAGTTAGGATCCATAATTACAAAGGGTTTAAAAAAAAAAAAAGAACAATTGAGTCTCTAGTGGCTCATGCCTGTAATCCTAACTACTTGGGAGGCTGAGAATGGGAAGATCCGGGTTCGAGGCCAGCCTGGGTAGAGAAGTCCAACACAGTATAGCTGGGCTCGGTGACTCACATCTAGAGACTAGAATAGGTGGGCCTTGGCTTCAGTGTGCAGAATGGAGGAAGAGTCAGACAAGCCTAAAAATAACCGGGGAAAAAGAGTCCGGAGTTGTGGCTCAAGCCATATTGTACCAGCCTAGGGAACACAAGACCCTGAGTTCAAACTCCAGTACTGACAAATAATAATAAGAGCAATTAGCTATTGTGTGTTTCCTGTGCTCTAAGCACAAGTGTATAATCTCAGATTTCAAGCAACTTCCTTATTTTATCTCATCTTGTCCTCCCAACAGCTAGGATTTTATAGTGTTCAATTAATTGCAGAGTTACCTGAGTTAATCACTTATTATCACTGACAGTAAAAAGAGCTCGTATTCTCTCTTACCGTGTGTCAGTAGCTGCCCTGAGCTTTTCCATATGTTAACTTGGTTCATTCTCAGCCTGCTGCTCAGGCTAGAACTGTTGTCTAGATGGGGGAACAGAGAAGTAAAGTCACATGCCTGAGCCAGCAGGTGGAGGTCAGGATTCTAACCCAGGCTGTGGAAGGCCTGGATTTCCTCCTCAGCCTCTGTGATCCAGCCTCCAGGTGGATGGCAGGGTAGCTATGACTCCATGCAGATATTTGTCAGAATGCACTTCATACAACACCTCAGTCTAGGCACCACTTCCTGGGTGGGCGACCAAGTGGGAGTGACACGGGCCAGCATGTATACCAAAGCTCCTTCTGGACTCTTCCTCAGCCCCCTGCTCAAAACGATCAAGTACTGGCTGACGTCAGAGGGAAATCTCATTGTCCTCTAAATATCCCCCAAGAGCCAAGGTGACCCCAGAAGCCCAGGGACCATAGCAAAAGCCACCAATGCTTCCGGGGAAGGTTAGATGTAGGAGAGGGTGAGGCCCAGCCCGTAAGGGCATCCCCGTGGTTGCCAGAGCCTGGGTATGGGCCAGGCTGGCACGCAGGCTTCTCAGCAGAGGTGGGCACAGTTTCATGATCAGAAGCGTGCACGACGTAGGCTCTGGATGTGACTCATACAGCCCGGAGAGACAGGATGATGCCACTGCATGACCTACCGAGGGCGGCTCTGCTCTTAGGATGGGGTGCTCTCAGCCAGAGGGGAGCCTCTGTCTCAGTTCAAGCCAGATCTTGAAGAAACATTCACCATGAGTTTCAAAGGCCAGGAAGCCAGGATGGCAGCAGAGGCTCCGCCCTTCCTGGGAGTTCACTGGCTGACTTCCGGCTCCCGCAAAGCAGAGGGAGACAGTCTGATCAGACTGTGTGCTTCCACTCACATCCAGTTCACGTGCAGGTGTGTCTCACCCAGGGCGCTGGGCAGAGCAGAATGGCTCCCTTGGTGGGTACAGATGGGGTAGGGGGTGGCTGAGGACGGGTTCCCGTCTCCACCCAGGTGGTAGTTTGGCGGGTATCAATGCATGCTTATCAATCCATGTTCTTCGGCTTGCTCTGTGTGTTATCCGAAATTACCAGCAAGCAAATACACCCAGGGGACATCTGTCCCCAACAGCCCCCAGTCCCTGGCTGGAGTCCTTGGGGTTTCCAGTTGATCATCAAATCCTGGGAACGCGTGTGGTGCGTCACAAAAGTTCCGCTCCGCAGCGATGTGAGCCAGTCTCGGGAGACACTGGTGAGTTTGCTAGGGAAACAGGACGAGGAGGAGGGCTCTGGACAGATGACAGGCATGAGTGTGAAGCATGAGGCCTGCTCTCAGAGATTCATGGTTAGCGTTGTCCCAGTCTTGGAGGGCCTCCTGACCACCTGAGCAATGGAGCACGTTGCAAGTAGAGAGCTCGGTCTGAGAGGAGGCGTGGCCACTGGTCAGGAGAAAGGCAGAGCCAGCAGCCCTGCAGGACCTGGTACCTGTTCCCATGCCAAGGGTGCCGAGTGAGCCCACGGGGAGGAATCTTGAGCTCAGAGGCTCCGGAGTGCAGGATGGAATGGAAGGAGCAAGGCTGGAAACAGAAAGATTGTTTGGGAGATGCTGGAAGAGTCCAGAGCAGAGCCGGTGAGCTCCGGTTCAGGACAGTGGGGTAGAGGAGACAGGGTGGGATTTAGATCCTGGAGAGGAACTGGGTGTGGAGATGCGGGAGGAGAACCCCCCATGGCGGATGCACAAGGCCCTGCAGCGTGACTCGCAGGGCACCGCAGGTCTGACTGCCCTGGTCCAGGAGAACCAGGCTGTTTGTGTTTGTTTCTGTACCAGTCCTGGGGCTCGAACTCAGGGCCTGGGCACTGTTCCTGAGCTGCTTTTGCTCAAGGCTAGCACTCTACCACTTGAGCAAGCCTCAGCACCACTTCTGGCCTTTTCTCTGTATGTGGTACTGAGGAATTGAACCAAGAGTGTCATGCATGCAAGGCAAGCACTCTACCACTAAGCCACCTTCCCAGCCCCGAGAACCAGGCTGCTTAAGGCTCCCATGATTTCATTGATTTCTTTCCCATTTAATAATCCCCATTTTATAGATGGGGAAACTGAGGCACCATCCATGACAGGACCTTGTCCAAGTGACAGATCATTGAAGTAGCAGAACTGTGGCTGAGATTTTGGGCCCCCGCACTGTGGCTGTCCACATGCCATGTCCCTGACCACTGCGCTGCCCAGCCCCTGGCATCTAGCCGACTCTATATTTCTGGGTACAGGCTGAGAACCAGGAGTATCCCTGGGTGGGGAATAGGGGCTCCACAGCCCAGGGTGGGGGACCTGTGACATGGGAAGACTCAGAGCTCCTCACTAAGGCCTGCTCGGCTCTGCTACCTGGAGGACTGTGCACACAGCACCCTTCCCACCTCCCCACCCCATCACAGCTCTTCCCCATAGTGCTGCCTGGGAGAGAACACATCCCCTGGTTACGGGTTAGAGACCACTCTCAGAACCCAGGCGCTGAGCCTTGGAGGACCCCAAACCCAGTCATGAGATGTGTACACCCACCACCGATGAACCTCAGTACGTGATGCGAGGTGAAAAAGGCAGATACAAAAGCCCCGTGTCTTTTGGCTAATGTTGCTGTAACAAAGAACCTCAGCCTGAGAGGTTTAAGTAGCCAGAAACTTACCGCTTCCATCCTGGGGTGAAAGGTCAAGGTCAAAGTGTCCACAGAATTGGTTCAGGCTAAGCCTCTGATGCATCACTTTGATCTCTGATCTCCTCTTTGTGGGGCACTTCCGGTGCGTGTGCCTGTCCCTGCCCAAATTTCCCCCTCCATCCTGGATTATAGCCTGCTCTCATGATCTCATTCTCACTACACCTGCCATGCTGGAGGTCACATTCCGATGTCCTGAAGTTCAGACCCCAGTCTGGAAGTTTGATGAGGAACTTGCCATACGATCCAGCCCTTAACAACCACATAGTGATCCAACATACTCATAGAAAGTATCCGACGACGTAGTCCTGGAAACAGGAAGTAGATTAGCACTTGTCAGGGGCTGGGAGAGAAGGGAGTGGTGTAGGTACTTAACGGCACAGGGTTTGTATTTGGGGTGATGGAAATAAGCTTAGAAAGATGAGGTGCCTTTGCCTGGAGGTCCCAGTGCTGCTGATGGGGTGGTCGAGATGGGGTGTGTTCTCTCCCTTATAACTGGGTTACAGTGACAGCTTCTCAGACAAGTCAGTAAATCAACTTCCTCCTCTTGGGACAGGAGGATCCAAGAAGTGATGCGTGTGTCCATCACTGGTTACATCAGTGAAACTGCCAGTCAGGGCCCATCCAGGAACCCAGAACCTACACTGTACGGCTACCAAACAGGGAACTTATGCGAGGGAGCTATTACCCAGGTGACAGAAGAGCTGAGAAGCATCAGATGCCCAGATGTAAGCCAATACTGGGGCTCCTGCATCAGAGACAAACCCAGAGGCACTTGGACCAGGGGATGAAAATTAGTATCACAAAGGCAAGAGCAGTCTAGAAGGAATCAGACCCCAGAAGGAACCCAGGAGAGACCCAAAACCCTGAGCCAGAGGGAGATTTCCCCCCTTCCTCCCCCCATCTGGTTCCTCCAAGTAGCCAACCCTCCTCTGTGTTGTGTATGTTCACACACATGTGCAAACCTCCGACGTGCACATACAGGCATCTGTGAACACAGGACTCTGCGTGCTCACCTAGGAGTGTGTGACGCGATCACACAGCGTTACAGGTGCACACATGATGTGGTAGTGGTGGATGAGCCAGGCTGGAGCATGCTCATTGAGCCTCATTGTTCCCCAGATGTCCTATGACCTGGCCAGGCCGGTTGTCTGAGCCGTCGCGTGGATGTCTCTTCCTCCTCCACACTGCCGGCAGTGGGAGAAAGGACAGGAGAGCCAGGGGGAGCGGGGAGGCCCCCAGAATCTGCAGTGTCAGCTTTTCTAAACAAGAAGGCAGCTTTCCTTAGAAATCCGGCTCCAGTGCTAGAGAGGTTGGGTATGTCTCTCTTGGCTTCACCTGTCAGCCTGTGCCTCCATCCTTGTCACTTGTCACCTGTCCCTTTGCCTTGGAAGCTATTTGTCCCATGCCCCTCAGCCCTCTTACAGCACTCAGCAGCCTTGTTTGGGAGAGAGGAGATATTGGGGGAGAGGCTCTTCTCTCCTAGGTCAGAAGGGAGATGTCTTGCTAGAGGCTTTTATGAACAAACCAGAGAGGCAGATAAGGTTCAAAGGCTTTTTAGACTCATCTTGAGCACTGGGAAGTTCATGGACTGAATTATGCCTCCCCACTCCAGAGAGAGAGAGAAAGAGATTGAAATCCTAACCTCAGATGTCTGTATGACTTTATGTGGAAATAAGAGTCTTTCCCATGTAATCAGGTTAAGATTAGGTCATACTCCATCATGGTAGTAGGCTGGAATCCAATACCCTAGGTCCAGGGACAGATAGAGGGGAGGGAAAAAGCCTTGTCAAGGTAGAGGCCAAGGCACATGGGGTTGCCAGCCACCGCCATATTTCTCATACAGACTCCAAAAAGCCTGGCCCTGGTGCTACCGTGAGTTTCTTCCCCAGGCCCAAGAGCGAACAAGGTTCTGTTGTTTAAAGCTCCCCAGTCTGTGGTTTTCTGTCATGGGGAGTCTCTAAGAAACTACAATGAGAAGATTCACTCACCTGATAGATTCCTGTCAGAAAGGAACCACCTGGAAATCTCCTCCCCCATCAGCCTCCAAGAACCAGTAACCCAAACAAAACACGTGCAGTTTCGTGTGCTTAGTTCACTTAGTTAACGGCGTACCTGCAGCCTCTCCCTCAACCTTCCCACCAACCCCATGATAGAACTACTGCTGGTGTCCCCACGGACAGCTGAGGAAACTGAGTCTCAGAGAGGCAAAATAATGTTCCCAAAGCCAAGTGTCTCTTACTTCCTGGGCTTTTCAAGACTGAATACAGTTCCCCCAGTGGAAAAATGAACTTGTTCGGTAGAAACTTTTGAACACATTTTCAAAATCTTAGCAGCGTCTCGTGGCACAGATTTGCTTATCTCATACTTCTGGGGGTTGGGTTTGGGTGTCCCAAGGCTGCTGCAAGGCGGGGCTATAGATAGGCCTTTCTGGAACTCGAGAGCCTCTCAGTGGTTGGGACTTTGAGGCTGAGGCCCCGTTCTCTTGCTGGCCATCAGCCAGGAGTCCTGAACTTGGGAATCCTTTCACGGGACCCATCGGCAGTTCAAAGCCAGGCTAGTGGGAACATGCCTTTGACTCCTCCCTCTCCAATCTGCCACAGGGAGTCTCGTGCGACATAATCTCAGAGGCCTATTCCCAGTTCTACCCTCACCCCTGGGGAAGAGGGCAGCCTAGAGCAGCGCACATCGAGGATCTCGAGGCCACCTTAGGATTCTGCCTAACCTCAGGTCGAAGGGGCTTCGGAGCAAAGGGGGATTTCAAGTCAGATGAACTTGACTTTGAGTTCTGGCATGGGCCCCAATGAAGGCCTGTGATCTCGGGGAATTTCTTTCCTTCCACACTCTTCAAACTTGAGCATTCTTATTTGTAAAAGGAAGGCTGATAAGACTGGACTTAAAGGACTACCGGGAGGATCACATTAGCTCAACTCTAAAACACTGGCAGTTACGAAATGCTTTCATAAATGCCAGCTCCTTCCTTCCCTTCCACAAACGGATCCCACAGCACAGGGGCTGGAAGGTCTCTGTGGAAGGCACGGGGGAACTCCTGGGTCCAGCAGACTCCAGTCTGGTCTCGGGCAGTGCCCACTGATCTCACAGTTTCCTTGTTTGCCAATGGTAAGAGCCGTAGCATCTTTGCCTGGTAAATGATGACGCTGCATCAAGATCCCCAAATCAAACACTCGGAAAGACCTCTTCCCCCTTTTACAGTGGGAGGCCCAGAACTCTTCTTAACCAGAAGCCAGAGGCAGGCACCATGCCCTGTCACTGGGCTAACCACGCACGGGGACAGGGAGGCTTACGCATGGGCGACAGATGCCTTTGCTCTTGTGTGACTATCAGGTTAGTCCCTTAGCAGCTCTAGTGTGTTCTCTTGGTCGGGACCCTGGGGCAAGCCCTGGGGCAGATGAGCGGTACCCCCTGCCCCTGTGGGTAAGGGATGGAAGTCTCATCAGATAGAGGATGACTTCCCTGTTCAACACCCCCCCCCACACACACACAAATATCAATCCTAGGCCTGACCTGACAACTCTCAACCCCATGCCTGGGATTCTGAGAGTGTAAGCAACCACTGTCTCACTGCAGCCGATGGCCAAAAACCTTGGACATTTCAGAACACGATCCAGCCCTGACGTCAGAGCACCCAGAACACAGAACCATGAATGGAACCTCCGCTGAGCTCACGTTCCCACTTGAAAGGAGAATTCCAACTTGAGCTTCCACCATCTGGTCTAGCTACTACCACCACACCTTCTGGAATAGCTCTCCCCACGCCCTCCCCTCCCTCCCCCACCCTGCTCCTGCCCACCCCCTACCCGACCCCACCAACCAGGGGAACCATTGGCCACCTGGCTCTGTCCATCTTCAGGACTCATCTCAAAGACTTTGGCCCTTCCCAATGGGTGGTACCCCCTTTCTTTCTACTCCAGGATCCCTGAAAAACCTACCTCCCCCGCCCCCACCACACACATACACACACATACACACATTACTGGAAGGCCAGAGATAATCACCTTTTCTCAGGCCCTCAGAGCAACCCTAGTTAGAAGACTCCGTAGTTGTTTGCTGGATGAGCACATATCTTGGCTCATCTAGGAAGGAGGTAGTTCTGGGAGCCTGTGCCCCACCGTTCCCCATCCACAGGGGACTGGAGCCGGGACCCCCTGGCAATCAGAAATCCACAGATGTTCACGTCTTTTATATGTAAAATAAAAGGTGGCACCGCATTTGCATATAACCTGTGCTCATTCTCCCAGGTACTGGGTTAAAATCATTCCTAGATTATTCAGTTAGCCTCTGTGCGCCCACCCCGGCACTTACGTTGAATCATGTCTGGAGGACTCGCAGTAGCGAATGTAATGAAGTGCAGTATGGAGAGTTGTACTGTATTGTTTAGGGCTCATCATAAGGGAAGGGCTGTACATTGTTAGCACAGATGCAAATATCCACATCCAGAGATTTCACTTGGAGTTGGTTAATCAGATGTGGAACCCTGATACAGACGCCTGTCTTACTTCATTCTTGAGAACCCCACATTGGGTCAATCTAATGAAATTCCACAGTAGGAAGCTGTGAAGCTTTCAGACATAAAGAACCCACTGAGGAAAGCACTCCCCCCCCCCCACACTCCCATCTAGTCACTCATTACTCATTCAGCCTGGCTTTGGACATGTACCAGTAAGAACATTCTTCTAGCCAGGCACCAGTAGCTCTCATCTGTAATCCTATCCAGGCTGGATTCTAGGAGGCTGAGATCTGAGGATTGCGGTTCAAAGCCAGCCCAAGCAGGAAAGTCCGTGAGACTCCTATCCTCAAGTCACCATCACCACCACCAACAAGAAGCTAGAAGTGGAGCTGTCGCTTGAGTAGTAGAGCACTAGCCTTGAGCAAAGAAGCTAAGGAACAGCACCAAGCCCTAAGTGTAAACACCAAGACTGGTGCACATGCATGCATGCACACACACACACACACACACACACACACACACAAACAGACACACAGAACATTCTCTTGATAGCCCAGAGTAACCCCACCCTGCTTACTTCCAACTTCAGTTGGGTATGGCTCGCACGGTAGCCCTGCCATGGCTGGTGGTCGGGTGGGGGCCCTCTAGTCCCCCCAGAAGTTGACCTGGAGCCTGCCTGTTTGGTGGGGGCTGCCTAAGCAGGTAGGAGGGGGGGCTGAGATATTTGCTGCTTTCTCTGACAAGATCAGTCCTAAGGCACGGGGGGGGGGTTGGGCGAGGGGGGCTGCCGAAGTGCGCTAGCCAGCTGCAAAAGCAATCTAGGTTTACATGGACACTGTGCACTCATTTCCTAGAAGGCTCCTGTCCAGCCACAGACTTCAGGGCCCAATGCAATCCAGACTGCCCTCCACTGGATGGTAGATGAAAGCCTCACCTGAGCAGGATATGGCAGGAAGACAGGGTTCCCCTCTGTGGGGGCGCAGGTGGGAAGGCCCACATTGCAGGGTTGGCTGCCTTCCAATATCAGTGAGGGTGGAGGCCAGGGGATTCTGGGACTTAAGAGGCAGGAACTGCTCCCCAGGAGAGCCAGCCTGCAGGCTGGGCTAGTTCCCCCCGTCAGGACTGAGTCTTTCCTTCCTTTTCTGTTTTCCAGCTCCCTAGGTTGTCAGAAAACACACTCATCAGACTGACCTTTCCAATTCCAGCTGTCCTAATCCTTGTCAGCAAACAGAGCCTTCCCAAGCTAGTGGCAGGGTGAGCTCCTGGAGGGAAATCCCAGAGGGAACACCCCTTCTCCTTCTCCCCCATTCCCACCATCCTCCTCCCCCCTCCCATCAGCAGCCAGCCAGTTCACCTGCCCAGGTGAGGACCCGTGGCTGTAGAGGGCAGTTCAGCTGCTCACTGGGCCCTTGGCACGCAGCCAATGAGATGCAGGCACTTGGCAGCCCCGATCTACCTAGGACTCCACGTCTGCCAGGCTCAGATTCTGAGGCCCAAAGTTCACAGCGGGGCCTCCCAGCCCGGCGGCACAGAGCTCTGCATTTGCTGAGAGGTTTTTCATCATTTATGAATGAGCGCTGGCAGCCACCCTGCAAATTATGGCCCAGTTGGAGACCAGGGCTTGAGGCTTTCAGGCTCAGCCCTGGCGCTGGAAGCAGCTTCATGATGCTCCAACTGCTGCCTGTGAGCCACGCCCCCAGGTTCTTCAGCCTTGGGAGGCTAGCACAGATTGTGTATTTATGCAACCGCCCTACACCGCACCTAATAGTCTCAGGGCAGACATAAACAGGCAGTGACCCTGCCCTGCTCACCACGGACCACATGGGCTGTAAAGATATGATCAAATTGAAAATCCAGCTCTCTGCTGGGCACCAGTAGTTTAATTATACCTGTAATCCCAGCTACCCAGGAGGCTGAGATCTAAGGATGGTAGTTCAAAGCCAGCCCAGCCAGGAAAGGCTATGAGACTCTTATCACCACATAACCATCAAAAAGCCAGAAGTGGAGCTGTGGCTCAAGTGATAGAGTGCCAGGCTTGAGAGAAAAAAAAAAAAACCCTCAGGAACAATGACCAGGCCCTGAGTGTAAGCCTCAGGTCTGGCATAAACAAAAAAGAAAGAAAAGGCTTTTCTCTATGCATTCTCTCAGGGAAGCAACTACCGTGCCTCAGTTTCCTCCTCTAAGAAATGCGAACAGCAGCCCCACCCCCACCTCTGGACTTTCAGAAGGTCTCGTTGGCTTAACTTCCCATGTCGTTATGCTGAACAAAACTGGCAGGCAGCTTCTCTTCCAGACCTGCCTGGAGGCTGCTGGCAGGTAGAGGGGGAGGAAGGAGAGAGAGCGAGATTTCCAGGGTAACAACACAGTACAGTATGGGGGAGGCATGGCATTACTAGGAGGAGATCTAGAGCCCCCTGGATTAGCCAAGAAATCCTCAGCCTTGTTTGTGCACAAGACAGCTACCATCTTTCTTTCCCTTTACAAATATCCCCCCAGGAGCAATTTCCAAGCAAGTTTAATCTTGTGTCTAAGGTATAAAGCCTAGATAACTCAAGAATTATTAGATGTAAAATATTCAGCCCTCCGTGGCCGTGGGTCTGGCTCAGGACCAGGACACTCCTATAGCAGACTTAAATCATCACTCAAGCCGCAGCTTCTGGTGGCTACCTGAAGGACCAGCATCTCCCTCAGATGGGAGGCAGATGCACCATTTATGCGTCTGGACCTGGATTTCAGCCAGGAAAAGGGAATGGTTTACTGAATAATGAAAGTGCGTGGTCCCGTGGTGGCTTCTCCTGATCCCTAAGGAGTCCCTAGCTTCTCAGTGCCCAGGGGACAGGTGTCTCGGAGTGTGCAGCATCCTGTGGCTGTGAGCTGACATGTCTCCAGAAACATCCCCAGGGAGAGAAGAGGACAGACCTGAGTGGTGACGTGGAATGACAGATATTTTTTTATTTTTGGCAGCCATCCATTCGCCTGTTCATGGGGTGAGGGTTTCACGTGTTAGAATTGGTTCCAGTGGAACCGTACCCCATACCTGGTCACACCACATCCCACGCTCTGATTCTTGGGGTGCAGCCCATGGTTCTCTTCTAGAATGTTTGTATGGATCACACTACAATCAACTCAGGTTCCAGGAGTGATCCTGTGGAGTCAGGAGAGCTGAGCACCTGTGGACAGGTGATGTGCTGCCTGTGGCTTTGTCTGTTCATGTTCCGCGTTCTGGTGGCTTTCCTGGGGGGCTTCACCCACTGGAGGGAAAAGGGCAGGGGGATGCAGAGTGGATCGTCATTTCTGCCTTTTGCACATTCATGGACATAGGCTCAGGACCAAGGCAAGTCACTATATCTATGTCCCCAACCCAGAGGTGGCTGGAGAATGGACGTGGGTGGATTTCAGCCAACACTAATCAAGTACAGATTCAAAGATAACTATCAGACCTAGTCCTGTGGCCGAGAGAGGGGTGATAGGGGGTGAGGACAGAGTGTAGAGGGCAGAGGTCACGTGGTGTTCATTGGGAATTCCAGGCCCAACACTTGGACCAGAGTCCAAGATGCTAAAGTCCCTCATAGAAAAGGGCATAGTGTGTGCCATGCATCTGACTATACGTGGATGTGCTTACAGGATATCCAGCCTCTGTACACTGTAATCCTCTCTAGAAGACCTGTAACACCTATTACAATGGAAATTCTGTGTAAAATAGTTGTTATGCTCTTCCTTAGGGAAAAACTAATATCCAAAAAAAAAAAAACCCTGTACTTACTCAATACAGATGTATTTTTCTCCTGAATCTTTTTCATCTGCAGTTGGCTGAGTGCATGGAGACAGGATCGGTGGATACAGAGAGCTGGCTGTACATAAAAGAGGAAAGAGGTCGGGCCCAGGAGGCTTCTTGGAAGGAATGCCGCCTGACCTGATGACCTTTGACAATTTACAAGGGGACAGAGCATAGGGATAGGGAGAGAGACCTCCAGACAGAAGAGGGCAGCGTGGACAGCCATGGACCAGAACCACTTGATGTGAACAAGGACCCACTGGGGTTGGAGAACAGCAGCAAGAGGAGCCAGCCAGGCAAGGCTAGCATGCCAGAACTTTCTCCTGCAAGAGGAAGGCAGTGCTTTTCAGTATTGTGCCTGTCACCAGATCACCGTGGCAGGTAGCTTTGAAAGAATGGATGGGTAGTATGGATGGAGAAGAGAGATGGATAGTTAGGAGGTGTGGTAGATGTTCAAACTGCAGGATTGGCAGATGGATGGGCAAGGCGCCCTCCGGGGAGCGCCTCCTGCTGGAGAACGGGGGTAAGACACTGAGAGAGGAGATGGAGAGTCATCTTGGAACAGGAGGGCAGTTGAGTCTGGTGAGCATGCAGATGGAGCTGTCCTTTGGACAGGTGGATGTTAGGTCAGGGAGGAAGCCATAGACCAAGGAATCACAGCACATGGAAGCAGAGGTCACCCGCAGGAGCACGAGGAGGTAAAGAGAAGATAGAAGTGAGTGCTAGACCTACCAGGACACCTATGAAAATCTGAAAAGGACCAGCAAGGAGAGATTAAGGCACATGTGAGGGAGCAAACCCAGGAGAGCCAGGGAAGTCACCTCATGAGAGAACTGGGTCAAAGATACTGGGTGGTTTTGCTGGAAATAGGATTAGCCAGGCGCCTGTGGCTCACGCCGGTAATCCTAGCTACTCAGGAGGCTGAGATCTAAGGATCGTGGTTCAAAAGCAGGCAGAGCAAGAAAGTTCGTGAAACTCTTATCTCCAATAAATTCCTGGAGTGGAGCTGTGGCTTAAGTGGTAGAATGCTAGCCTTGAGCAAGAAAGAAGCTCAGGGACAGCACCCAAGCCCTGAGTCCAAACCCCAGGACTGTCAAAGGGAGAGAGGGAGAGAGACAAACAGACAGACGAGACAGAGACAGAGAGACAGATGTCAGAGTTCAGACACTTCAGGGCTGTCGGTCAACATATAATATGTTGTATGTGTTTATGGGCAAAAATGTGATGTTTCCATACATGTATATAATATGTAATGATGCTGGTATGGAGGATCAAGCCTGCAGTTCTAGCTACTTGGAGGAACATGGTTTGAGGTCAGCCAGAGCATAAAAGTTTTTGAGACTGCATTTCAACCAATGGCTGGGTATGGTGGTGAACACCCATTATCCCCTCCTTACAGGAGAAACCCAATGTCTAGGTGCAGTAGTGCACACCCGTCATCCCACTGACAAAGGAAAGCACAAATGGGATTGTAGCCTAGGATAGCCAGAGCGTAAAGCGAGACCCTAGCTCAAAACTAACCAGTGGAAAAAGGGCCTGGGACAGTGACTCAACTGATAAAACACCTGCTTAGCAAGCATGAGGCCCTGAGTTCAACCCCCAGTACTGCTAAAAAAAAAAAAAAAAAAGGAACATTGTATATGAAGTGATGAGGTCATAGTCATTAGCATACCCATCACCCCAGGGTGTGTAGGACTTTGGGGAGTCAGCCATCTATTCCTTCCCCTCTCATCTGAGACAGAGGTCTCCCCACCTGCCTCACGGTGGGTCCACGGGTCCTCCGCTGCCTGAGCTCTGCTCTAAGTCTCCCTAGGAGACTTAGGATATTTCCATGGATCTTGGGTCGCCATGTGGTTCAGAGGTTGGCAAAAGGAAGATGCTCCTAAGGTTGTCTGGGATATTATAGAACATCCCATCATAGGGTGGGTCCTCCCCCAGCCTTCCGGTGGCTATCGGGTACTCGTAACGTGTATCTATTTGGTCTGAGAGGTGATGATGATGTGGTTGCTTCTCACCCCAGATCTGCACTTCCAGAAAAGTCTCCTGAGCTCTCCCAGCCTCCTCTTTTGTCTGTAACGTGAATGATGCACCAAATTCCTGTGCTTAGAAAATGGATGCTTTGGGTACCGGTGCAACACTGTTATTGTTATTACTATTACCGACGACTGTGTTATATAGGAATCCAATCATGAAATACAGAGAAGCCGTAATCTGAAAGGTCAGATGGGGATTCTTTATTAGAAAGCCGGCGAATGCAGGCAGACTCATGTTCCCCCCCAAAAAAACTTGCACCCTCAAATACACTTAACGCTGTTAGGAAACTGAGCCATGAGGGAGTAAAGAAAGAGCAGAAAAACAGTCTCCACAAACCAGGTCAGCTCTAATGGAGAGCTGCAGAGGGACGCCAGGGTGGCCTGAGGAGTCAGGAGACACAAGGCTTGGACAATGGAGGCTGAAGTGATGGGGGGGGGGAGGCAGGCCTAAATAGGGTCATGGTCAGGGGGCAGGGTGACAGGGAACTCCAGAGTTCAAAGTGTCGTGGTACAGGCCTGGCAGGTCGGGGAATCCATTGTCCATATGTCTGCTCCTGCTTTTAGGAATTTAGGTACCTGTCACCTGGGGGTGGGGATGAGGAAGTGGATTTTTTACCTCCGAGAGTTTTGGGAAAGCCTCCATTATCCACCAAGATGCCAAGATGGCACCTGTTCCACCCAGTTACCATATTTCAACTGTTGCTGCTGGTGGAGAATTACTTAGCATGGGACCAGCTTGGCCCTCGCAGAGTTGCATATATGCTCTTCCCCAGCTGTGCAGTCTGACAGGAAGCCAGAGTCGCTGCAAATTGTCAGAAGAGGCATGGTGCCAAATTAGATCTGATTGATTTTGTTCAGAGAGTGAGGAGGGGTGTGTGTGTGTGTGTGTGTGTGTGTGTGTGTGTGTGTGTGTGAATGAATGTGCACGTGTGCACACACACCAATACTGGGGGTTGAACTCAGGGATGTCCCTTAGTTGTGTATTTTGTTTGTTGTACCAGTCCTATGGCTTGAACTTAGAGCCTGGCCTTTCTTGTTTAAGGCTGGCACTCTACCACTTGAGCCATACCTCTACTTCTGGTATTTTAGTGTTTAATTGAAGATAAGAGTCTCATAGACTTTTCTGTCTGGGCTGGCTTCAAACCAAGATTCTCAGATCTCAGTCATCTGAGTAGCCAGTATATCAAACCCCATGGGCATCCATCTTGTCTCTGAGTTTTTTGGCTCAAAACTGGTGGCCCTTATCATTTGAACCACAGCTCCCTTTCCTGCTTTTCTTTTTTTAGTAGTTAATTGGAAATAAGTGTCTCATGGACTTTCCTGGCCAGGGCTGACTTGGAACCTTGATCCTCAGATCTCTGCCTCCTGAGTAACTTAGGATTACAGCCATGAACCACAGGCTCCTGACTTGAGAGTAAGGATTTAACAATGAATTCGTGAAAAAATAACATCTCCCTCCACAATTGGCCTTGGGAAGGGGAAAGAGAGTCATAGATTAAGAAGCCACCTGGAGAATTGGGATGAAATTGGTTGTGTCCAAGCTTTGGTGCCCCCCAATCAGGTAATGAAGTCACTCTCCACTTCCTGCTCCACCTGACTGCCAGGGTCCCAGAACCCATAGCTTCTTCTAGGCACTCAGGAGCCGCCTCTCTTTCCTGTTCTACAGCATTCCTCTAGCTTAATGGTGGGGACTGGAGTTCAGTTTCTCATTAACTTTTATCCTCCCCATAAACAGCCTGCTTAACTCACAATGGGGATGGTTCCGCTCTGTTCCTGAGGGTTTCTCTACTGCCTGGCTCAGAGCCAGCCAGTTCTTGCTCTTGCTGCGGCCCAGTTCTGTCCTCCAAAAAGCCTGTGTGCTCTTTGGCCTGCTGGGCTTGAGAGGGAGGGAAGCTGGCTTTTGTATTCGATTTACTTTTTTTTTTTCTTTTGCAAGCAAGCAAAAGCCCTAGCCGGGTCTTAGCTCCCAACTTCCTTGGAGAAAGCGGAGGCCAGAGCAGGCAGAAGGCAGCCCTGAGTGCAGACATAGCTCCAGAATCTGGCATCAGGGACAGGAGTTGATAAACCTTGAGGACAGACAGGGAGAAGGAGAAATGGGTGTCCTAGGGTCCAAGGCACCTAGGCACTGAGTGAAGCCAAGGTTGGGAGGCAGTGGCCAAAGAAGGCTATGCTTGGGAGGGTGTTGATACACCGAGCCAAGTGTGGTCCGAGGTTAGTCTGACAGGTAACAGTGATGACACATGGCATCTTGGCAGCTTTTCTCTCTACTCCAAATCAGCAGGTGACCTTGAATGTGACCTCAGTGCCAGAGGTTAGATCCTGCCTGACCTCCCTGCCTCCTCTCTATCCCCAGCCCTGGAGGATCCTGTTGTGTTACTGGTGTAACACTCTCCCCTGGCTCCCTTCTGCTTCCAGGCCTGCTGGCCTCTGGGCCTCAGCAGTTATGTCCACCCTTGTATTTTTCTTGTCACCCCTCTCCTATAGCAGGTGAAGCTCAAGTACTGGTTCTTCCCAGCGGCCTCTCCTGACAAGTGCCAGGTGTACCTGAGAAGTAAAATCCACCGGGTTGAAAATTTGTACTGAGTATGCAGTGGTAGGTAGACAAAAGAGCACTGATCTTGGAGTCCACAGTCCACACCAACTGATTATCCTAGAAGAAGTGAACAAGGTGTTGATGGTCCCAGGGCCCCTTCTAGAAGTCTATCATTCTTGACTACAGTTCTCCCTCCCCCATACCCCAGGCCCTTCTGTTATACTCTCGGATTATTGGAGCATAACTTGCCAGAAATCTGCAGAGACAATCCGAGGGAAAAGTCTGGAATCTGCAGAGAGCCGTTTTGTCCCCTTAGAACTCCATATTTGCTCCTCATTAAAAGAAAGTGAATAAAAAATCAACCCCCGACCCTTGGTACTGAGATTTCATCCAAGCACCAATTATTGAGCAGATACAAGTAGAAAAATCACAAAGACAATAACCAAACACCCATTTCCCAGTGTTAGGACAGAAGACAAGCTATTGGTTGGGGAAATCTCCTTGGCTCTGTTCAATTATGAATCTCGGCAGGAAGCCTGGAAAATCCCGGCAGCTCGGGAGCAAAGCGGTGGAGGAGGCGTGAGGCTAGCTCCTTTTGTTCTTGAGTTCTGGGAGCCAGAGGAGGTATGATAAGAGACTGAAGTCAAGGGGCAGGAGCTGGGTTGTGAGCAGCAGGTTCTGCAGTCCAGTGCTCTTTCTTGGCATCCTGACTGCAGGCAGGTGTATCCAGAAGCCATGGGAGGCAGGGAGAAGAAACAGCTCTCAACCCAAACCTAGGTTGAGTCAGAAACCAAAGTTACATCTGGTAGGGACCTTGATTTCTCTTGGATACAAGCACAGAAACTGACTTCCGGCTTGGTCCCCCAAGAGGGATTTTGCTGGAAAGATGTGAAGGGATGCCAAAGGATGGGAAGAGTTGAACAGCCCAGACCTCGGCAAAGGGCAGGAGAAGAAGAAAGCCAAAGGTTTCCATCATGGGCCATTCAAAAAATGCACCTCGTTTGTGAATTCTCCAACAGAGCTTGGTTCCTGGGTCTCCTCTGTTGCTCATCCAGAACCAGATTCCCAGGAGAGCAGCTTATGGGTCTGGCTCATTCAGACCACAGCAGAGGCTTCTTCCTGTGCCCAGGAGCCTTGTAGTTCCTCAAGGTGGTGCCCCAGGCTGAGCCCAAGGAAACGGTGCCTGTCCTTCCACAGCCCTCCTTGGCCCCTCCCACCCCTCGCTCTGGCATCGGCGGACGTGCAGCTGCCCAGGAATCTCTGGCAGCTGTAGGAAGATGCCAACACAGAGCCAGAGTTTAATGTGTCTTCCTCAGCAGGGGCTCCAGTCGAAGGGGAGAAAGCTAGCTGATCCTGGTGAGCAGAGCCTGCAGTCTCTCGGGCAGCTGAGCTCCTGTGGGGACTACAGGCAGATACCCCTGGGCCCCAGGGTGAGACCCTTAAACTCTACAAGGCCCAAAAAAATCCAGCCTTACAGGGAATAGTGTCGGAGGCATTCAGAGCCTCTAGGGACCACGGCTCCCTACCTAAGTCACACAGAGGCTTGCCCAGCTCTCCTGGGAGTCCCAAGGACACAGGGGTGTGCCCCAGAAGGACTGGCATGGTTCCCGGTGGGGGTGCAGTCACTCTCTGCCTCACCCTGTCATGCTATCCCTCCCTCACAGTGGTCTGGGCTGCCACGGGCACTATTTCCTCTATGGCTCAGTGAGAGCTCAGCTTCCTTCGGAACTTCCTTAGCACCCTGTTCAGCATGTACCCCATTTCTTTCTTTAGCTGCTCCTTCCCTTTTGACTCTCTTGGTCCCAGGCAAAATGTTCCCTCACCTCCTCATCTAGGGAGCACATCCTCCCAGGCCGACAAGTCTCTGGACTCCCACAGAGCCTGGCATGGATACATGAATACCGAACCAAAGAAAAGGACGGGCAAGGGGTCCACTGGCTGCAGGATGTCTAAAGGAAAACTCTAAATGTCCTTAGCCCCTCAAGGATGTCAAGCTAGGCTATCAGATGAAGGAGTTTAGCAGGGCACTGGTAGCTTGTGCCTGCAATCCTAGCTACTCAGGAGGCTGAGATCTGAGGATTGTGGTTTAAAGCCAGCCCAAGCAAGGAAAGTCCATGAGCCTCTACCCCCCCAATTAACCACCAAAAAGCCAGAAGTAGAGCTGTAGCTCAAGTGGTAGAGCACTAGCCCTGAGCAAAAAAAAGCCAAGTAGGTACACTCAGTGTGTACCTGTGAGTGCAAGGCCCAGTTCCAGTACATACACACACACACACACACACACACACATACACACACACACACACGGAGGAGCCTGTATAAAACTTCTGCAGCAGCTGGGCACTGGCAGCTCATGCCTATAATCATAGCTACTCAGGAGGTTGAAAACTGAGGATCCTAGACTGGGTAGAAAAAGTCTGTGAGACTCTTAACTCCAATTAACTGCCAGAAATGCTGGAAGTGGAGCTGTGGCTCAGGTGGTAGCAGACTGGCCTTGAGCAGGTCCTGAGTTCAAGTTCCAGGACTGGGGGGAAAAATCCTTCTGCAGAAACCAGTGCAATTACCATTTTCTCAAAGGAGCCTTCTGGGCTCTGAATCTCAAGCATTGGAGGGGACATGCAGGATCCCTCCTCAGACTCCCATCAGCGAACAGTGTGTTCTGAAGCCATCTCTGTGAAGGGAGGGGTCAAAAAGGACATCCTAGAATTGATCTTCTCAGTGTGCATTGACCCATGTGGATCTCGTTTCAGCTCTGAAAGGTATTTCCCCATTTTTGAGCTGAAGAGCAGCTCTCTGATCCTCAGCGAGCCACAGCCTTGCCCGAGTCCCCCCACCCAAGGATGCGCTCCTGGGAACTCTGGACACCCCATTTCAGAGCCTTCCCTGGGTCAGCATGGAGTTAACTGTGCAACTAGAAAGCTCTGGCAGACCAGGGACTATATCTACTTTGTGCCTCTCTTTGTATTGACTGGTACTGTAACAGAAAGGCGTCACAATGTCGAATGTGCTCAAACCAACCACTGATTTCCTGCTCATGTAACAAGCCAGAGCAAGTGGTTTGTTTAGTGAATGGCAGTCCTTCCTCCACAGTGCAGCTCCGAGACCCAGGTCCCCTTCATCGTGGGGCTTCCCCGGAGGGAAGGGACTGATGATGGAGATGGAGGGGTTTGCTTGCTGCAGAATGGCACGTGTCATTTGAGTTCACGTTCCTTAGGATCCCCTGCCGCATGGCCGCATCTGACTGGAGGGAAACTGGGGAATATGGAACAACCCAGTAAAAAGAAGAGATGGATTGCAGGAAGCAGAAAACTCTGCAGCAGCTCGGAGGTCCCAGCATCTAGGAAATCGCAGGTGCTCCGTAAATAGAAATTCAACGAAGGAACCAAAATCCTGAGTGACTTAACCACATTCTTGCAGGGAATCAGTAAAAGTCTAAGCAGCTGAGGCCCCCCACTCTCCCCGCCCCGCCCCCCACACCACCAAAGAGCAGCCCAGCCCACGCTGCCTCTCTGAGCCTGGAGTTTCTCCATAGGAATTCACGGAGAGGTTTCCAAACAGCCTGGTCTCCCTACCGCTGGAAAGACGCCAGCCCGACAGAGACCAGAGCATGCCAATTGGGAAATCACAGTTATTAGGAGAGCTCTTTGGAGATGGGCGTGGGAAGGGAGGGATTACAAAAAGGACCTCTGAGGGAGGAATTATGGGGAGCAGGTTCGGGGCGGGACAGAGAGCCCTGGGTAAAAGCAGCATGGAACGTTGGGTGCAGGGCCTGCAGGCCTGCATTCATGGGTTGAGTTCTACCCCCCATACACAAATACGCCCCCAAAAAAGCCTCATGTTAAACTTGTCACACACAGACCCACCTTAGACAGTGGTCCATATAATTATCTATTTAGAGACGGTATCTCTATGGGAAACCCTCCTCTATTAGGACTGGTGGCCTTATAAACAGGGGAAATTGAGGCACAGACACAAACACACGGGCTAAGGAGAGAGCAGAGATGGAGGTGGTGATTCCAATAGCCAGAAAGTGCCAAGACAGCAGCAGCCACCACCAGAAGTGAGGCAGAGGCCCAGCACGGAAGCACTGTCAAGCCTTCTGACTCTCACCTTGGCCTTCGTAGCTGTGAGCCAGTGGTACATTTGTGAACCACCCAAGTCTGATTCGTCGTTCGGAGACAAATGCACCTGTGTGCTGTCATAGCCATGATCCTTCCATCCCAGCCGTACCCCTCACCTGCCCATACACCTAGAGACAAGTCAGACCCTGCAGTGCCTTGCCTGTGCTGTCTTCTGTACTCAACACCCCCTCATCACCTCCCCTCCACAGGGTGACCCCCTCCCCATCGCAGCCTCCCATCACCTCTGGAGGTGATGCCACCCCAAAACATAAACTGTGGGTGGCTTATCAAACCACATAGACTTATTTCTCACTGTTCTGGGAGCTGGGAAGTTCCCAGTCTTGGCAGATTGAGTGTCCAGTGAAGGCCCGTGTCCTCCTGCTTCTTCAATGGCCCTTTCTGCCTCAGGCCACTAGGGAAGAGCACTGGACAAGGGTCACAAAGCTGCATTGCAGCTGCCACTCGTCATGCACACAGCAGGTGTCCACTGGGCCTCAATGGCCTGTCGGTGTCATGGGACAGGCAAGATGGCTTTACAGCATGGAGCAGAATTTCCAATAGCACAGCAGGGACTGCAGGAAGTTTGTGAAGTCTGTGGGCCTCTCTAAGCCTTTAGAGAAGCCTTCTTCATTATGCACATATGCCAGCTCTGGGGCTTGAACTCAGGGCCTCAAACCTTTGCTTAACTTTTTCTGATCGTAGCCACACCTCCACTTCAGGTATTTTGGTGGTTAATTGGAGATGAGTCTCCTGGACTTTTCTGCCCAGGCTGGCTTTGAAGATCTCGGTCTGAGTAGCTGGGATGACAGGTTTGAGCTCCTGGTGCCCAGCTGAAGGAGTCTTTCTTATAGAAATGCTATAGGTTGATGCCAGTGATGGCGTTCATCTGAGCCTGAGTCCTGGGCTTGTGTGTGGATGATATGTCCCGCGTCCCCATCCTCGGGACCAGGCATGAGGGACCGCCCCTGCTGGGGCCTGCCCCTCCAAAAGCAATGTAGGCTGGACCTCGGAGCTGCCCACCTAAAAGACAGAGCCGGGGAGCAGCTGCCCACTAGCCCCCATCCCCTCTCCCACTGTTCAAAGGTTACAGGCTGGATAGACATTCCTCGAATTCTGGGGGTGAGTGTCTGCAGAGCAGTTTCCCCCAGGCAGTCAACCAATGCCCTGAGCAAAAGACAGGAAATAATTGGTGCTGCTGAGTTGAGGCATCCACAGGGGATGCGTGCAGGGAGCTGGTGGCAGCAGGCGTGAGTGGCTGAGAGATGCAAGCTGGGCAGAAATGCATCCTCCTCTCAGCAGGCGCCCTATTAGAACTGCTGCTGGCGCTCGTGGAGATGGAGTGACATCATGCTTGTGCAGACGGAGTGACATCATGCTGGTGGAAACACTTTGCAGCTGATAAAACGTAACCATCGTTACTTGTAAGTGTCTGGCTGACATCCTTTCTTCCAGGATTTTCTTAACGATGAGAGGCCTTTTGAGGTGCCTGTTACGGAAGCTGATGTCAGATACCAGTACGGAAATGACTCTAAGCAAAGCTGAGCAAGATCTAGTATTGAAATTCTTTTTTTTTTTTCAGTCCTGGGGCTTAAGCTCAGAGCCTGGGCACTGGCTCTGAACACTTTTGCTCAAGGCTTCATGCTGTACCAGTTTGAGCCAGAGCTCCACTTCTTGGTTGTTTTTGTTGGTTTGTTTTGTTGTTTGAGTAGTTAATTGTGTATCAGAGTCTCAGGGGAATTCTTCTGCCCAGGCTAGCTTCAAACCGTGATCCTCAGATTTCAGCCTCCAAAGTAGCTAGGGTTATAGCCATGGGCACCTGTTGTATTGAGATTCTGGTGGTCCAGGATGCTCTGCTTGGTGCCCTGGCAGTACATGGGGGCAGCCCCTCCAGGTATGATCATCCCAGAAGTTACAGCAGGAAGGCGACACACAGAGGCTGCAGGCTCCACACCCCTTCCCTCACCTTTGTTCCCGCCTCACTCCCCAACTTCCAAGGCTGGGGCATCTGGTCAAGTCCATGTTTTTACTTAGAATTAAAGAATCGGTTGCTTTTCACTTTCTTTGTATAAATCTCATTCCTGGTGGTGGCTCATGCCTATAATCCTAGCTGAGATCTGAAGATCTTGGTTCAAAGCCAGCCCAGGTTAAAAAAAAAAGTCCCTGAGACTCTTTATCTCCAATTAACCAGCAAAAAGCTGAAAGTGTAGTGATAGAGCACCAGCCAAGACTGAAGCACCAAGCAAGACTGAAAGGCCCTGAATTCAAGCCCAGTACCAACACACACACACACACACACACACACACACACACACACACGAATGTACAGGAGATTTTATTTCACTCATCCTGCCCTTTAGAAACAAAACACTGAACATATTTGGGGAAATCTCTTTCTAGATATTTTCTTATGCCCAGAGATGGGCCTTTAATGAAAGTGGCTGCTGATGGGTGGAAATGAACGCGGCACACGTGTACCTCTCTCCACACACAGTTCTGGCAAGGTAGAGCAGCAGCATCTCCCGCTGGCTCGCTTCCTAAGTTTAGGGATGAAGTAGATCTTGCCTGGGCCCACATGGCTCTCAAAGCCTTCCTGACTCTCAAGAAGGCCAAGGCTACTATGTCTCTGGGAGCTCCACCAAAGGTCCCAACCTCACCCTAAGTGCCCCCAGTTTACCTGCAGTGTGATCCGTCCCGAGTCTCAAAATCTACCACCCTACATGCCACTTAATAGATAGCACAGCAAGTGCCCGCTTGCTGAGAGAAAGCACGGGTGACATGGATTAGACATGGCTTTGTCTCTTCCTTCTCATATCAGCCATTAATCTTCTCCCTATTAAATGCCTTAAGGCAGCGATGACATAATTAAATTTGACAGCGACAGAGAAGATAGACACTGCGTGCCACAAAAACAGGGTCGGGGAAGTGAGGCGTCTCAGAAGCAGCTCCCGGGAAACTGAGTCTAGAGTCATGCCAGATTCAGAGAAGAGGCGGGAAGGGTAGCCGGCCCTGGGCCCTGGGCTGTTCAGACCCAGCCTGAACGCTGGGTTTGTCAGGAAAGCAAAGGTCAAGACGCCTCCTGGAACCACGGGGAAAGAAATAACTGAAGATATTTGGGGTGGGGGGGGCTGGGGGTGAGGCCGATGGAGATGGGTTAGGCTTCATGACTGTTTGCATCATGACCTCGTCTTCCTGACCTCTGTGAGCCCCTCTTTCCACAGAAGGCACTGGTATCGTTTGGATTGCAGTTGTGTGTCATAGTTTGGCCCCCTTTCTGTTGGCACCTGTGGGAAGCATTGGAACCTTCAAGAGGTGGGAGCTCGTTGGAGGAGGTTAGACCATTGGGATGTGCCCTGGCTATTATATGGAGGATATCGGGACCCCAGCCCCTTCCTCTCTCCTATGTTTCCTGGCTGCCATGAGGTGAATGGAGCTCCCTAGTTGTTGTTTCTATCTGACATAACATCTAGGGCTACCACAGGCCAAAGGACCATGGGCCTCTGAGACTGTGAGCTAAAACAAGTCTTCATGAGTTGTCTACCCTGTATATTATGTCGCAGTGATGGAAAGCTGACTCACACAGCTACGTTTGTGAATACCAGGGGGTTAGGATTACAACCTATCTTTTGGGGGGGACACAGTTTGACCACAAACAGTGCCCATTTCTCTAGTCTGCACAGGCTTGGTGGGTAAGGAAAATGGGGGAGAAGAGAGGGCAGGAGGGAGGGAAGAAAGGAGGGAGGTCTTCCCACATGGGAGGACCCACTGTGTGGGAACAGAATCTCAAATAACTAAAATGACCATTTGTTTATTATATAGTCGAATCGGGAGATCCATGACTGCTTTTAGTGAAGCAGACACTAAAACGAACGTGCTTAAAATGAATTCATAAAGCGGGGGATGTAGCTGAGTGCAGAGCGCTTGCCTAACATGCATAGGACCCTAGGTTCTGTCCCCGGTGTGGCCAAAAAATAAAGAGAGCTAGTAAGCTACATCACTTGATTTCTACTTATAATTCCCATCAATGCCCTATGTGTAGAACGAGGCCGTGCTTTGAGCAAATGTTTCTGTGTGCAAGCTCATGTTCAAACTACTGAGTTTCATTTTCAGGCTGAACATGTAAGTGCATGGTGGTGCTCTTTCTGCCAGTGTTCATTGTTTCTAGTGTTCTTGGGTTTGAGGAGAGGGGGAGTTTTCTCCTCCCTTAATTCCTTTTAGGATTTTCAGCAACTTCTGGGTTCACATCAGCTTATTCTCTTTTTTAATTCAAAAATAAAAAGTGCTCTTAAAAATAACCTGAGTTCTTAACTGGAGAGGTGTTTATCAACTATAGTTAAATGCAACTGCAGGTTGGAGATTAAAAGAGTACAACCCAATCCCAAACAGACTCACTAAATGCATGGCTGTCATGGGACCCCATAATAATATTCCTGGGCATTTATCCCAGAGAAATGGAAGCATTTGGGGAAGAATTGTTATGAATCGCTAGAAACAGCATGTGTCCTTTGATGGGCAACCAACAGACAAACCACAGAAATCTGTACTGTGGAATACTACTCAGCAGTTAAAAGGACAAATTATTAATGTGCACATTGGGTGAGCCTCAGGAGAACGATTCTGGGTAGAAACAATCCCTGAAGGTCACAAGTGGTATGATTCTTCTATCTGTGGAACATTCTGGAAAGGACAAGATCCCGAAGCAGAGAGCATCTCGGTGGCTGCCTTGGGTGGGGGAGGCATGGTATGGCTAGGAAGGGCCCTGACTGCGTCCGTGTCTGCCTCGTTTTGTAATGCAGTGGGAAGGCAGTGGAGGCTTCTCTGTGTCGCCATGTTGGTTCTCACGTGTATGTAAGTCTATGGTCATCTCAAAATAAGGTGTAAGTAAAAATAGTAAGAGCCGCAGCACACCTGACAAGGGCTCTGCAAGCAAGTGGATCTGAGAAGAAAGATCGCTTGCTGCTTTTCCAACCTTTTATTATTTGACTTGTTCCAGCAGGCATGTGTGATTTGTGATTTTGTTTAGACTTACAAAGTGGCAAAAAAAATGAAAGAAAACAGAATAAAATGTGGCTAGCGAGCAGAGCAGAGCAGAGAGATCTGCTATGGCATCCATATTTGGTTCTGAGTGTGCGGGCGTATTTTGAATCTGGGGAGGAGGGGTGGGAAGAAGAGTGAGGGGATGTGTGCCCCGCCCACCCCGGCCTCTGCACGCCCACCCACCCCTGTCCACCCTGCCACCAACACCCATGGGTGACCATGAAGGAGCAAGGATACATGAGGGAGGGCATGGGGAATCCTGGGTCCAGCAACAGCGACCCTCTCCATAGCCAAAGACCCAGGTCCGTAATCATCCCCAGTGCCCAGCGCGGTTAGCTCATGGAATTCCCCCATGGGCCATGTGCATTCCCATGGTACAGATAAGGATACTAAGGACTTGACCGTGTGCGTGATGGACCCAGACGCACGGAGCATTGTTGCAGCATACTCCATGCGAGACTTGACCTCATTGGTGAGACCTTCATTCTGTCTCCACCACCCCTGACCCCTGGCTTTTTGGAGGCAGCCGCAGAAGTTGCCTGGTGAAGGGAAAGCTGGGGGGGAAGGGGCAGCCGCAGAGCAGCGCCCCGGTGGCCAGATGTGAGAGCAGCGTTCTCCCGCTCTGTTGGGTGCACTGGGAGACAGATGTGCTTCCAAGACTGTCTCCATTGACTGCGCCGTCAGCCTGGGCTGCTGGAGGCCAGCAAGATGCAGCTCCCAGGTAGAAACAGCCCATCTTCAGAGTGTCAGCAAGTCACCTGCCTGCAGGGGTGCAGAGGCCGTACATGACAGGTTGGTCCCACGCATGACGGGTTGGTAGGTGCAGGCAAGGCATGACAGAGATACCTCATAAGCCGCCCTCTCCACTGGTGGACAGTTCTTTGGTGGGCAATCCCAGGCTGCAGGGCACTGAGAGAACTGGATGGAAGATTCTGGAAGGAAGGACTGGCCTTGTCCTCTGGCAAACCACCCCGGAGTCCTGCCTTCTATCCTGTGAGGGCCTCTTCTCAGAATGGGAAAAGAGAAAGCCAGGCAGGAGATGAGACCAGCCCTTATTATGTTGTGTTTGTGTTTGTGTTGCTACTGGGGCTCGAACTCAGGGTGTGGGTGGTATCCTCAATTTCTTTGCTCAAAGCTGTCACTTTACCATGTGAACCACAGCTCCACTTCTGGCTTTTTGCTGGTCAATTGGTGTCAGTAGTCTTATTGACTTTCTGGCTGACTCTGAACTCTGAAATCCTCAGACTCCCAAGAAGCTAGGATTACAGGTGTGAGCCACAGGCTCACTTCCTTCTGGAAGTTTCTCTTACTCTGTGTTCTCTACCTTGCCCAGAGGAGATTGGAAGGTGAATCCACCGTGTCCATGTTCAGCATGTTCACGTGTACCTGGGAAGAGAGTCCCTTTCTGTGTGTCTGAGAGAGGGAGTGACAGACAGACCCCCAGACTCCTCCCTCACCCTCACCTTCAGCTTTGGTTCCTCTGCCTGGAAAGCTCTCCTCCAACAAGGGCTTTGTCATTTTCCAAGCTGCCATTCTAAGCGGGAGTCTCTTTGCCATGGAGGGCCCGGGCAGCCAGGCGCCTTCCGACCCCACAGAGATTCAAGATGAGTCTTCTCTCTTTCTCAAGGGTACCAGACCCAGAGCTTTGATGACATGGCCCCGTGGGGGCCCTCTCCCACTGTGTAGTTGTAGTTGGGGACGGGGTGTGTGCTCATGCACACATGCGCGTGCTAGGGCCCCACCAGACAAATTTTGGAGCCGCGCTTTCCTGTGTGTCTAAGGCCTGCACAAAGCCTCTCAACGTGCAGTCACCGTGTCTGGAATAAATGGCCATGAGAAGCCACAGGACATTTACAGAGCATTTGTCCTCTCCTTCCTACAGGGATCTACAAAGGGCACTGCTTCCGGATCAATCACTTCCCAGAGGACAATGATTATGATCACGACAGCTCAGAGTATCTCCTTCGTGAGTGTCAAGAGTCCCTGGTTGGTTTTGTGTGTGTGGAGGGGAACAGAGGGTGGGCCAGGGGGTCCTGTGGCTGTGGAGAGGGTGCTTTTCTCTGGGTGTTGTGGCCCCACCCTTCCATTCAGAAGTGAAGTTCAGGGGCTGGAGTCGTGCACAGAAACACCTCACAGCCTGGGTTGACCTGGTGGAGTTGCTTGGCGGATGGGCTCCTGCCTATCTGAGGCCTGAGCTGGGGGAGCAGGGCGGGGAGGGGGGGAACTACAGCAAGCAGGGCTGCTGGGTGTGGCCAGCTTCGGACCAGTTGATTGGCTGGAGCACACTGGGGGTGGGCTTAAAGGCCTGCTTTCTGCACTGTCTGCATTTCTTTGAGAGTTAAGGTATCCAGCACATTGCTCAGTCAGAAGTAGACCTGTCCAGCCCTCCACTGCACGTACATACTTGAGGTCATGGGGCCTGAACTCTGGACCTGGGCACTGTCCCTCAGCTCTTCAGCTCTAGGCTAGCGCTCTACCACTTGAGCCACAGCAGCACTTCCGAGGTTCTTGAAACAGCAGGTTAAGTCCCTGGCCAGGACAGCTTCTTGGTATGCTGGCAGCCTGAGGAAGGTGAAGATGGGATGGAGCAGCCTGATATGGCCTTAAGTCCCTTCTGTACCAACTGCTGAAGTCACTGTGTCTACCAGCTCTTACTGGAGTCTTTACCCCCATCTGGGGTCTGGGGCCGGGGGACCCCCATCCTGGAGCCAGTGTGTCATAACATATGCTGAACCCCAAAGGACAGATCTAGCTCCACTTCAGGAAGTCCAGATCTCCTCCCTGGCCTGGGATGGAGCCTAGAAATGGAAAAACCAGTAGCTCTCAGTGTCATTTTCCCCTTAGCCAAAAGACACGAAGAGCTGCTTACGATGGCACCCCTGGAGTTCAGCCTAGCTTCATTGATGGAGAATCGATACCTGGGCCCCGAGAGAAAACACAATTCACTCCGCACCTGCTTGCAGATCATTTTCTTTTTTTTTTTCTGAAGAGAAAGGATTGAAATTCTGAGTCATCTGCTGAAGTAGAACAGCCAGTGAGTGTTCCCAGAGCTGAGGCTGTGGCAGGCAGCGGCAGGCAGGCCCAGAACCTGAAATCATTTGGCCAGAGCTCTGCCCCCCTTCCTTCCCTCATCTTTTCCTCCTCCTCCTCCTGTCTAGCTTCTGATTGTGATTCCTGGGGACCCACACTGGAGCAGGCGAATGCGATTTCCCATACAACCTACCCCAGATAGCAGGGGCCAAACACAGCACAACTCCAGGAGCACCATTTGCAGGTGTTACAGATGAAGGACAGCCTTCGGGTTCTGTAGCGCAGGGGCTGAGAGGGTGAGCTGGAGGAGCAGAGCTTCCCCACACTAGCTGTGAGAAACTGCAGCTTCTTCATTTTGCAGTCTGGCAGGAGAAAGCCAGAGAAATAGCTATTGCCGACTCTCCAAAAGCCAGTGTCGAGGAGCTTTGTGGTGTGATCCACACGGTGTCCTGGGGCCCAAGGCAGGATGGAGGAGGACAGAATGGGGATCTGGAGAGTCAAATAAAGTATGTGCCTGAGCAGCTTCAGTCCTGCTGCTGGGGATTCCTCCAAGTCTGCCAGCAGGGTCCCTGGGACAGAGGGGAGAGGGGGCTAGAGGGGTGGGAGGTTGCAGAATGACTTCCTCAGATAAAGCCATGGTAGCAGCTGGACAACAATGAGCGCTTATTTGGGAAGGACATGTTCAGGTGTACAGTGTGAGGAGACCTTGCCAGGTTCACTCACAAACCCAGCTATGCCCTGTCTGGGGCTGGCAGCCTTGGGGCCCGTGAGCTGCAGGTGTTGGCAGGCTTGGGGGCCGGGAGGCAGTGTGGACTTACCAGCAGGGAGGTGTATTTCTGCTCCATGGCTGCGGCAGGGCCATTGGGCTCTGAGAACCTAACAGCCCTTCATCCAGCAGGCAGGTGAGCCTGGAACCCGAGAGGTGGGTGGGTTTGAGAGGCAAGCCCAACCTCAGAGCCGGCTTGGCCTGTGTCCCCTGTGTCCCAACATTCAGTCTTCTGGTTTCTATCCAAACCTCTGAACTCCCAAAATCTGGAGACACCCAGCAGAGTGGTTCTCTGGGGGCCAACATTTGCAGGGAGTTTCACTTCCCGCAGATGCATGTAGTCACAATAACAAAACTTACTGTGGGCCTATATTGTGTGCCCCATACCGGGCATGTGGAATTACAGCAGCAAGCACAGACCTCAACCCTCTTGGTCAGTGCTGACATGCTGGATGTGGAGAATTGGAGAAAGGCACAGAAGTTGCTGCAGCAGAGGGACCTGTGGCGCAGCCTATGGTGGGGTGGAGCACAGCCATCCAGGCGGGAGCACCAGCCAGGCTGATCCAAGCTTGCGCTGCCCAAACCTGTCATGAGCAACTCAGGAAGGAAGTCAACCCCAGGCAACACCCCGAAACCTCCCACAGAAACTGGTCTTGTGTCTTGAGTGACGTCCTTGGCCCAGGACTTCCTGCAGGCCTCCAAGCTCCTGGGAATGTCCCTGCACTGGACTTCCGCCATCATCTTGCCACCCACAGTCAGTGTGGGAAGAGCCAAGGGTTGGTCTGATTTACCTGGGGCAGAAATGGATGGCTATAAAGCAGGTTGCAGGCCTCAGGTGAGCTCAGACGGAACGAGGCTCCTCCCTTCTCTCCCGCCCTCCGGCCTATCTGCAGAGTCCAGGACAGGTCCTGGTCCTGGCTCTGCCAGCACAGCTCAGCAGTGCATTTCCAAAGCACACAGGAAACCTCCTCCCAGTGGAATGGAGGCGTCTGGGGCCGGAGAGAAGAGCTTCATTTAGTGTCCTCCGACAATCCCTCCTCTGTGTTCCGGGGACACAGTGGTGGGTACAAAAGGAGACAAACACCGCCTTGAGATGCCGAAAGGCCCCACGCCAGTCAGCTGGCATAAGAGGGACATCTGCCAGCACTTCCTGACTCACTGTCCCCTGCTGGGGCCACCAAGACCCAGGCCATCTGATTTGTATGGGACTGGGAGACCCGCAGGGACATAGGGAAGACTGGGCTCTGGGCTCCTCCTCAGGCGGCTCTTCCCTTCCTCTGGCCTCCCTTCCACCCCAGATACTAAGGGAAGAGGACCTCAAAGCACCTACTGTGTGCTTTGGTTTCTCACAATAATCCTGGAACAGCCATAACAAATGATCACCATGCTGTGGCTTGAAGTAACAGGAATTCACTCCCAGTATGGGGGCCAGAAATCTACCGTGAAGATGCTGATCAGGCCTGCCCTCTGGAGGCTCAGGGGGAAGAGGGGCTCTGCTCTCACCTCTTCTAGCTTCTGGGGATGTTAGCATTCCTGGACTGTGTGACTCCATTCTCTGCCTCCATCTTCACATGGCCTCCTCCCAACTCTCCTCTCCTTAGAACACTTGGCATTGAGCTTCGGGACCGTCTGATCAGCCAGGATGATCTCATCTTCAAAGCCTTAGTTGCATCTGACTTTTTTTCCTCCCCAAATAAGATCACATTCACAGTTCCTGGGGTTAGGATATGGGTATTTCCAGAGTGGTGGGGTACAACTCAACACCTGTGGGTCCACATAACTACTGTCCCCAAGTTATAAGAGAGTAGACTCTGCGGTGGCTCACACCTGTCATCCTAGTGACTCAGGAGGTTGAGACCCGAGGATCACAGTTCAAAGCCAGCCCAGGCAGAAAAGTGCCCAGGAGAACTCTTATCCCCAATTAACCACTCAAATACCAGAAGAGAAGCTATAACTCAAAGTGGTAGAGCATTGGCCTTGAGCAAAAAAACTCAGGCCCTGAGTTCAAGCCCCATAACTGATACAGAGACAGAGGCAGAGAGTAGGCTCAGGTAGTCACCAAAACTTCCTCTCCACATCGCCCTATTGTCAGTGAGAGAACAAGGATTCAACTGGACCGGACTTGTGCAGTGTGGTCCACACACATCTGACTAAACTCTAATGACCCTGTGACCTCGTGTGTGTCCCATGCTGCCGAGTGTGGTGAAGACGCGGCTGACGGTGCACAGCTCGCTCAGGAAGCGTACACCGTGGCCAACCACAGGGAATTGGGACTGTAGTGGCTCCTCCCCCTCCCCCTCCCCGCCCTCCTCCCCCTCAGGAGAATTTAGCCAACTGCAGTCCAACGATATGAAACGGGAAACTGCAGAAATAAACAATGCATACATGTTGAATCGTTTTCTAGATTATAGTATACTGCTGTGTTTGTTACAAATCCCTCCCTAAATTTAATTTCTAAGTGAAGCTTTATCAACGGTACATATGATGAGCTAGCAGAATATAGACATATATAATATATATGCTATATAGAATATATAAATTCTATATAGAATGTATATTCTATATGACATATTCTATATAGAATATACTAATTCTATATAGAATATACTATATAGGATATATATTCTACATATTGTATATGTATATATATATATTCTATATGTATAGAATGTATATATTCTATTCGTATATCTGTACATATATATTACAAATGTATATGTATATTATATATATATATACATACATATATTTCAGTACTATTGATTTGGGGCATCTTGCAGGTCAGAAGAGACACATGTGCTTCACAGATGGGGAAACTGAGTTTTGGAGAGGTGAAGTGATTCAGCCAGGGCTATACCTTCCCCCCTAACATGCCAAACTCTGCGCCTCCATGCAAGGGTCAGGGCTCCTGGTGACCCCACGTAAGGGCTGATGGCTGTGAAGTGCTTTGTGCACCCATAGTGCACAGAGGCTGTTGGTGTTCCCGCCCCCAGCACCCCCAAGGGACTCTGCTCCTCCCAGCCCACCCACACGCAGGGAGGGGCTGAGTGAGAGCCAGTAGATGTGACTCTAGGCCCTGTGGTGTCCAGAGAGTGACAAGAAGGTGTGGGGCCCAGCTGCAGGACTCGCGCTGTGGCCGCAGGGCGGCTGGCCTCAGTGCCCTCTGCTCTGTCCCGCCCCGGCCAGGCATCGTGCGTGCCTCCAGCGTCTTCCCGATCCTCAGCACCATCCTTCTGCTGCTTGGAGGCCTGTGCATCGGCGCGGGGAGGATCTACAGCCGCAAGAACAACATCGTCCTCAGCGCCGGCATCCTCTTCGTGGCCGCGGGTGAGCCTGGGGCTTGCGTGGCCACCACTGGCGCCCCACATTGGGACGGGAGCTGGGGACGTGGTGGGGGAGGTGGGAACATGGTGGAGGAGTTGGGCACGTGGTGGAGGAGGTGGGGACGTGGTGGGGGAGGTGGGCACGTGGGGGAGGAGCTGGGGACGTGGTGGAGGAGGTGGGCACGTGGTGGAGGAGCTGGGGACGTGGTGGAGGAGGTGGGCACGTGGTGGAGAAGGTGGGCACGTGGTGGAGGAGCTGGGCACGTGGTGGAGGAGGTGGGCACGTGGTGGAGGAGCTGGGCACGTGGTGGAGGAGCTGGGAACGTGGTGGAGGAGGTGGGCACGTGGTGGGGGAGGTGGGAACGTGGTGGAGGAGCTGGGGACGTGGTGGAGGAGGTGGGCACGTGGTGGGGGAGGTGGGCACGTGGGGGAGGAGGTGGGGACGTGGTGGAGGAGGTGGGCACGTGGTGGGGGAGGTGGGCACGTGGTGGAGGAGCTGGGCACGTGGTGGAGGAGGTGGGCACGTGGTGGGGGAGGTGGGCACGTGGTGGGGGAGGTGGGGACGTGGTGGAGGAGCTGGGCACGTGGTGGGGGAGGTGGGGACGTGGTGGAGGAGGTGGGGACGTGGTGGAGGAGCTGGGGACGTGGTGGGGGAGGTGGGGACGTGGGGACGTGGTGGAGGAGGTGGGCACGTGGTGGAGGAGGTGGGCACGTGGTCTCTGTGGAGGGTCTGACTGCAGAGTCACCATGCGCTATTAACCCTTTAAAATCTAGGTTTGTAGCCGGGCGCTGGTGGCTCGTGCCTATCATCCTAGCTACTCAGGAGGCTGAGAGCCAAGGATCGAAGTTCAAAGCCAGCCCAGGCAGGAAAGTCCATGAGACTTTTATCTCCAGTGAACCACCAGAAATGGTGAACCAGAAGTGGTGCTATAGCTCAAAGTGGTAGAGCGCTAGCCTTGAGCAAAAGTGCTCAGGGACAACGCCCTAGCCCTGAGTTCAAGCCACAGCACCCATTAAAAAAAAAAAACTGAAAATTAATAACGTAACATAAAGTCTGGGTTTGTGGGGGGGAGGGGCAAATCCTTCATGAGATTTCCTTTTGGGGTGATGACAGCCATGTTTTAGAGCTAGATAGTGGTGGTAGGTGCTCACCTTGTGAAGGAACAAGGGTACATGAGGCTGGGCAGAGTTTGGTTTCTATTTTCTTTTTGCTTATGTAGTGCTGAGGAATCGAACCCAGGGCCTCATGCATGCAAGGCAAGCTCTCTACCACTGAGCCACCTTCCCAGCCCAGAGTTTGGTTTCTACAATGGGTCCTAAAACCGATCCCCACGGATACCAAGGGACAACTATACAGGGGAGAAAAATCAGGCGTGGGGATAAACAATTGCTCATGCTGAGGGGACTGCTCGGCAGCCCCTCCTCTGGCCGGCATTCCTTGGCCTGTCCCTCGGGACACGGGTCTAATCTCTGCCTCGCTCTCCCTTCCTGCCCCCCCCCACCTCCAACTCAGGTCTCAGCAACATCATAGGCATTATCGTCTACATTTCCAGCAACACGGGGGACCCGAGTGACAAGCGAGATGAAGACAAGAAGAATCATTACAACTACGGCTGGTCTTTTTACTTCGGAGCCCTGTCGTTTATTGTGGCAGAGACCGTGGGTGTCTTGGCCGTAAACATTTACATTGAGAAAAACAAAGAGTTGAGGTTTAAAACCAAACGGGAGTTCCTGAAGGCCTCCTCCTCCTCACCCTACGCCAGGATGCCGAGCTACAGGTACCGCCGACGGCGCTCCCGGTCCAGCTCTAGGTCCACTGAGGCCTCACCCTCCAGGGACGCATCTCCTGTGGGCCTGAAGATCACCGGGGCCATCCCCATGGGCGAGCTGTCCATGTACACTCTGTCCCGGGAGCCCCTCAAGGTCACCACGGCCGCCAGCTACAGCCCTGATCAAGAGGCCGGCTTCCTGCAGGTGCACGATTTCTTCCAGCAAGATCTGAAGGAGGGATTTCCCGTGAGCATGCTGAACCGCAGGACCACCCCCGTGTGATCTGTGCCCCGTCCCCCACCGCAGCACCGGCTCCCCGACCCCCAGCAGCTGTGGGCACCTCCCAGGAGGGCAGATGGTCCTTGAGACCCCAGACAAGGAACTGAAGTCAGACATCTCCCTGGCCTCCAGCAGGAGCGCTGGGCTGGCTTAGAGGTCTTGAAGCTCCAGAGACTGGAATCAAGGCCTTGGTAGAAGCTGAAGGGCAGGCCGACTTTATCCCCAGAAAAGATTGCTTTTATTCCTGCCCCAGGCTTTTCCAGAATCTCCTAGGAGGCCCAACAGCTTTCCTGGAGCTGCACAGGAAAAGAAAATTGAGCCATTATCTCCTATTGGAAACCTGTCTTGCAAGGAGAAGGAGATTTCAGGCCTTCACCTCCCCGCCCCCCCAGCCCCTGCCTGGGCACTGGGCCACTGGAAGGCCTCTCCAGGCACAGAGAAGTTTCTAGACTCTGATCAGCTGCTTTCAAATCTGGGGTCCCCTGTGTCTTTGAGCCAGAACCAAGGACAACAGAGCCCGCTCCCTTCCTCTCGGTCTCTCTTCTTCTCTCCATCTCTCTCAGACAAGTGGGCAGGACAAAGTCAGCCTGAAGAGAAATGGCCAACTAACTGGTGCTTCAGCCTTGAGCTGCCCTGGGCCTGGCCTTCCTTCACCTTCGAAGATGGAGGCCTGTGGAAGAATCGGAGGTAAAGATGGAGGCAGCCACTGGCTTCCCAGTCGGCTTCCAGAAGTTTCCCCCCCCCTTACTTATAAGAGGCAGGACATACGGCCTGAACTTGAAGGTCTGGAAGATTCCTTGAGTCAGAGGAAAGGTGGCCACATGGGCTCTTGCTGGGTCCTTCTGCCCTGACCTGAGGAACAAGGTTGCCTGGCGTGGGGAGATGAGCCCGAATCTCACCTCCATACTGGTGTTTGGCTGCAGAAACCTGGACTTCGGTACAAGAAAGGAAGATTTGAGTGCAAATAGTGACCAAAAACACAAAGAAGCATCAGGCAGTCAGCATCCATTTCTCAGTGGTTGGGAACCAACACCAGGAGCGTGAGTTATGTTCATTTCCTCATCTCAAAAAGTAGCAGCAGCACCTTCCCACCCCACCCCCAGCTCCTGTTCTTGTCATTTGTTCGGCCGCCATGCAGAAAGCGTGCACGGAGGGGCCGGGCTGCGTGTTCCTTCTCCCTGAGGAGACAGATATCTCGGCGTTTTGTTTGGAACTTGAGGAAGAAGCTGTTTGTTTGGAACTTGAGGAAGTAGGTTCTGGGTTTTGCAGGTCTGGAAGACGAACATTCTGGAAACATGGGACTTGCCCTCTTTTCTATCAAACACGTGCTTTCTAAGGACCAACGGTTTCTTACTTTTTGACATTTCTTAATCGGATCTGTGATCTCGTAGCTGTTTCACTTGCAAGTGACGAGCAAATTCTTACCTCAGCCACCTGCTCACAGAGGCCCTGGGCCCACCCAGGGCCATTTGATCTAAGTGATGACCTTCGTCTCTCCCTGCCCACCCTCCACCCCCGGGAGAGGACTGCCCAGCCCCACGCCCCCCCCACCGTGTGCCGGCGAGCCGAGACGTGAGGTGTGCTTGCCGAAACCCTTCCCTCCTGGCCAGGTTGGCTTTTGGGTGTGTCCAAGCATGCAGAGTGAGCACCCCAGCATTGGGGTGTGTGGTCAGGCCCTGCAGCAGGACTCCCCACCCCCACCACCCCTCACCATCACACCCCCACCACCGTGCTACCATCTGACAAGGTGACCAGAAGCCCAGCTCCCAGCAAGACCCAGGACCCATCTTCGGTCTCTTCCAGAAGCCACAGGGCCTTGCTGTGGCTTCCAGCCAAGCCACCTCCCTGACCACGGACCCCAGAAGTTTCTGTGACCCTCCCTCCCCTCCCCCTCACCCCACCCCACCCCCAGAGAAAGCTGTGTTCCAATGAATCCTACCTCTTACCCAGTCCCCAGGCAGAGAACACGCAAGGCCATGCTGGGGACCAGGAAGGAGTAGAAAGAAGGGGACAGAGGACAGGGAGCAAAAAAACCTCCACTGCTCCGGCCTCCACAGCCTCCCTGCCTCCCACCCAACCCCCTACTGCCATCCCGCTGCCCTGCCCCCCACCACCATCAACTCTGCTCCTGCAGGGCAGAGGGAGCAGAGTCTGCTGCAGCCAGGCTCACCTGGCACACCCTCTCTGGGGGCTTCGCGTCCCAAGCCCACCTGCCCATCCTCCCCCACCCCTCCCTCCCACTGTGTGTTTTGCCAGTTCAACACCTTTGATCCTCTCCACCACCCCTTCTTCCAGTTGTTAGTTCTGTCTCTCTCCTCTCTCTCTCTTTCTCTTTTTTAATTAAATAAAAACATTTTTAAAATGTTCTCTTCTTGCTGTGGGGAGGTCGGAGGAGGGCTCCCCTTGAGTCTTTATGGACCTTTAATGCCCCAAGGGGGAGAGTGGACACTCGACTGGCCAAGGCCAGTTTGTCTGGCTTGGATCTGGGTCACCAGCCCTGCTAGGCTTCTGAGTGGTGCTTTTGAGGTGGATTTTCCTGGACCAGGCAGGAGATGCACACACAGGCCACTGGGGGTAATGGTGCAGCCGTGGGCATACATAAATAAGCCAGGCCTGTCCAGCCAGACCACGCCACCAGCACTGAAGTGCTACGTGACCTGGTAGGAGTTAGAAGTCAACTAACATTTCCTCCTCCACGCTGAGAAATGAGGTGCGGAGGACCCCGAGTGTGCTAGCTTATGAAGCCAGGCAAGAGAGAGTGAGTCAGCTATCGAGCCAAATGGGCTTCCTTCCTCCCACCTAACCTGAGACAGGGCAGCTAGCCACGGGAGAGAGTGAGCTAGACAGAGAGACAGAGAGAGGGGCCACAGTGACCCAGTGAGCTGGGTCTACTTGGCAGACTGCACAGCCCCAGTGATGCCTCCAACGCCAGCCTCACTTACGGAAGGATGAGCAGGGCTGATGTGTGACCTCCTGTAGTTCCGCCCACACTGTAGCCAGGCGACCTTCTAACCCACTTGTACCTTTCCCTGTGTCTTGTTCAGGACTGGGATCAAGAACCTACTTCCTGAGAGCCACAGGGTTTGAGAACTGTGTCTCCACAAAGGCCTGTGGACTGTGGTCCCAGTGAGAAAGAAAACACTGGTCAGGGTTCTGAGGTCCCACGTTCCTGGGCGCCGAGCCTCATGCCGGGGGTGGGGGTCTCCCTGCTTGGCTGCTCTTTGTCTCTTGCCTGAGAAGGAGAGATGTCCCAAGATGTGCTGAAACCAAAGGAGCCCCGTAATAGCCTCCTGACAAAGCTCCAGGCCCGCCATGCCCCCAGCCTGCAGGCCCGGCAGCCTGGAGTTGGCATCTGGTGGCAGAACTGTTTATTCTTAGCCCTGCTTATGTGGTACTGGCTCAGCATAAGCCACTCAGCCATCCCCGGCGCACTCTCGGGCCAGGCCAGGCTGCGTACCTGCTGCCACCTTCTAGGGTCACTTAGCCATGTGTTTTGTGCAGCTAAAACTCCACCGCTGGAACTGGACAGAGCGTGAGCCATCAGAACCAACGCACAGATGGATGTTCTGGTGTTCTAATGAACACGCCACTCAGAGCCCCCTCTCTGACTCTGGCCTTCAACTTGTGTTGTTTAGAGTACTCTGATGACAGCAGCAGCAGCCTCCAGATGCATGTCTTTAGAAGTAGAGGCTGAGCTGGAGGCGTACCTCAAGTGGCGGAGCACCTGCCTCGCAACCACAGGGCCCAAGTTGCCGTCATCCGCAGTCTGACCGAGTACAGCCCAGTGTCGCAGGTCATCGGGACGAGCAGGATCTCCTGCCAAGTCCCCAAGACGCCTCACCTCCCATCCGCTCGTCCTAAAAAGGGACAGGGTCAAAGAGGGAATTTTCAGGGGCTGGGAAGGTGGCTCAGTGGTAGAGCACTTGCCTAGCACGCATGAAGCCCTGGGTTCCATTCCTCAGCACCACATACACAGAAAAAGCCGGAAGTGGCGCTGTGGCTCAAAGGACAGAGTGCTAGCCTTGAGCAAAAGAAGCTCAGGGACAGCGCCCAGGCCCTGAGTTCAAGTCCTAGGACTGGCAAAAAAAAAAAAAAATTCCTGACAACCACAAAAAGGGTGAACACACTATCTCAGTTCTCAAGCTGGGCAATTACCAGTGTCTGGAGATGGTGTCTAACCTGCAGGGGCTCGGCATGGATTTACCAGAATGAGTGGGAATGAGGTTACTGTGAAACATCCTACCATGCCCCCCAAAGCCCTGCCTTCCCCTCACAGTGGCGTGCCTCCAGTTGATTCTGCAGGGAGTGAAATGAGGGCACAGGACGTGAGCCAGGTTTAGGAGGTGTAAGCCAGGGGTCTAGTAAGAAAACATTTCCCAGAATTCCTTCCCCACCCCACCCCCGTGTCTGCGCATCAGCCCTTTTCCTCTTCACTTTTCAGCCATCAGTTTCAGAAATAGAAGTGAAGCCAGAGAGAAAGGAGGAGCCCCTGACCCGGGAAAAGGGTGGGACTTCTCCTTGGAGCATTTGTCCCCGGAGTGGGGTACAGCAGACTGGTGGGATTTAACAAGGCTGGAAGCCTGGCCCGGTGTGACCAGGACCTCACTGCTCGGTGGGGAACTCCACCCACACCCCAGCAGCTGCAGTGAGGTGAGCTCAAGCCAGAAGATCAAGATCGTCTCTTCCCCTCTCTTCACACTAGTGGGCAAGTTAGCAGCCTGGCTCCCGCTGCACAGGAAGCAAGTGGCTTTGAGAAAGTAAACGAAGCTTTACAGGCAACGTTTACAATACCCAGCTCCGTGACCGGTCCTACCCAAGGAGTTTCCCACAGTAGACTGTTCTAGAGTAACCCTTGGAGGTGGTGCCCTGAGCGCCAGACACATAGGCTGCCCTCGCCCGGACTTCTTAGTTTGGAAGAAACCCATCATCCAGCCATGGGGCTGTGCCCTGGAGAGGCCTCCTGCTGTCAATTCCTTCTGGGGATTTTGACCTTCACTGCTTTGGACCTTTAATGTCCCCAGGCTGTTGGAGGTGGTGGCTGAAGTACTTCATGGCTGTTGCGTTCTTTGTAGACCTGGCAGCCTCCACACCGCTGTGGGGGTGTTCCTGACTTCCTAACACTGGCCCAGCTAGCAAGAGCCTCGCCCCCAAGCCCTTGGTCACACTAGGACAGGGTCTGTCCCTGGTCCCTTGTGTGGCACTACCAAGAGCTGACAGCAATGGAAGGAGGGAGGGAGCTCAGATCCAGCCACGTGACTGCAGCTCCCCGCACTGTGCCCAAGATAGCGCCCCACACATGGGCCCCAGACGTGGGGGACACAGAGACCTTAGAATCCAGGGAGGAGGTGGATCCAGAGCGGGGTACTCTTGATACAGAGATTTTTAAACTTGCAGCTTTCAACAAAGCTGTTGGAGCTACTGAAGAACTGGAGCTTGGAACCAAATACAAACAAAAATCAGTGCTACCAGTTGTGGTTGTACAGTAAGGGAAGAACAGCTCCAGCCTAACCTTTGTCCTTACTATGGTTCCAATAACCTGTGTGGAACATCCAGAAGTCACAAGCCAAATCACAATAGCCATTACAAATAACTTCAAAAATATATAATACGTGTATATGTATAGTCTATACATATATATATATATATATGAATGACTTTTAAATGTAAGAAGGTGTATATATATACACTTCATATATATACTATATACTTTATATAATATATGTACATATATAGATAGATAGATAGATACTTTCTTACTTCTAAAAGCCATTCATTTACCTATAAAGCTCAAAGAACATAGAAAAGTTCAAGGAGAAAATACTTTCAGTCAAAATCCCACTCACCTAAGAGCTGAGCAGTTAGTGTGTCAGTACGCACAAGTGGAAAAATGCACAGTGACTTAAGATTCTGCCTCTGTTCTCTGATTCCATCATGAGAATCTTTCCCATGTCTTCAAACATTCCTCAGAAACATAATATTTGTTTTGCTCTGTTTTGCAGCGCTGGAGATCAAAGCCAGAGCTTTGCACTTGCCAAACATGAGCCTTACAACTGAGCCACGTGCCCAGCCCAAAACACTTCGTTGTTAATGGCTGTGTACAGTAGAGATATCACTATTCACCCAAGCAGTGCCCGATTGCTGCACAAGCTTTATTTCACCTGTTCCCAGATCTTAAATGATAGCAAAATGGGTCTCAATTGGCAGGATACTCAGTATGCACTTGGTTGAAATCTAGTGGATTCTCACTCAGAACTTCTGGACCAGCTTTTTTCTAAAGTGGATAAATAGATGAGGCTTCTAAACCAAGTCAGGAGCTGTTCCTACCCACGGCCAGGGTCTGGGCTGTGTGGCTGGCTGTGCAGCCTCCACTGTCCTCCCTGCTCAGGAGCCATTCAGAAGCTTCCCACCTGGTTCCAGTGGAAAGATGGAGATGCTTGATTCCACCAGATCACACATTCATCTATCCTCAGCAACCCAAATGCGGTTCCATCCACCCACCTAGCATATCAGTTAATAGGGCTGTGTGATAAATCACTCCCAAACCCAGGGAGATTAAACAACCATGAAATATACCCACAGAGTCTCATCTCTGTTTGACATGGGCAGGGCCAGGATAGTTCTCAGTTCCACTCTTTCACTTGACTGGTGGTAGATGCCTAAAGCAGGATGCCTATACTTGGTCTCTCTGGATGGCCTGAGCCTCTTCATGGCTGGGTGATGGGGCCCAAGGGCAAGTGTCCAGAGAACAAGAGAGAAAGCCTCCTACATGGTAGCCCAAGGGGTTACAACGTAGAAAGCTTTCCAGGGGGAGGAAGTGCAGTCCAGCTCATAAAGGGGAATGGCAAGGCTCTGGAAGGGAACAATGCGCCCGTTCCCTGGCTCTCTAGTACCTCCCCGGCTCTGTGTTCCTTTTCTATTTATAAGCCCTCCATTCCATCCTCCATCTCCACTACCCCACCCCCGCCCTCAGGGCTCACTGCATTTTCATATCTCTTCACTGAGATCTCTCTCCACCTCCTGGGAGAAATGAGCCCAGGCCTTCCCCCTCCCCACCAGGACCCTGGTCCCTAGGCCTGCCTGATGAAAGGTGCTCATCTGATGAGACTCCGGCCAAGTTTCCCCATACAGCACCCCAGCTCTCCCAGCACGATGCCCAGTCCCAGGACGCACATAGCTGGCAAGGGAAGAGGAGAAGCTGAAGATACATAGAATCTCAAAGAAAGGTGAAGGGACGCACCTGAGACACATCAGCTTAAACTTGCAGCTGCTAACCCAACTGGCAGCTCAACCTCAGGAACAGAAGTCTGTGAGAGGGAGCAGTTGTGACCTCATTTCCTTGGGCTCAGAATGGCCGGAGAGGGCAGGGGGTGGCAGATCTTGACAACTCCATCTTCTTCCTCCAGCCTCTGCACAGTTGCCTTCTGGGAGACAACTTCTCGGGGTGCCGAATGTTTTTCCATCGCTAGCATTCTTCCAACTACTTCTCAGCCACTGCTTCATGTGTGTCAAAAGTGTCACCTCTGGCTACAGGCTTCCTCTGCACCCCCAAGTCCTGTCACATCACATGAAGCCTTGCCAAGGCCACGGGAACAGCCACTCTAATTGACTCACTGGCCTCAGTGCCCGCCAGCCTCCTCCCCTCCATTGACCTTCATCTCCAACCTGGGCCTTGCTGTCATCACTAACTATCCCTCCCTCCACCCCTTCATCTTCAGAGCTATTGTTCTCCTCTCTCACCAGAACCTTCAGTGCTCCTGATTCTATCATTCTACCTGTTCTTCTCCCTCATCAAGCTCAGGATCTTGACCCCTCTGTTTTCTCCCACTATGCCCACCCTTCCTAGTTGCCTAGAAGGTCCTCTCTTAACCTCATCTTTGCCACTATCCCCAGTGCCTTAGTCCTCTTCTAGATTTTCCTAGACCAGCCCCAACCTCCTTCAATTTCACCTTCCATAGTCCATCCCTGCCCCTGAGCTTGAATTAACCATTGGTAAACTAGTGCCTGTGGCAGGCAGAAGGATGGCCCTGAGACGCTCACATCTAGTCCCTGGCACTACAACTGTCACCTTCCATGACAAAGGGCAATCTGAAGATGCGATAAAAATTTTAATTTTTGCATAGCAGTATTCAAAGATTTTTAAAATTAACAATGTTGAGATTGGATGCCAGTGGCTCATGCCTATAATCCTAGATATTCAGGAAACTAAGACATGGAAGAGTGAGGTTCAAAGCTAGCCCAGGCAGAAAAGTTCTAGAGACTTCATTTCCTATTAAACAGAAAAATGCTGGTGTAGCTCAAGTGGCAGAGTGCCAGTTTTCTTTCCAGAAAGCTATTGACAGCTTTCTTGAGGCTTTGAGTTCAAGTGCTGGTACTGGGGAAAAAATAATTTGAGAGAGAGAGAGAGAGAGCTCACTTCTGAGTAAGATAGATTAGAGACTTCCTTTATAAACTGCCATGAGTGAGAAGACTCAGGGTAACAATTTATAGACTATATTCCAGAGGGGCAGAGAGATTATCAGGATAAACAAAGACAGGTTAAGCACAAACTAAACATGTTAAAACATGTTAAGTATAAACTAAAGCAATCTGTGACCATTAAGCCAGCATTACAAAAGATAAAAAAACAAGGAAGAAGGTATCACAAGCTTAAGCACCCCTGAAAGAACACGTCCCACTAGGAGAACAAATGAACAAATGAGAATTAGGAACGAATCTAATAGTATAAGCTCAGTAAACCAGTAAACCTCAAAGGTGAGGAAAGGAGAAGTTAGGATCATAAATATAAGTGGTCTTATACTCCAATTAAGAGATGTTGACTGGCTTAATGGATTAAAGCAAGATCCAACTATATGCTTACTACCAGAAACTCACCTCTCAGGCAAAGCCAACTTCAAGCTAAATTACTCAGTTTATCTAGATAAAGAAGCTCAGTGCCTATTAATAAAGGGAAAATCCCACCAAGGAGACATAGCAATTATAATTACATATAAGAAAAATAAAGCAAGCCAAACCCATACTTAATAGATGGAAAGAAATAATAAAGATTAGGGAAGAAATGAATGGAATGGAGACCAAAAACAAAGCATTAGTGAAACAAAGAGTTGGTTATTCAAAAAAGATAAACAAGATTAAGAAGCCTTAACCAAACTAATCAAAAGGAAGAGAGAGAAGGCCCAAATTAATAAAAGCAGAAAGAGAAAGAGAACAGAAACCACTCAACGCTGGAGGGTCTGAAATCTGAAGAATCATTAGGCAATATTTTGAAAACTTATATTCTAATAAATTGGAAAATCTAGAAGAAAAAATGGGTAAATTTGTACATACATATGATTGACCAAAACTGAACCAAGAAGACAAAGCAATCTATGGAGATCTGTAAACACAATGAAACTAAAGCAGTAACAAAGAACCCTAACAGAAAAACTGGAAAGGTTCTCTGCTGACTTCTATTAAAGTCAGATATGGGTCCTCAAGAGAAAACCTTGTGTCTTACGTTATTCACCCTAAGGCGATCAATAAATTTTTGATGAATGCATGAATCAGCCAATAAATAATAATAATAGTCTCCAAACTATATTTCCCTAGGCCTATCATTTCCCATTCTTCAGGAACTTCTGTCTCCTTCTTAATCAGCCAATAAATAATAATAACAGTCTCCAAACTATATTTCCCTAGGCCTATCATTTCCCATTCTTCAGGAACTTCTGTCACCTTCTTTCAGTTCATCTGTCCATCCCTCTATCCATCCATTTTTCCATCCATTTTTCCACCTATCCATCCAACCAAGAGTCATTCAATAACCTGCAATGAAGAACCTATCCTGGGCTTATATCTGGATGGATACTTGAAGGAAACTTGTAGTTCCTAACAGAGTCTCAGTGTACCTGCCTTCTGGAAGCTTACTGCCTTTAAGAGAAAACCAATCCATTTGTAGTACACATCCTAAAGTAACAGGCATCATGGATCAGTTGCTAACTTATTAGCTCAGGCTTCCACCACAAAATACCATGGATGGGATGACTTAACAGCAGATATGCGTCTCTGTGCATTCTTGCATGATGGGATCCCTGGCAAGGTCTCTTCCCCAGTTTACTGTGTCCTCACATGGTGAAGAGAGAGAGAGAGAGAGAGAGAGAGAGAGAGAGAGGTATCACTCTGCTCTCTCGATAATCCCCTCACATGGACCCACTCTCCTGATCTGTGGAAATCTAGTTGCCTTTCAAAGGCTTCATCTCCAAACACTATCTTACTGGGATATTCCACACAGGAATTTCAGAGGACAATTCACTTCACAACATCTGTCATGGGCTAAACTGGTAAAACTCGTCATCTTAATCCTCCGCTGTCCACCCCTGCTCCCTCCAGGCCCATTGCCCTCCTTTTACAGGGCAGGAAAGAGCAGCTTAGAGAGGCTCAGGACCTGCTGGAAGCCACGCAGTTGGAAGGCAGCCAAGTAGGGTGTGATCCTGGGGCCGCTGGCTCCATCCCCCACCAGGCACCGGCCCCCTCTGCTGCCTGCCTGAGATGCCCGAGAAGCCCTTCTGCCTACTGGTACCCTGGGAATGGGTGGAGGTCAGCCTGCCCACGGCTCCTGACCAGGGCTTCTGACTCCCTTTCCTGGCCCTAGCAGGGCCCAGAATGGGGCACGCAAAAAGCCTGGCATCTCTGCTCTCTGTTTGAAGAGATTTAACAAACTAGGAAGAGAAAGGAGACTTGCCTGCAAATGCCCCAGCTGCCAGCCAAGCTCCCAGCTTACACAAAGACAACTTCAAAAGGAGACCATCCATGTTTAATGCGAGTTCTCACGCTGGAGTGAAGGACTGGTGAGGGCACGTCAGCAGAAGGGGTCCTGTGGCTGCCTTAGCCCTCTGAGGCCCCGCCACATCACGGCCCCTCCTCCACCGTGCCCTGCTCCAGTCAGAGCATTTCCCAAGCGCTATGAAGAGAGCACCAGAGCAAAAGGGAGCCCCTTCCAGGAAATTCAACTATATTTGCATTTCTTCAAATGACCCCATCTTTGACTCTGTGTGTGTGTGTGTGTGTGTGTGTGTGTGTGTGTATGTGTGTGTGTGAGTGAGACAGTAGTAAGGTTTGATTTTAAAACTTTACACTTATTAGGAAGGTGCTCTACCACACCTCCACCCCTTTTGCTTCCACCGTTTTTCAAATAGGATCTTCCTATTCCTCAGTCCAGTCTGGACCACAGTCCTCCTATTTATATTTCCTGCACAGCTGGGATGACAGGTGTACACCACCACACCCAATTTATTATTGGCCTTGTGAACAGTTTTGGGGGTATTTTTGCCCAAGCTGGCCTCACACCATGATTCCTTCAATCTCCATCTCTGAAGTAGCAAAAATGACAGGTTTGAGCCATCGCACCTCACTTTACTTCTAACACGAAAATCACTTTCTATAGGTGTTCCGTCTTAAAAATACCAGAAACTTCAGGCTCCCCACTTGCTGCCTTGAGGGTGGGCCCTGACACACAGTGGGTCTGCTTGAGGCTGCCGAGCACTCCGTAAGATTATGGAATTGGGCAGGAGCAGGGGTTCAAAGGCTGCGCCATTCCCCAGCTCCCCAGAGCAGTGCATGAAAAGAGGACAGGAACAGAGGCTGGCGATCGCTCTGAGCTGAGTAGGGACGGTGGCAGGTGTCAGCAAACCAGTCAGCACTCAGTCATCTGTCATGACTCAACCCTGCTGGAAGGTTTGGAGAGAAGCTCTTGAGGGATTAGAATGGGGGGAGGTGGTTTTGTAAATGTGACAGTTCAGAAAGCACTTTGGTAACACAAGCCTGAGGCTGCAGGCGGGAGGCCTCAGCTCAGCCCTGATGGCGGCTCCCCAGCTAATCCTGGCTTAGCCTGTCTTCTCTCTGGGCTGTGGATTCCTCTGTGGCCACAAAAGATCTTGAAGGGTGTTCTTCTGCTCTAGCTGCTGGATCAGAGTTTGGGCTGAAGTTGACACTTGGCCTCACCGTTTCCCTGCTGCACAATGCTAGTTGTACTCACTCCATGGATTAGTTTAAAGATTAACGTTGATCCCATGTAAAGCTTGTGCTTAGACAAGTGCGTGGTCTGGAGCACCAGGAACTCTCTGCGCTGAAGCATTAACATCTGCATTCTGCATCTCCAAGGCTGCACAGTCTGTTTGTCACCTGTCGACTTAAAGCCCACATGGTGAGGCTCAAGACCCTGCCTAGCTCAGGGATCTATTCTTGATCACGCATCCTTCTTAAACACACCCCAGAAAGGATGCTGAGCCCAAGCAGAAGAAATGACAGCATCCGGAAGGGATGTAGGAGCTAGAAGCTGAAAGCCAGCTTGTGGGGGTGGAGCATGGAGTAAGCAGACCCTCATCAGGGAGAGGGTCCCAAGCCTTCCTATGTTCTCTGCTCTGGGTACCCAGTTTGTATTTTGTAAAAGAAAATATATCTGAGAAGCTGTATTAGTGACCCCCAACAGTAGGCAAAGCAGACCTGCCACGACATGGAACTGAGGCTATAGGGGCAGTGGGACTTTTCCTCCCGGTTCCAAAGGATGGTTTGCAAGCATCCAGAAAGGTGTCAAGGAGGCTGGGTGCAGTAGTGCATACCTGAAATCCCTGTAACTCAGGAGGCAGAGGTCCAAAGATCACAAGAAAATAGAAATTTTAAAGAGAGAGAGAGAAGAATAGAGAGAGGAGAGGAGAGAAGAAGAGAGGGGAGAGGAGGAGAAGTGAGGAGAGGAGAGGAGGTATTAAGATGCTTTTCTTTAGGCTGTAGTATGAGGATTTGAGGGGGAGGGTGTGAATGGAAAGGCAAGCAGTGTTATGCTGGCAGGGTTATCGGTGGGCAAGGCCAGGCCTGAAAAGCAGGTAAGATCTTCCTGGAGGTGGGGCACAAGGATGAGGTGAGGCTTAGGGAGTAAGGTGAAGCTTAGGGAGTAAAGCACTTGCCTGGGAGGTGGGCTCCAGAGCCCTGGGCCCACTCTGAGATGTCCTCAGGCACACTCCTGAGCCCCACAGAGGACCTGCCCACTGCCTGGCTGGCCGCCTTGGAGACATGACACAAGAAGGCCTCACAGCCTGTGCTCCCAGAATCCCCTGCCCACCCCGGGCAGTTAAGTTTCAGCCCAGCGCAGGTACATCATGTCACTCCTGGTGGGTCTGGTGTCTGCTGCTCCCCCTCCACAGACGCCGGACTCCACTCCCTAGACATCTCCAGTCATCATCAGATCCTCCTCTCTGTGCCCCACCCTGGGGGTATTTCTGGCCCCAAGATGGGAAGAAAGCCCTGAAACCTGAGCAGAAGGCATCTTCGGTGACACGCCTGCGGACGGGCATTAATAGAAGTATCCCTCAGGCCCCTGACGCGTCTGGGCAGCTGCTCAGGCCGCCCAGCGTCCCTCGGCCCCAGGCCCAGCCCACTCTGGCTCAGCCAGACACACTAAACTTAGCATCCACGCTCAACCCCATAACCCCCGCCACTCCCTAGCTGGGCCCTACCTGCTCTGGGAGCCCCTGCGGCTCCTGCCCAGAGCACCCACCCTCCAACCATGTCCCAGACCCAAGCAGCGAAGGTCCGAGTGACTCTCTTCTGCATCCTGGTGGGCACGGTGCTGGCCACGGTGGCCGTGGTGACGGACCACTGGGCCGTGCTAAGCCCTCACCTGGAGCAGCACAATGTCACCTGTGAGGCAGCCCACTTCGGCCTCTGGAGGATTTGCACCACGCGTGTCGCCGTGGACACCCTGGAGGACAAGAGCTGTGGCCACGCCATGCTGTCACGGGGTAACGTACCCTCCCCCACCCACCTCCTCCCTCCCCACCTCCCACCCTGTGCAGTCCCCCAGCTAAGCTGCCCACGGGAACACCATGGAGCAGACGCCTGGCTCTGTGGCAAAAGGAGCTGAGAGGAGCGGACGGGGCCCCAGCTGCCATGGGAAACAGGACAGCCGTCTCCTGCTCCTTCCATCCCGTGAGGCTTCTCACGCAGGGCAGATGCTGGGGACCCTGACAGTGCAGGTGGACCGCAGCCCTGTTGGTCACTCGCTGCTGACCTGGGGACCCTGACAGTGCAGGTGGACCGCAGCCCTGGTGGTCACTCGCTGCTGACCTGGGGACCCTGACAGTGCAGGTGGACCGCAGCCCTGGTGGTCACTCGCTGCTGACCTGGGGACCCTGACAGTGCAGGTGGACTGCAGCCCTGGTGGTCACTCGCTGCTGACCCAGTTCCATAGGGTCACCCCACCAAGACGGGCTGTGGGAGCGGTGGGCTCCCTCAGACACCAAGCAGGATGAACACGAGCAACACGCACAGAGTTGGGAGGGACACACGCCAAATGGCAATGCACGGCCATCCTCTGGTCCTAACTGCTGAGAATTCCACGCCAGCTAGAGTGATGCATGGAAACAAGTGAGGGGTGTCTGGGGCTGGGCGGGGTGGGGGTGGGGAGCCGATAGCAGACTGGGGAGTCTTCTCACTGTGTGGCCTCCCTGAGCTCAGCTCACTTGAGTTCCACAGCATTTCCTCACCCCATCATTGAAGAGCGTCCTTCCAGTTCCCTTCCATGTGACTGACCACACAGGGCAGGCATGCTGTTTGGTCAAGGAGACCAGGTGTTGGTGTGACTTTCCAGTGTAAAACCTTGGGGAAAGAAGGCCAACATGGCTCCAGGGAGAGAATCAGAAAGCTGAGCTCTCCGATCACCTACCTCTCTCCTCAACCACCGCCTCGCCAAAGAGCTCTCTAAGAAGAGAAAGGTCCGTCTCAGCCCCCCCATATAAATGACAAGACTTCAAGTCAGCAACCTGAGGTCCCTTCTTCCAGGGTTTGCAAATATGACTCCAAGGTGGCGGGGACGAGGGCCTGTGTGACAGCTGTGCTGATGTTCACGACAGTTCTGAGCGTGCTCGGGTCCCTCTTCTTCCCTGCTACTCGCCCCCATCCCACCCACCCCTCTCCCCCACCCACACACACTGGGTACCCAGAGACCTGTGAATACTCAGCTGACTTGGAAACACTGATTCCCAGGGTGGAGGGCCGTGGCAGGTGCGGGCATGCGCCTGGCGGGTATCGGGTAGCCCAGTGTCTTTGGACACTAACAGCAAACTTATACACAGAGGCAACATTCAGCCAATTCCCTGGACTGGGCCGGGCAGGGCAGGGCAGCGTCTTCAGAGACCACTCCTAGAACACACATTATGGTTCTGTCCACCTGTTCTTGGAGCCGTCTGCCTTTTAAAGTCAGAGCCAATGAGCCAGTTGGTGAGCAGGGATGAGGCAGGCTGGCAGGCCCAGCCTCTGGGAACAGCAGGCCTGGCTGGGCCTTGAGCCTGAGCTGGGCCTGTCTCATTGCTCTCTGGCCCTAGTCCTGCCATGAATCAAATTATCTACACTTGCGACATTGAACCCTGCCTGGCCCCAGTCATCTTCCAAAGCATGTCCCTACTCTTTTTTTGTTTTGTCCTCTGGAAATGTCATCTTTTTATTCTACACCTGCTCTTCCTGTGCTCCCTGAGACCTGTCTTTTCTAGAAGAGGGCTCATATGAAATTGACCAATGTGATCATGACACATAAAGGATCGTTGAGTGGCATATATTGCAGCATGTGCTTTGTATACATTAACTTTGAGTAATATTGGGGGAAGGATAAAGTAAGAACCCCTGATGCCGGGCATGGTGGCTCACGCCTGTCATCCTAGCTACTCAGGAGGCTGAGATCTGAGGATTACAGTTCAAAGCCACCCTGGGCAGGGGAGTCCATGAGACTCTTATCTCCAATGAACCACCAGAAAAAGTGGTGCTGTGGCTCAAGTGGTAGAGCTCTAGCCTTGAGCTGAAGAGCTGAGGGACAGTGCCCAAGCCCAGAGTTCAAGCCTCATGACTGACAAAAAGAAAATAACCCCTGAAATCTTTCCTCCACAAAAATCAATGAGGAATACTGGAAATTATCCAACTCTAAGAACTACCCAAATGCTTGTAGCAACCCAACAAGTGCCTATCCAAGAAAATGAGCAGCTCCCCAGAGAAATCATGAGTTTTATGATGTGTTAACTTGCCCGATCCTCATCCCCTCTGCTCCCTGCTCTTTTGTAGCCTCAAAAACAATATCCTGGGGGCTGGGAAGGTGGCTCAGTGGTAGAGCGCTTGCCTTGCATGCATGAGGGCCTGGGTTCGATTCCTCAGCACCACATAAGCAGAAAAAGCTGGAAGTGGTGTGTGGCTCAACTGGTAGGGTGCTAGCCTTGAGCTGAAGAGCTGAGGGACAGCACCCAGGCCCAGAGTTCAGGCCCCACAACTGGAAAAAAAATTACAAACAATATCTTGGTAGGGAAAATGAGTGAAAACCAGTAGCCTAGTAGCTTCTAAATGGAACCAAAGAAGGCTGGATCTCTTTCAAAGCCCCATACCCAGAGCATTGTCATTGTCTGACTTCTTTGGTCTTTCCCTGGCAGTCTCCACTTGTAAAGCTGTTATCATTTCATCTGACTCTGAGCTCATCCAGTATGAACAGCTACCCAGTGTGAACTTGGTAAAAACAATTAGAGACCATGTTAACCTCATGGCTTCCTGAGACAGCCAATAACAGTTAAGAAAACAACAGGCTAACCAAAATGCTAGAGAATGAGATAGCTAGATCGATGGGTAGATAGATAGAGATGTGCATGTGTTTATGTGTATTCATGCATACATTATATATACATTATATATACTATACATAGATACATATACATATAAATATATATTTATAATTAAACTCTCCATCAACAGGTACTTGCTACCCTGTTCCATTCTTAGTGACAACCCAGAGTCATCCCCTATGATGTGATTCCCTGAAATTGGCCCACTACCTAAAGTTCTGCACAACCAGTAACTCCCTGGGCCAGAACATGCAGTTAGCTGACAGCTAAAAATGACCTCATCTGGTTTGTGTGTGTGTGTGTGAGTGTGTGTGCGTGCACACACCCACACACAACACATGCATGCGCCATCCTGGGGCTTGAATCAGGGCTGAGGCACTGCCCCTGAGTTTTTCTACTCAAGGATAGTGCTCTACCACTTGAACCACAGTGCCACCTCTGCCTTTTCTTGGTGCTGGAAATTGGAGTCTTACAGACTTTTTCAGGCTGACTTCAAACCATGACCCTTGGATCTCAGCCTCCTGAATAGCACAGATTACAGGCGTGGACCACCAACACCCAGCTGAGCTAATCTTTTTGTTTTTTTTTTTTCATCATGGGGCTTGAACTCATGAACTCAGAGCCTGGGCTCTGTCTGGGAGCTCTTTTGCTCAAGGCTAGCATTCTACCACTTTGAGCCATACACAGCCCTACTTCTGGTTTTCTGGTGATAATTAATTGGAGATAAGAGTCTCATGGACTTTCCTGCCCGGAATGGCTTTTAACGGTGATCCTCAGATCTCAGTCTCCTAAGCAACAAGGATTACAGGTGTGAGCCACTGACGCCCAGCTGAGCTCATCTATTTTTAAAGGTAAAACCCACTCCCATTTCAGACCACTGAGTCTTATAAAAGAAGAAATATTCCAATCCCTGTAAAGCACTTGCAGCGATAACAAAGACTTGGAGGGCCTACCTATCACCCTGAATCATCTTCCAGGCATCGGGATCTCCCCACACTTGCTCTAAACGCGTCCAGCTTCTGCCCCGTGAAGAGACTGCAGCCCATCACGGCAGCGCTGCAAGCCCCCAGCTGGGCGCCAGGGTGATGGAGCTGGGAGGGGGAGGGGCAGAGGCTCAGAACCTGCAGTCTGCACACTGTCTCTGTCTCCCTCCTCCAGAGCCTTACCTGGGACCAAGTAACCCATTCCGGCCTGCCTCACACGTCCTTCCTCTCAAAGCTGGCCTTGACGCTCAGTGTCCTGCATGATAGAGACCTAGACAGAGGGACGAGGGCAAAGTCGGAGTGTGTCTGTCCATCTAACAGGCCCCTGTGCTCTCTTTGGGGGACTCTTGCAACTGCCCAGCACGATTTCCCCTGAACAATACTGAGTCTGCTCTGCCCACTGTACCTTAGGGACCAGGAAGAGCCTGTGGTTTCCCTCTGGCAGCCGTGCTCCCTGGAGTAGATGTTTCTCAAGGATGCTGCCCCCTCCATCATGTCTAAGTCCAAGAGAAGATATGGGGCAGCCCATCTAGCTCAGGCCCCACCTGTGGGAGAGCAGCCAACATGTCCTGAGAAGGAATCCAATCCACAGGGTTCCCTGTTCCCTTGCCCTGGTTTGAGGACCTTCAACAGAGAAGCAGAAGAAAAGGGAAGGAAATATTATCCCAAGGAGGGGTGGGGGGAACATCTGTCCCAGAGCATGGAACCCGGTCCTGGGGACTCGGCTCAGTCCCTGTATGTGAGCTCAGCTCGTACCCCAAAGCCAGCACGCACATCTGCCCAGAGTGGACGCTGCTGTTTCTGACCCCCAAACACGCCCTGAGCAAGAGTTGCCGCAGCAACCGAGCAAAGGCCACCAGCCGAGCCGGCCTGGCTGTCAGGGTGGCCGGGACCACGGCCCCCGCTCGGAAGGCTTTTAACTCACAGAAGGTAGGCGAGCAGTCAGGGAGGCAGCTGACCGTGAAATACACTTGAATCCAGCCCATTCCTCTTGGAGGGTTTTCAATGACAACTGAAATTGGCCCTTCAAGAACGAAAACAGAAATGTTCCTTTGTGCAGGGGAGACCCTGGGGGACTTATGACAGAGTGTGAGCCATTTTGAAGCAGCAATTCAAGAGAATCTACAAGCCAATAATCTAACAAATAGAAGAGGTTTATATTATGCTTTAAAATAGCAGCAGAGGCTGTGAGTGGAAAAAGCCAAGCGCTCTGACATCAGTACCGGAGGTCAGTTCCTCAGGTAACTCCATTCAAAAGGAAAATGATTTAAATATAGAAGCTGGCAGAGAACGATGCGTAGCTCCTGCAGTATTCACTGTTGCTAACCCAGATGTCATCCTCAGCCATCGCCCCCTTCTTCAAACTCAGGAGAGGCGCAACCTCAACTTTGGAGGGGGGAAGGGGGTAGGTAGACAAACAAAAGGATCAAGTGGCAATATAATATCCAGAGACCAGATGAGGTAGCGCATGCCTACAATCTCCCCTTCTCAGAAGGTGGAGAAGTCGCAGGAGGATCACAGTTTTAGGATAGCCCCAGTAAAAAGTTAGAGAGATACACCCCCCCACCCCATCTCAACCAATAAGCTCAGTGCAGGGGTTCACAGCTGTCATCCCAGCTACACAGGAGGCTGTAGATAGGAGGATCAAGGTTTGAGGACAGCTGCTGTGAAAACACAAGACCCTACCTGAAAAATAACTAAAGCAAGATAGGTCTGGGGTTATAGATCAAGTGGTAGGGCACCTGCCTAGCGAGTGTGAGGCCCTGACTTCAGACTCCAGAACCACCAAGAACAACAACAAAGTTATGTAGCAAGATAAGAAGGAAGCCATCTTCCAGGCAAAAGCCACGTGGCTGGCAGTCCCTGGGGGACATTTCCAGAAGAAACTGGGCGTGAGCCTCTTTATGGCCATTCACGTGTACCCTGGAGGAAAAGTAGTCAAGTCCTAAATCCAATGCCATCTCAACCAAAAGCCAAGATGTTTGCAGACTGAGGGTCAAGGAACCATAGGAACAAGAAATCAATGAGGGACCTCGCACAAATACAAAGCAACCTGATTTAGTTTTCCTTTGAAGGAAGCATACAACGATGCAAAATAACCCACTTGCCTACTTACTCCTAAATCAGACTGCTAAATGTACTCAGCAAACAATAAGACTATATTTTGGTGTTGTAAGACAAGCTTGCTTACGGGAAAGACACTGAAAGAGGAAATGAAGCGAAATGGTATTTCACATCTGCACGCATTTCTCGCTGCTCTACTCCCCTCACACCCCCACCCCAGCCCATGGTGACTTCAGGGCTGTGGCTTCGGTGGTCAGGTGGTCCGCACTTTGCCAGAGGTGGTCTTGGTGGCTGCCAGCCAGGCCCAGGTCCTGGAGGCTGCTCGGGCAGCAGTCAGTACCCCTCTCCATTTCACAAATAGCCCCTGGAGCGCGGGGTCCCCTGCATGACAAGTTTCAGAATCGCCTGCTGTCTTTTTGTAAAATATGCTGCAACCCGGGTCAGCCAGTGAATCATAGCTCTAGACTTGGTGGGTACCCCGTGCACCCCAACAACCTCAGACTGTTGATATTTTGGAGGTTACCCATGTGACAGGGTGTTCAGCATCCCCCCTGGCCTCTACCTATTATACCCCTTCTCTCTGCCAAAAGGCCTCCCAGCATGGTTGATGTTTGCCAGGGACAGAATCACCATTTGAATCTCCACTGACTTTATGCCCCTGTAGCCTTGATGCAGGACTTCCACTTGGGCCTCAGTTTCTCCAGGCTGCTCAATGGGCTCAGGCTCCACCTTCTGTCTGTGGACCAATGCTTCATTCTGCCTTAGCTCCCCCAGGAGCTCCCCGCTTCCAGGGCAGGTGCTTCATCCTGCCGGCACGTTACTCTGGGCCCAGATTCAGAATCTGGGGGAAGAGAACCAGCCAGAGGTTCCCCCACCCCACCCTGTGCCCGACGGGGCCAGCCCTCTCCCAGGCCCCTGCGCTATCTCCCCACTCACAAGTGTCTCCTTCTTCGCAGAGAAGAACTGCTCCTACTTCCGGCATTTCAACCCAGGCGAGAGCTCGGAGATCTTCGAATTCACCACCCAGAGGGGTGAGGCCAAGGACGAGAGAGCCGGGGCTGTGGGAAGTCACGCGGTGCTCAGCCAGGGAGCCTCTGTCCTGACAGTGGGGTGGGGCTGGGGCAGAGGGGGGCGTGGCAAGTATGGGGTAGGACTGGGCTTTTCCAACAGAGTCCTGGGGACAGAAAATGGAACAGATGCTTACAGTTCTAGGAAGGTTCTGGAAGGAGGCCATGTCCCTTCCCTCCATTACTGACCTCTAGCTATGAAAGAGGCTGGGAGGTCACTGGAGTCCAGAGGCACACTTGCTATTGGGATACAGCACCTGCTCTGGCTGGGGGCGATGGTGGTTGTGGTAATGGTGATGGCGTTAATGGCAATGGTGGTGGTGGTGGTGGTAATGATGGTGATGGTAGTGGTGGTAATGATGGTGATGGTAGTGGTGGTGGTAATGGTGGAGATGGTAATGATAACAGTGATGGTGGTGATGGTGGTAGTGGTGGTAATGATGTTGGCAGTGATGGTGGTGGTAGTGGTGATGGTGGGGACAGCGGTGATGGGAGTGATATTGGTGGTGGTGGTGATGATGATGGTGGGGACAGTGGTGATGGTGGTGGTGGTGGTGATGGTGGGGACAGTGGTGATGGTGATGGTGGTGGTAATGATGGTGGTGGTGATGGTAGTGGTGGTGGTGATGGTGGTGGTGGTGGTGGTGGTAATGGTAGTGATGTTGGTGGTGATGATGGTGATGGTGTTGATGGTGGTGGTGGTGGTGGTG